>NW_024070198.1:41520481-41561236 GCF_014754425.2 Oryx dammah
GAGACATTTAGCATATTCTTAAGGTGAAACATGTGCTCCTCCAGAGAACAACAGGAGTGTCTCTTGGGGTGTGTGTACTTAGTCGCTTCAGTAATGTCCGACTTTTTGCGACCCCATGGACTGTAGCCCACCAGGCACCTCTGTCCATGGAATTCTCCAGGCAAGAATACTGAAGTGGGTTGCCATTTCCTTCTCCAGGGGATTTTCCCAACCCAGGAATCGAACCCTGGTCTCCCGTTTGGCAGGCAGATTTTTTTTTTTTTTTTTTAACCACTGAGTCACCTGCGAAGCCCTTGAAGCAGCCCAATTTGTGGCACTTTGTTATGGCAGCTGTGGGAAAGTAGTGCGATATGGAAAAGGGCTGAGGCTCTCCCTGGAATGTTGGCATTTTTAGGTGATAGTACAGAAAATGGCAGAGTTTCACACCAAAGTAGGAACTGCTGACATCGACTCTTCATTTTGGGAATTAGTTTGGGAAAGCTGTTTTAGAGTAAACGTAATGCAAATGGAAACAAGTGAGTCTGCCTGTTCTATTTATACTTTTGACAGAAAGAAACCTGCCTGGTGAGCCCCCCACCCCCCCCACCCCGCTCACTGCAAGGGAGTCTGGGAAATGTAGTTTGGCTAGTGTCCAAGCAAAGAGGAATGGGGTTTGGGTGAGCAGCTCTGTGTCTACCATGCTTGGTGAACATCTTCAAATGTGTCCCCTGCCCTGCTCCCACCGAATACCCGCCACCTGGACACTCCACTCGTCATTAGCACCAGTCCTTTGGAGCTAGTTTCAGAGTCCCTAGAGGAAAGAGGGGCTTCCCAGATGGCACTAGTGGTAAAGAGCCCGCCTGCCAATGCAGGAGACATACGAGATGTGGGTTCCATCCCTGGGTCAGGAAGATCCCCTGGAGGAGGGCATGGCACCCCACTCCAGTATTCTTGCTGGAGAATCCCATGGACAGAGGAACTTGATGGGCTACAATTCATAGGGTCACAAAGAGGCAGACACGACTAAAGTGACTTAGTACATATGAATGCATGGAGAGAAGACTCTCTTGGGTCCACTATCCAGTGCAGAGGGAGAGAGGGCCTGGCTCGCAGAGGCCCCTGCAAAGACTGGACAGCTGAGGCAAGTGCTGCGGGTCCTCCTGTCTGCCCTGTGCCTCCCAAGAGTGGTGCTCCCTGCAGGCGTCCTCAGTGAGCCTGCCCCAGTGCTGCAGAGCCCGGACTGTCTGAAACAACAGCCAGCTGATGGAAGCTCCTGAGCCACCAGCACGCTATCGGGGCATTTCTTGTGCTCCTTGGCTCAGCATCTAAAGCGCCAAGGCTGAGCCTCTGGTTACTCGGATGCCCAGTCATCTACAACAGCTTCCCGGAGTGCCTTGGAGAGTGTCTGATCATAGCCCGCCTCTCTCAGGTGGCTCTGGGGGCCTCTGCCTTTGTGGACCATCTACCTTCTGTGCAGAAGGCTCCCTTCTCTGACTTGGGGACTCCTCTTCCCACCAGGCCCATTCTAGCCATCAGGAGAGATCTCTCTCCAGGAGGCCCAACCTTTGATGTTTTACCTTGGCCTGAGCCCCAGACCTGCATCACCACCAACACCACCAGAAACGAATGGTTACAATCAGAAGCTGAAACCAGCAGAATTCTCACTACCCGGAACGCTGGGTGGGAAGTTCTCATGGCTTCTTTCCCAGCCTGGCAGCCCTCTCCTCTTCAGCATCCTCCGGCTCGGTGAAATATCCTCAGCATTAATTATTACAATTTATGAAATCTGGAGAAATAAAGTCTCACTGTATCCCCTTCACTGCTCCTCTACTCCCCCACCAAAATGGAGTATCTTATTTTGCTAACTGCTTAAACATAAAGCTCCAACAGAAAAAAAATTGTCCCCACAGCTCATATTTTTCATCATTTGGTCATTAAATAGTGATGGATATAAACCTATAAAGAACCTAAACTGAACCTTTTAACAATCCATGAGCAATACTATCATTTCTTTAATAGAACCTGCTGACCGTGCCTTGCACAGACACCATTTGTCACTTTCAGCACGCAATAATCAATAAGTTGGCTTGAAAATAAATAATATAACAGTCACAATATATTATCTTTCAGACTGGCCTTATACTAACCATAAAATGGGACCAAAACAAGAAGGAAACTTCTATATAAATGTTAACAAGTCAGGAGCATCCAAGTTGGGCCTAATGCATGAGTTATACTGGTGCCAAGTCTCCCTCCTTAATTTGCTTTTTACAAAATATTTATTTATCTATTTATTTATTTTATTTTACTGCATTGAGTCTTAATTGGGGCACATGGGATGTTCCTTAGGTTATGCCAGATCTTTCGTTGTGGTGCTCAGACTCTCTAGCTGTGGCTCGTGGGCTCAGTAGTTGTGGCTCGTGGGCTTAGTTGCTCCACAGCACTTGGGATCTTAGTTCCCTGACCAGTGATTGAACCCATGTCCCCTGCATTGCAAGAGGGGTTCTTAACCACTGGACCACTAGGTGCAGGCGTGCCTGTGTACTAAGTTGCTTCAGTCTTGCCTGATTCTTTACAACCCTATGGACCTTAGCCTGCCAGGCTCCTCTGTCCTTGGGATTCTCCAGGCAAGAACACTAGAGTGGGTTGCCATGCCCTCCTCCAGGAGATCTTCCCAACCCAAGGATCGAACCCGCGTCTCTTATGTCTCCTGCATTGGCAGGCGGGCTCTTTACCGCTAGCGCCCACCTGGGACCACCAGGGAAGTGCCCCCTATCTGCTCTGAGTTCTGTGGAGCTGAGCCTTTGCTGCTGCCCACTGCCGAGGTCAGGCAGTGGAGTTCTGGTCAGCGTAGTATTTGGGGGCCAGTTTATCACAGCCTGTGTCGCACAGGTGCAGACATCCTGAGTTTTGCACCAGGAATCCTGAGTCATAGCTTCAGAGAGAAAAGGCCTGACTGGTCGAACACCCAGTACCAGGGTTTGTTTAGATCCAAGAGGGTGTCACAGTCCAGATTCAGCTTCAGGGATATGTGTTCCTTGGGAGAGAAATGCCACAAAGAATCCAGGCCACCAGGTAGCCTTGATGGAGAGCAGGTTCTGGAAGCAGCAAAGCAGAGACCTGGTCCCAGGACTCCCCCGGGGGTTGAGTGACCCTTGGCGGCCCCCTCCGTAGCTCAGCTGAGTTGGTCACCATCAGATGCTGCTCCTCTGTAGCAGAGAGCCCCCCAGCCCAGGTCCCTGCTTCCTTCGTTCATTCATTCACTTCGTTCACTGGAATGGCACTGAGAGCCTACTAAGCGCCAGGTCCTGTTCTAGGTGTCAGGGCCACGATGGAGCAAGCAGACAAAAGTCCCTATCTCCTAGAGCTTAGCTGCTGGTCTGGCAATAAAACAGACACACTGTGTGAATCCACAACAGGTCAGGAGAGGGGCCAGTGCTAGAGTGAAGCGCAAAGTGGGGTGAGGGAGCAGGTTCAAGTTCAGACCAAATCTCTGCTGGTTCCCAAGTTCCCAGTCCATCCTCAGATCTACCTTTGGTCACTCGGTTTTCCTGGTGACCAGTCTCCCTCCGGGTCCTAATTCACCCTGTTCGGGTCTGGGCCAGGCTGCCAGATACCATTCTGTGCGAGACCCTCCCCTGCCTCCATGAGACA
This sequence comes from Oryx dammah, assembly GCF_014754425.2. Classification (NCBI taxonomy): domain Eukaryota; kingdom Metazoa; phylum Chordata; class Mammalia; order Artiodactyla; family Bovidae; genus Oryx; species Oryx dammah. Next base: position 41,524,115 of record NW_024070198.1, read on the forward strand.
GAAAGCTCTGTTCCCACTTCACAGCCAGGAGCCCAGGGCTTGGAGACAGCAAGTCACTGGTAAATAAGCTGATCAACTCTTCCTGTTAATGTGAGACTTCCAGTGCAGAAACCAGGGCATGCTCAGTTGTTCAGTTGTGTCCGACTCTGTGCGACCCCATGGACTGTAGCCTGGCAGGCTCACTGTCCACGGGATTCTCCAGGCGAGAATACTGGAGTGGCGTGCCATTCCCTTCTCCAGGGATTCTTCCCAACCCAGAGCTCGCACCAGGGTCTCTGGCATTGCAGGTGGATCTGAAACCAGGGCAGTCCCGGACAAACTGGGATGGTTGATCACCCTCAGGCCAGTGTCAGAGCTGGATCTCAAAGCTACCACGTTCTCAGGCTCTCCACCGCCCCTCAGAGGAGGCCGCTTGCAATTTGAGGCAGCCACTGCCACCCAAAGTTCTAGAATGACTGGCCTGGCAAAGACAAACTGAGACGATTTGGGCTGGTTTTCACAGAATTTGGAATCAAACAGACCTAGGATCCAGCCCAGCCCAGCCACTCAGCAGCTGGGTGTCCCTGGTCGAACTGCCTAACCTCTCTGAGCCTCAGCCTCCTCATCTGAAAACGGAGGTGAGGACGCGTATTTCAGCAGGGGCTTTAGGAGGATCTGAACTCACGCATCTGACACAGCCCACGGTAGGTATTCCGCTGGTGGTGGCATATTAATACAGAGTATTTTATCCCTGGAGTTAATGGGAAGAGCTCTGGCTGCTCCTAGGGGCCTTGTGGAGGTAGGAACCAGCGCTGCAACATTTATTATGAATCAGCTGGGTACGTGGAGCCAAAAATACTCTCTGTGGGTAGCGTCTCTGTGACTGATATTAAAAATGACTGATTTAAGAGAAAGTGCTTCACCCCTGTTGCAAACTAAGAAGGTAGGGCTGGAGTGTTCTCAGCCTTAAATGCTGCAGTATTTCATCTTTGGATAGTCATAAAGTTAAAGGTTAATAGGCTGTACAAATGACAGAGTTTAAAGGGAAAAATGGGGAGGGGTGAGGCCCTCTCGGGCGGCCGAGGGCAAGCTAGAGACAGGTGTTGACTCACCTGCAGGGAGGAAATATAGGGGTGGGGCTGGCTGAGGGGGGCTAGGCCCTTCGGCCCCTTCTCCTATTCACTTCTGCAGGGAAATTCCTAATATCCAGAGCTCTTCTCCCCAAGGGGGGTTTCTTTTGGGGTAGGACCTGAGGATCCATGGCATTGGAGAGACTGAGGCTGGGAAGGGTGGTGAACGTCAACCCTGAATTCACTGTCCTGAGAAAGAAGCTCTAGGTGACCTAGGGGGAAGAAAGGGGGCTCAGACGGAAGTGTGCTGAGCCCCGTTTTCCACAGCTGACCCTGTGTTCAGAGCGGTGGTTCTCCAGGCTGGGAGCACAGTGGAGTCACTGGGGAGCTTGGTGTCCGCATGCAGAGTCCTAGGTGCCAGCTCTGAGGCTGGCGGTGCCTGGAAATCTACACTTGAACACATTCCCAGTCATCTCCCAAGGTGACCCTAAGGGGATCTCAGGATACACTTACAGAAGCCCTCAAACAGTGAATGCATGAGAGTCAATTTCTAGATGCAGATTCCTAGAACTGATGATGACAGGACTTTGGGGATTACCAAGCCCCACACTGAACCTTGAATCAACCAGACGCCTGTTGGAATTTAGCCTCAGGGGCTTCATCTGCCAAACACAGTCTGGAGGATGCTAGTGAGGGCCTGGGGTGGGGACCACTTCCCCTCATCACCTGTTTCCAATGGGGAAGTGGGGGTGCCACCCAAGAGTGACCTGCAGGCAATGGCTTTTTGCACCACAGAACTCTTATCAGCAGGGAATCAGTGCTTCCCCAATTAGTGCCATGGAGCCTGCATATTACTGATTCCTTTTGTCTACATGTATGGGGCTGGCTCTGTCCTGGGCTCCCTGCGGACCAAGAAGCAAAGGCTACAAGTGGCCATATGCCGGCTGCAGGTGCACACACAGAACACTCTAAAATTCAGAGTTTGCCCCCAATCTGAGGTTTTGGACACATCAGGAGCTGAGTTGCCTGCAAATAAGCACTAATTTAGAGAGGGGAAAAATTGTTAAATGCAAGTCAACAGAATCCATCACGGACAGAGGATTTTTTAACCAAGTTTCTTTAAATGCACCAAAAAAATCTTCTCTATATAAGGAATTCAACAGATTACAAAACACACTTATTGCTGTATCTCCTTATTGCTGTTGTTCAGTCACTAAGTTGTGTCGGACTCTTAGTGAACCATGAACTGCAGCATTCCAGGTTTTCCTGGCCTTCACTATCCCCTAGAGTTTGCTCAAAACTTATGTCCATAGAGTCAGTGATGCCCTCCAACCATCTCATCCTCTGTCACCCCCTTCTCCTCCTGCCCTCAATCTTTCCCAGCATCAGGGTCTTTCCCAATGAGTCGGCTGCTTGCATAATATGGCCCAATCATTGGAGTTTCATCTTCAGCAACCGTCTTTCCAATGATTTCCTTTAGGATTGACTGGTTTGATCTTCTTGCTGTCTATGGGACTCTTAAGAGTCTTCTCCAGCGCCACAATTCGAAAGTATCAATTCTCCAGCACTCAGCCTTCCTTATGGTCCAGCTTTCACAACTGTGTGTGACTACTGGAAAAACCATAGCTTTGACTATACCAACCTTTGTAGGCAAAGTGATGTCTCTGCTTCTTAATACACTGTCTAGGTTTGTCATAGCCTTCCTTCCAAGGAGCTCCTTAGACTCTCACAAAACACCATAAGGTACTGGTTACAGTTCCACCTTAGAATAAAGACTTTGAGGCCCAGAAAGGCCAAGAGACTTGTCCAATTGTGTGGGCAGAGTGATGGCTCCCACAGATGTCCAGATCTTGATCCCCAACCTGGGAATATGTTACCTTTGTGGCAAAAGGGGTTTTGCAGATGTGATGAAGTTAAGGGTTTTGAGTTGCAGAGAGGGTCCAGTATAATCCTTGCCATGATAGCATCCCTGCAGGAGAAAGACGGAGCTGGGAGACACAGAGCACCTCTATGTGAGAAGGACTCACCCCGTCCTCCCTGGCTTTGAAGATGAGGGAAGGAACTGTGAGGTGGAGGATGACAAGTAGGAGCTGGAGAAGGCCAGGAAACAGATTCTCCTCTAGAGAACTGGAAGAAATCCTGCCCCGAAGACACCTGCTTCTATCCTGATGAGACTTGTTTTAGACTTCTGAACCACAGAGCTGAAAGATAACAAAGTTTTGTCGTTTTAAGCCACTATAGTTGTGGGGCTTTGCAAGAGAGCAGCATTAGGAAACTAATCCAATCACAGAGAGAGAAAAGAGGGGAACTGAACCCAAAGTCCCTGGCTTACTCCAGGACCCCTCACAGCAGAGGTTGGTTGGGAGGTAGAGATACAGATGAAGGGAAATACTGTGATCTTGGCCACCTCTCCCTTTGGGAGCAGTGATAACAACAGTGAGATGGTAGCTTATTCAAACTCCAGCTGAAACTCTGAGCAGGCGGTTGTTACATCTCCTTTCTGGTCCTTAGCCCTGGTCTGAGTTTCCTGCCCCACAAGCCAGCCTCCACCCGCCCCTGCCCACGGAACAAGGCTCAGCCTTGCCCAGACCCCTGAGATGTTGGTCCCCAACCACCGTTCCCCAGGACAGGCCTGATGGGGATCCGTATGGTGAAAGAATCCAGGGGCACCCTTTGTTTGCCCCGGTCCTGTCTCTGTCCAGGCCGGGGCAATGAATGACCTTGGACCCTTTTGGGGGCTGGGGTCCTGGCTGAACCCTCAGCCAGGCCTCAGCCTCCTGCCTGGCCAGTCTTAGGAAGGAACTTCTTGCGATCAATCTTGCCATGGTCTCCATGAATTTTAAATAATAGCGGCTTTGCTCTTTCTCACTCACTCCCTGGGTGCGTCAGACTGCAGCTTTTACAAGATCATATTTCTTCACATTTTCATACAATTATTTTAAATGGACAAGATAATGTTGAAATTCTTATTTAAAATGTATGCAGGTAGAGAATGAGCCTTCCTGCTTTTTATATTTAACACCAGATGGAGCAATAGAAGGGACTTTTAACAACAGAATTGAAGTGGAAGTGTCTTAGGCGTTCATGATGGACTATGGATTTAAGCAGCTGGTTTTCTTTGATGAATAAATAATTGCACCCAAAATAGAGAGTTTGGCCATTATTAATCTCATTTTAGATGGTGCACATTTTATTGATTCTTAAGTACAAGAATCTTGCAATTTTCACCAAAGGGTGACTTTCTTAATTAAAATGTAATTTAAAGAAAAAAAAGTTTCAGCAGTCTTGTCAGAGGCGGGGGTGGGGGAGGGGTGGACAGGGGGACAGAGGACCTGATTCTTCCTAGAATGAGTCCTTTCCAGACTAATGACCCCAGACATACCTCAGGCAGCCATCACATCCATAGGAGCCGATGAGACCAGCAGAGGCCCAGCCAAACTAGGGCAGACAGACAGCATGACCCAGGGAGCCTAGGTGCCCAGCACCTCCTATTTGATTTCTGTCTATGTCACCCTGGAGAGAGGCTGCCCCCCCACTTCTCTAGTGCCCCCTTCTGTGTGGGTCTCTCTTGCACAAACGTTGAAGCAATGATGTCTTATTTTGTGAAATGCTTACTAGGATTTTATAAACAGAGGACATTATCAAGAAGAAAATTCAATAATCTTATTGCATAGATAATACGTACTGAGATTTTTAAAATAAAGGGGCAACTTAACTGGCGGTTCAGTGGTTGAGACTTCACCTTTCAATGCCAGGGGTGTGGGTTCGATCCCTAGCTGGTTATGAACTAAGATCCCCAATGCTTCAGAGCCAAAAAACCAAAACATAAAACAGAAGCAATATTGTAACAAATTCAATAAAGATTTAAAAATAAAATAAAGAGGGGTAGGTATACTCAGAAAGTTTAGGAAGAAGAGAGAAGTAGCCAATACTTATAGAGCATTCATGTAGTTCTCAGGCTTCCCCAAGGGGTTAAAATGGTAAAGAATCTGCCTGAAGTGCAGGAGACTCAGGTTTGATCCCTGGATCGGGATGATGCCCTGGAGAAGGACATGGCTACCCACTCCAGTATTATTGCCTGAAGAATGGCATAGACAGAGGAGCCTGACAGGCTATAGTCTATGGGGTCACAAGGAGTCAAACACGACTGAGCAACTAACTTCCTTCCACATGTAATTTTCAGTCTACAAAAACTGTGCAAAGCAGCCCCGACCATCAGTTCTGCTTGTGGAGGAGGAAGTGGACACTCAGAGCATGTGAGCGTCATGGCCAAGTTTCCCCGGGGAGCAGGGAGCCAAGGGGGCAGCACTGAGTTTTGAAACCAAGACCACCTCTCTAGCGCCCTTTAGTGTGACATTATGTTCTGCTGCCTCTTAAATAAAAAGATATAAAATAAGCAGAAGCCACCGCTCCCTCAGCCCCTCCCACAAAGGGAATCACTGTCAAAACTTTCTAGTAATTTCTTCCAGAAAAAAATTACATGCTTGCAATTGCATTGCATTCTGCTTTAAAAAAAAAATGTCAGAAATGCGAAGCTGCAGGCACATGTCCTCATGGGTAAAATGGTGGGTTTGTTTGAAACCCACCTCCACCCCCAGCTCCCTCGGGGGCAGCTTCTCTCCTGTCTGTTCCATCTGCTGTGGGTCTGTGTTTGCCTTTAGAGACGCAGGCTCCTCCCTGAGAAAAGAAGCAGGTGCTAATATGCGAGGGCCCTTCCAGCTCCAAACCTTATCCTCCAAGAACCTACATCACCCCAATACAGACAGGCCTCTAGCCTGCCCCAGGAGGAGACAAGGGTGTCTTGTAGTCACTGCAGAGGCTCCAGACAAAGGCTGCATTTGGATCGTGCCTGTGAATTAGTGGGCGAGCCAGCAGCTCTTCCAGGTAGAGGTGTGAAGGCAGAAGTTTGAAATGAATGGGGTACCAGGTGAGTTCTTTAAAAACACTCTGGTGAGTTCTTTAAATCAGCCTTAAGTATCAGCTATCTGCCACCCGGGAGACTGACATGTCATCCCCTAGCAAGCCCAGCTCAGGTACCAGCGTCTTCCTGGGGCCTAGGGCAGTGTGACAACATGAAGCAGTAGGCTGGCATGGAGGGAGGGGCAGGGGTATGAAGGAAATGAAACTTGAAATCCTAGTGTCACACTTGACTTTGCTCCGATTCTCACACTTGGAGAGGGGCGCAGCAACAGGGTTTCGGAGGCAAGAACAGGGCCAAGTCTTTGATCCCACACTCTGCCAGGGTGTGCGCTCGGGCAGAATCAGTCTCTCAACTCTCTGGTTATTGGGGAATATACTCAGGTGGCAAATATACACACACGATGCAGGGCTTCCCAGGTGACACTATGGTAAAGAACCTGCTTGCTAATGCAGGAGATGCTGGAGACAAGAGTTCAGTTCCTGGGTTGGGAAGATCCCCTGGAGAAGGGTGTGCCAACCCACTCCAGTACTCTTGCCTGGAGAATCCCCATGGACAGAAAAGCCTGGTGGGCTACAGTCCATAGGGTTGCAAAGAGCCAGACACGACTGAAGCCACTTAACATGCATGCCCAAATACATGACGCAGCTCACAGGTCCACCAGGAAGCCAGCCAGCCTTTCTTGAGGTCATTCACCTAAAGCAATTCAACTATTAAAAATTCCAGTGGGTCCCAGATTTACCCTTACAGTAAATGGTGGCAACTCTTTGGTTTTTCAAATGTGAAATTTATTTCACCTAACTCGCTTTACCGTCTGAGCCACAAGGAAGCCCCTATTTCCTATACTGAAAGCCAATGAAAAAAGGGAAACATGTTCCAAATTTTACCTGACATATTGCCTACTTAGAAGGGGTCAGGGGGTTTTCTTAGTTTGCTGTCTTCAGTGTCTGAGATTTACAACTAATTCTGATAAAAAATTTCAGTGGAATTGGGATGGTTATGGCTGTTTTTCTTTGATGGAGAATCAAACGTGTGACTTGGGTGAATACTTGCCTTTTATTACCCATCCCTGTCTGTAAAGTATCTGGTTTATGTGCCAAGAAAAGTATAAACATATGGCACAGTATTGGTTTTTCAGTAACTTGGTTTAAGCCAAAGGGGGAAAAAAATCCCATCCTGACACTATTTATGAAACAATTAATGCTGTCAACAGCCTTCCCACCTGCTGAGTTACACCCAGCCATCTAGACTATGATGACTCCAAGAAGTGTCAACAATTCTAATATGAACTGTTGAGGCAAATCCGTTTGAAAGGACTTATTTCTACAACTTATAAAATGTGATGATAGATTGCTCTCTGACTCTAGGGTACAAAAGATGCCTTATTCTCCAGTAAAATCCCTCATCATAAATTAATGTCAAGATTATGAGCCACCATGATGTGCCGGGCATGTTCACAAATAGTATCTCACTGAGTCCTACCCAACCAGGTGGGATGGATATTAATACTATCATTATCAGCTGTGTACAGCCTAAGCGGCCACTTCTTATCAAGGTAAAGGAACTGTTCAAGGTCACTTTTACAGGCTGAGTGAGAATTTTTGCCTTAGTCATATTGGGCTACTGTAACAAAATCCCATACACTTGGGTGGCTTAAACAACAGAAATTTCTCACAGTTTTGGAGGCTGAAAGTGTCAGATGAAGGTGTGGGCATGGTCGGGTTCTGGTGAGATCCCCCTTCTTGGCTTGTAAACAGCTGCTTTCTTAGCTGTGTCTCCACACGGGAGAGGGAGAGAGACAGAAATGGAGAGAAAGGGTGGGCAGAAAAGAGGTCTCTTCTCTCTTCTCTCCATACAAGAACTCTAAGCCCATCACTGGGGCTCCATTCTCAAGACTCACCCCAACCTGATTATCTCCCAAAGGCTCTGCCCCTTAATATCATCACGTTGGAGGCTGGGGCTTCAACATACAGATTTAGGAGAGTGGTAAACATTCCCATGGACAGAGGAGCCTGATGAGCTACAGTTCATGGGGTCACAAAGAGTCAGACATGACTGAATGACCGAGCACAAGCTAATTCACCTCCTTGGCTGCTTCCCATATGGCTCAGTGGTAAAAAAAATCCGCCTGCCAATGCAGGAGACACCAGAGATGCGGGTTTGCTCCTTGGGTTGGGAGGATCCCCTGGAAAAGGAAATGGCAACCCACTGCAGTATTCTTGCTTGGAAAATTCCATTCTTCTCCTTGCCTGGAGGAGCCTGGTGGGCTACAGTGCTTGTGGTTGCAAAGAGACGGACTCTACCGAGCACGCACACACACACAATAAACTTTCTCCCAGCAAGTCACCCTGAGGGGCATAGGCTGAATCTCATCTAAATAAGTCAAGTGTTTCAAAATTACCTTATTTAAAATTCAGAGTTTCAAAAGCAGTTTTTTAAAAGGCAAAATACCGTGAAACACTTCTGAAAACTTTTTGACACTTCCATATAAACTTCAACATAATCCTACCCTTTGGACCCAGCAACTCCACTCCTGAGCATTTACTCAAAAAAACAGATATATATGTCCACACAGATGTACACGACAATATTCATAGCAGCTTTAACCCAGAAACAGTCCAAATACGAATCGACAGGTGAATAGATAGTGAGTATATCCACACCCTGGTGTACTAGTCAGCAAGAAAAAGGCATGAATGAGCTACTGATACTGGCAACAATTTGAATCAAGGTCCAAAACATTCTGTTGAGCCAAAGAAGCCAGACACAAAAGAGTAGACAGTGTCTAAGTCCATTTATATGAAATCATAGAATGCGCAAAACTAATCCACAGTGACAGGAAGCAGGTCAGTGGTCGCCTGAGGCTGCGGCAGGGAGTGTGATGGCAAAGAAGAGTCCGGGAACTTTCTCGGAAAATGGAAGTGCTCTCTCTTGATGTGGTGGGAATTACGTGGTATATGCATTTGACACAACCTATCAAGCTGTACACTTTAAATTGCTGCATTTTGATGGTATTCAAATTGTACCTCAATTTTGCTTACTTTTCAAAAGGCAAGGTGGAATAGTACCTTGAAGAGAATGTGGTTCCCCAAGCAAAAGGCCTGATTTCATCAGTCTTGCAATTTCACAGCATCCAAACATGTTGCTTAATCCCTTTGTGCCCCAGCCTCCCATCCATGAAACAGAGGTGAAGATGCTGAGGCTGTGCTGCAAAGGATTGGGCTGCACAGAACACAAACCTTAAGCAGATTTCCTGAGATGTTTACTACACTTCTGCTTAGACCTGGTTGGTTAAAATCTAATTGTCTGGACCCTCTTAGCTGCACAGAAGTCCTTTAGTCTAGGCAGCAAAGTGCCCTCTAAAAACTGGTGTCTGTTACAGGAGGAGGCAAGAGGATGCTGGGAGAGGCATCATTTAGCAGCCTCTGCCCCAAATTCCTCTTCTTCCCAAATGATCTGAGACTCCAAAGACACCCATAAAAGCCATTCTATGGAGCTCAGAGCACCTAGTTGCCAGTATTGGTTATTGATTAGATCTTTATTGATCAGATATTATTGATGATTCCTCCTTCTTAATGGAGTATTTTCTATGCAAAAGCTATCACATTAGAATTCCACTAAATAGCACCCTCCCACCCTACTGCCTATACAAAAAAGTTGCATCACTCTCCCGGAGTCAGAGTTCCTGGGAGGTTCCTCAGTTGCTCAAGTCTAGGTCTCGTGTGATAATTAGTAAAATAATAGTAAATATTTTATAATAATGATCATGGCAGGCATTAATGAACCCATCTTGTGTTCCAGGCTTTGTGCTAAGTGCTCCATCTTCATTTTTGCACTGAATCCCCTCCACAACACCTCAGGGTTGTAAGGTGGACATTTGCTGTGTTCTGGCCACACAGCGTGGGAATACCAGTCACATACTGGGAACTCCCACCATTGAGCAGACCTTGGAGATGGAGGTAGAGGCTTGCTTCTGCTACAGAAGCTACAGAGGTGCAGCAAACCTGTCTTCCCTCCCCAGGCAACAAGAACACGGCACGTGACTCGGACTTGACCAATGCAATTTCCTGCCAGGATTGTGCGTCTTGGGAGGAAGCAAGGCAGTTACTGGTTATTCCCAGAACAGGCTGGTGGCCTTGCCAGTGAGGTCCCATGATAGCAGCTTCAGCAGCAGCCAGCTCCAGCTAGAAAGTTCTGTTAGTACTTTGTGCTCTCGGAGGGTGACTGCAGCCACAAAATTAAAAGATGCTTGCTCCTTGGAATAAAAGCTATGACAAACCTAGACAGTGTATTAAGAAGCAGAGAAATCACTTTGCCAACAAAGGTCTGTATAGTCTCAAAGCTATAGTTTTTCCAGTAGTCACGTACAGTTTTGAGAGCTGGACCATGAAGAAGGCTGAGTACCAAAGAACTGATGCTTTTGAACTGTGGTGCTGGAGAAGGCTCTTGAGAGTCCAAGGGACTGCAAGGAATCAAACCAGTCAATCCTAAAGGCAATCAATCCTGAATATTCATTGGAAGGATGGATGCTGAAGCTGAAGCTTCAATACTTTGGCCACCTGATGTGAAGAGCCAACTCATTGGAAAAGACCCTGATGCTGGGAAAGATTGAGTGCAGGAGGAGAAGGGCAAGACAGAGGATGAGATAGTTGGATGGCATCACTGATTCAATGGACATAAGTCTGAACCAATTCCAAGAGATGGTGAAGGACAGGGAAGCCTGGCGTGCTGCAGTCTGTGGATCTGCAAAGAGTTGGACGCAACTGAGCGACTGAACAACAACTGTCTAGACTCCTTTGGCTGCAGCATTGTTTTGAGTCAGGTCTCCAGCCCACCCAACTCTTCTTTTTAAAAAAACAAAACAACTTTTTATTTTGGATTGAAATATAGCCAAGAACAAGGTTGTGATCATTTCAGGTGGACAGCAAAGGGCCTCAGCCATACATACATGTATCCATTCCCCCTTAGCCTCCCCTCCCTTCCAGGCTGCCATATGTTGAGCAGAGTTCCCTGTGCTGTACAGTAGGCCCTTGTTGGTCATCCATGTTAAATATAGTAGTGTGTGCAAGTCTGTCCCCAACTCTTCTTGAATAGCCCCATATCCTTGCAAAGAATCTCTTCCTGCCAGATCCCACCCCCACTTCTGTTGGGGCCTACCAAAAGCCCATGTGTGGGGGCACTGGAGGTCCCCTCTGTGCTGAGGCTCGACTGGCCTCCTCCCTGTGCCTGAGCTCATAGTCTCTCAAATTCTCTATGCAAACACCTCCTTCACTTTCTGTTCCCACTTTTCTCTCCTTACCAGGGCTCCAAAACAGCCATTGGTTGGGAAGAAGGGGGCGGACACCACGCTATTTTTCGTCTCTTCTCTTATCATTCTTTCAAGACAAGTAAAACAAAAGTCTTGCTCTTCTTTCTACCAAAAAAACAAACTGAAATTAAACCAAACCAAACCAATTCCAACTCTGTCTTTATTAACTTAGTGAAAGAGAGACCACCGAGGGTCACCAGTTTTAAAATGAGCTAAATCCTAAATCCCATTGTCCATTTATCTAGGAATTACACGTCTACTAAAATAAATACTCTGCAGACATATAAACCCACTCTGATTAGTCTGATCCTCAGACAGAATCTGCAGGGGTAGACTCATTCACCATTTAACTGACCTGGCAGATCTTGTCAGGGTGCACCTCATTTAATTTCTTCTTAACCATCAGCTTCACCATTAAGTAAATTTCCGATCTGCTATTATTTGTTCAAATAAACTCACCTGAATTTATTTGACAGTCTTTTCATCCTAGGTTTCACTCCAAATGGATGTTAAACAGAAACCCACGCTTACTTGTCTATGTTCATTTTGCAATTTGGTACAAATAGCATAAATATGCTCAAAATGCTTTCCTTTAAATGTTCCATTTCAAACATACTTCTCTGTTTTTAAAAACATTTTTTTCTGATTACAAAATTATATTTGTAATGTAGAGAATGTGAAAGTTATGCAGCAGTAATGAAGACTCCTCTCATCATTAAAAAAAGTACTGGGAAGCTTTTAAGTTTCTTTTCCTATACACACAGAAACACACAGTGCTTTTAAAAGTGTTCATATTGTGCTCTGTAACAACATTTTTACACTATCACCTTGTTTTTGGCTGTGATGCGTGGCCTGTGAGACCTCGGTTCCCCACCAGGGATTGTGAAACCTTCACCCCTGCATGGAAGTGCTGTGTCTTAGCCACTGAACCACGAGAGAAACCCCAGGAACGATAGTTTTAACTAAGATTGTATCATGAGAACTTTTCCTTGTCATTAATTAGACTTCAGAAACACTATTTCTGACGGTTTGTGTGACATTCCATCACATATAGGTATGTTTAGTGGTAGTGTTTAGTTGCTCAGTTGTGTCCAGCTTGTCATGACCCCGGGGACTGTAGCCTGTCAGGCTCCTCTGTCCATGGGCTTTCCCAGGCAAGAATGCTGGAGTGGGTTGCCTGTCCCTTCTCCAGGGGATCTTCCCAACCTGAGGATCGAAACCAGGTCTCCAGATTCTTTGCCATCTGAGTTACAGGGAAGCCCTTAGGTATGTTTGCCTATACTGAGTTTTTTTTTTTTTTTAAGCTTTTCCATATATAGATCATATTACAAAAACAGTGGAATATATATCTATGTGTATGTATCTGAGTTTAAGCTTATAATGATTTCTTGAGGATATATTCTAAAGGGAAACTATGCAAAATGTTCAAACTTTTTAAAAGTTCTTAATCATATTGACAAACTATTTTCTGGAAAACGTATACTGATTTATGTTCCCAACTGTAATGTAAGAATATTTCTCTTCATCCTCAGCAGCACTGAGTATTCTCTTCCTCTTAGTTTCATTAATTTAATAATAATAAAATATTTCATTGTGGTTTTAATTTTATTTAATAGAGAGTATAACCCCTAATCAGTTCATTATGTCTGAGATTTGCTGATTATATTCTTTGTCTAGATCTCTGTACTGGCTAAATATTTCTGCAATGATGCATACTTTACATATTAATAACATTAACTCTTTCTCATATTTATAGCAAGATCTATTCCTGATTGTTGTTTTTTATTTATAGGCATCTTTTGATTGCATAATGAGGCCATAAACATTTTGAAAAGGCCAAACTTCCCACGTGATAATAAAAATAAGTGCAAAAGAAACTAAAAATACATGACTTGATATACATCAAGACATCCCAATGACAGAATCTGTCCCTTTCATCACGCAGGTAGAGGTTTAACTGTAGGGGTACAGAACTCATTTCTGAACTAAAGGCAGTCGTTATGAAAGGCATGTAACTGTTATCTGTCCACAGTGGCCTTTTCTCAGAACTTTCCCTGTACTTCCTGTGGTTCCCATTTCCTCCCTCACCACTTCCTTCTGATGGCCTTTGCGCTCCATAAGCTCCTTCCTGCTTCATCTTTGTCCCTGCATTCAGGAACACTTTCTCCTCCTCAACTGTTCTGACAGTTGAGGAGGAGAAAGGAAAGAAAGGGTCAGACAGAAAGGAAAGAGAGGGTCCTTGGAGTCACGTTGACCTGAGTTCAGATCCTAGATTTGCTACATATTTGCTGTGTGACCTTTGGCCAGGTCTCTGAGCCTCAGTTTCCTTGTCTGTAAAACAGGGTTACTTTGAGAGTTAGGATCAAACTCACGTTCAACCTGGCACCCAGGAGCCTGGAAAGCAGCTCCTACAATGATCCTGGCTTCCTGAGTCACATGTCCATCTCATTTTCAAGATCGAGGAAAAGACGTATCTTTTCTCATTCTACTTCCCTGGTTCCCCGCCCTGTACCTATTATTAATTAGTGGGTAACTCAGCAGAACAGTTACTGGTAGGATTTTTATACTATCCTATTAAAAGTGAAGTTTTCTTGTATTATTTAATAATGATACCTTTTTTGCTATTTTTAAATAGTGGAAAGTGTGTGAACTGTGGCTCTTCACAATTATAAATTGTAAAATAACATTTTAGGGAGTAATATTTCTTTTTCAGATCATCCGTGAAATATATATCATCTTCATTGTTTAACTGACACTTTATTCGCCCTATTAAGATACAAGCAGAAAGAAATTTCACTTCCTCCCCTGTAGATGCAATTTCATTTCGAACACATGTGTCAGCGAGAGCAATAAAGCATCAATTAAGCAATGAATTCCTGACAAATACATGGCATCTGATGCATAATTGCCCCCTTTTAATCTCATTTTCCCCAAGGCCAAGGCTTCCTGGACCATTTACTGTCCAAGTTTCACCCTTTCCAGAATTTCAGTGAAATCCAGAAGGAGCTTCCCGGCCCTTTCTTTGCAGAATAGGCATCTCAGGTACATTCCACCCCCAGGGAGCAGAGCTCCTGCGGCTCCGGTAATCCCAAACTGGTGGCCTTGTTATTCAAACCAGGAAACTAAATTTTAGGGAGGCAAAAGCCTTGCACAACCCTTCCAGGGTCTCCCCCTCTTATCTCTGGGAATCAGAACTGGGCTTGAAACTCAAGTCAGCTTGCTTTTCACCATACTAATTCTTTACCGGAAATGGGATTCACAGGTGGCTCAATGGTAAAGAATCCACCTGCCGACGGAGAGGACGCAGGAGGCTTGTCCTTAGGTGGGGAAGATTCCCCTGGAGAAGAAAATGGCCACCCACTCCAGTCTTCTGGCCTGGAGAATCCCACGGACAGAGGAGCCTGGTGGGCTACAGTCCATAGGGCCGTAAAGAGTCAGGCACGACTAAGTATGTAATTCTTTTCTTTTGTTTTCTTACTTTATTTTACTTTACAATACTGTATTGGTTTTGCCATACATCAACATGAATCCGCCACGGGTGTACACGTGTTCCCAATCCTGAACCCCCTTCCCACCTCCCTCCCCATACCATCTCTCTGGGTCATCCCAGTGCACCAGCCCCAAGCATCCTGTATCCTGCATCGAGCCTAGACTGGCGATTCGTTTCTTACATGATATTATACATGTTTCAATGCCATTCTCCCAAATCATCCCACCCTCTCCCTCTCCCACAGAGTCCAAAAGTCTGTTCTATACATCTGTGTCTCTTTTGCTGTCTCGCATACAGGTTTAGCGTTACCATCTTTTTGGTGTTTTTCTTTCTGGCTTACTTTATTCTGTATAATCGGCTCCAGTTTCATCCACCTCATTAGAACTGATTCAAACTCCTAGAGGAGAACATAGGCAAAACACTCTCCGACATAAATCACAGCAGGATCCTCTATGATCCACCTCACAGAATACTGGAAATAAAAAGCAAAAATAAACAAATGGGATCTCATTAAAATTAAAAGCTTCTGCACAACAAAGGAAACTATAAGCAAGGTGAAAAGACAGCCTTCAGAATGGGAGAAAATAATAGCAAATGAAGCAACTGACAAACAACTAATCTCAAAAATATACAAGCAACTCATGCAGCTCAATTCCAGAAAAATAAACGACCCAATCAAAAACTGGGCCAAAGAACTAAATAAACATTTCTCCAAAGAAGACATACAGATGGCTAACAAACACATGAAAAGATGCTCAACATCACTCATTATCAGAGAAATGCAAATCAAGACCACAATGAGGTGTAATTCTTTACTGTATGCCAAGGAAAGGGAGGAAGGAAGGGAAGAGAGGGAGAGAGGGAAGGCGGGAGGGAGGGAGGGAGGGAAAGAAAGAGGGAAGGAAGGAGGGATTAGAGAAAGGCCCACGTGCCTGGGGTTGTATCTCAGAGAATGGGGGCTCCTTGGGAGATCAGGGGTGGTAGGCACCTGGCTGAGAAGACTGCCCTCTCTACTCCAAGCCCCCTGAGAGTGGGCAACATTCTGCAGACACGTTTGAGGGTCGCCTAGGTGCTGGGCTCCATGCAGGCCCTGGGAGCCTGGATGACCCAGGGAAGTTGCTCTCAGAAACACTGGGGTCAGCTGTGGGGCCATGGGCAGTGCCAAAAAAAAGATGAATAAACGCAGCATGGTGAGAGCCTGGGGGAGTTGGGGAGGGACATAACACAAAGTGGGCACTCAACAGAGTTAGTTATGTGGTGTTTTAGAATCTGAAGCGGTGATCGCTTCACCCCTAGAGAAGCTTGCCTGCCACCTTGGCTGGAATCTTTGACTGGGCAGACAGGCTACACGCTGGGTGGCCACTGTTAACAAGCCCCAGAATGTGAACTGTTTGGAGGTGTCTGCCATGCCTCAGAACCCGACGGTGGCTCCTTTTCCAGGAAAGGCCGTCACAGTTGGACCATGGGGTCTGGTGTTGGGGGTGGGGGTGGGGAGTGAGTGGGCCTGAAGTGTCATTTAAGGGGATGTTTAAGCTCCACTCCCTGTTTCTAAAGAGTAATTTTCTGCAGAGACATGAAGACTAATAGGACAAACTTGGCTTATTTTGGCAAATTGCTCCAATTTTCCCACAATCTCGCCCTCCCCCTACCCACCCCCAGACCCCGTATCACCTGCCCCCACCTGTCTATTTGGACCACTTAATGCTCCGCATTCAGACCTAATAGAGGCTGTTTGTTTGGCCCTGGCCCAGAGGCTAGACTTGTTTTCAGGACAGAAGTGGCAAGAAAACCAATCTGGACATCTAAATCACAGCCAAGACTCATTACATAAATGATATATTTACACAATTGATCCTTTTTCCCACTGGGTAATTAATTCGGCATCGGAACTCTTAACGATTTAATTGTCATATGTTTAAACTGAAACGGTTGCCACAAATTTCCAAAGAGAAAAAGCAGACTGAGGAGAGGGCCTTCCTTTGTCCTTAGAGTGGGGACAGCCTCCCTTGTTTCAGAGTGGCCACCAAAGCAGGGCAGCGGCTGATAGCCCCTGAGGGGCACACAGCAAAGACCCTGTCTTGCTGCATTAGGTCCTTCCAGAGAGGGAGGGGGCTGGTGCAGAGGGAACTTAAATCCGGAAGCTACAGGCTGGAGTCCTGTTCTCGCCATTGAATAGGATGCTGCTGGTGCGCCAGACAAACCCCCAGAGCCAGTGAGCACACAGTCTGTGTCACTCCGCCCCCACACCACGTCTGCTTCCAGCTGCAAGCCTGTGTGTGTGTGTGTGTGTGTGTGTGTGTGTGTGAGTGTGTGTGTGAGTGTGTGTGTGTGTGTGTTAGTTGCTCAGTCGTGTCTGACTCTGTGCCACTCCAGGAGCCACCAGGCTCCTCTGTCCATGGAGTCCTCCAGGCAAGAATACTGGAGTGGGTTGCCATTTCCTCCTCCAGGGGATCTTCCCAACCCAGACATTGAACTCGGGTCTCCTGCATCTCTTTACCATCTGAGCAAGCACGTGTCTCTATTTTGGAGGACTGCCTTGGTGCTACTGGAGCCATTTTGCCCAAATGGCCAGATTTCTGGAAAAGCCTAAGAGTTTGTGCCCCTCGCAGGGCGGCCTTGACCAGACTGCCTGGAGGAGCAAGAACAGGACAGGCTTGGCATCCTTGCCTCTGACAAGGACACTGAGGAGTAACTGCCACAGAGGAGCACCCCTCCGCACCCATGGGTTGGAACTTGGCCTGACCTTGCACCTGGTTGGGTTTCCTTCCCTTCTCCCTGTGCGTTCTCTTCCCAGGACCCTTGGGAGCACCTCCTTACTTAAGAAATCCTCGCCTGAGGGTCTGCTCTGGGGGAACCCGTCCAAGGATAACTGCTGTCTAGCTGAGTCAGTTTGGCAGGTCTCGTGGCTTCTCTGGCCTCAAAGCCATCACCTGCAAAACAGACAAAAGAGTAACACCCATCTCCATTGTCATGGACCCCTGGCATTTAAGGAGGGTGTGTCTGTGCAGGCACTTCCCATCCATTGTCTCATTCAGTCCTCTCAGCAACTCCAGGAGGAAGATATGCATAGTATCCTCATGTTACAGATGAGGGTACTGAGGCACAGAGCAGCCAAGTACTTTGTTCACATTCACACAGCTGGTAAGTAGCAGGGACAGGATTCAGCCTGGGCATGCCGTTTCTACCCTTCTCTCATGCTGGGTGGGTGCAGCCCACCCAGTGGAGCTATGAGGCAGATGGAGGAGAAAGTTATGAAGCAACGGAGAAAATGCAGAGGGCCTGGGATCATCCCTAGACAAGGGACACTTGCTCTAGCCTTCTGTCTCACCTTAGTCCCCACGGGAGACAGGGGAGATTGTCCAGGTCCTGGGCACTGCCACGCTGCCATCGCCTCTGTGCAGATCTCATGGTCTTGTACTGCAGGACACCTTCCCCAGCCAAATCCTGCATCTTCTCCTGCCTCAAGAGGCTCCTGCGTGGCTGGAGGACTCCCCTCCCATGACACACGTACAGCTTCCTGGAGCAATTATTTTGGCCTTCTCCCTTAGTGGATAAAAAACACCTATGCAATGGGAATTCCCTGGCCATCCAGTGGTTGACTCCACCCTTCCCCTGGAGGGGGTATGGGTTCGATCCCTGGTCAAGGAAATAAGATCCTGAATGCCACAAGGCATGGCCAAAGAAACAGACCAAAAAAACAAAACAAAACAAAAAGCAAGACAAAAAAAAAAAAAACCTGTGCAATGAGGGAGTAGTGGTTACATTCTAATGCCACAAACAAGATTTGCTAAGAGAGAAAACAGCCAGGAGGTATCTGCATCATCTCAGGCCTCTCAGCTGGATTGACAGGGAAGGCGCTGGTGGAGATTTGATGCTTCAGGGAGTTCTTTGCTGGTTCCATTTGCTGGTTCCATCTGCCCAGATTCTCCGTGACCCTCCAAACCCAGGCAACCTGCAAGGTCTGACATCCCGAGCTGGTAGCTTCATACTTATGGGTATGCTCTATCAGGGCCTGGGGTGAAAGTCAGATAACACACATAAAACATTTAGCCTCAAGACTGTCTCCTGGTCTTTAAGTACACATGCTACAAATATTTTAGGGAGTTCATTCCCAGGCAAGGAGGTACCTCAATAAATTCAGGTCCACTACCTGCTGGGAGTGAGAGCGTAAAGCTGTGAGCACAAGGGAAGGTAGCTGTGATTTGCAAAAAGATTGCTGTACAGTCATCCCTCAGTAACCAGGGGAGTTCCACGACCTTCCCCAGATATCAAAATTCAAGGATGCTCAAGTCCTTTATACACAACTTCCATATAGCTTATGCATATTCTCTGAATACTTTAAAACATCTCTAGATTACTTAAAACACATAATACAATGTAAATACTAGGGAAATAGCTGTAAACACAATGTGACTGTTCTGTAAATAGTTACAGAAGCATGCCAAAATTTAGTAAATTTATTAAATTTTGCTTTTTGGAACTTTCTGCAAGTCCCCCCCCCGAATTTTTCTTTCTTTTTTTTTAAAAAAAATTTTATTTACTTATTTATTTATTTTACAATTCTGTATTGGTTTTGCCATACATTGACATGAATCCACCACGGGTGTACATACGTTCCCAAACATGAATTTTTCTATCCAAGATTGGTTGAGCTGCAGAAACCCACATATAGAGAGGGCTGACTCTACTCAGAAGTCATATCTCCATTCCACCCATTATGACTTTGGGTCCTGGGGCAGATTTGTCAATCTCTGCTTCCAAGTGTGATCTTGCAGAAATATAAGGATTCATTCAACACACGCCTAGCACAGCAGGTGCCCTAGAGTAGGCACCCAGGACATTTTAATGAAAGAATGATGGAGAATAAGGTCAGTCTTTCACTAAAGGCTTGCCCTTACCACTAGGCTTAATCTCTAGGTTTGGCAATCTGGAAATTAAACATACAGTTGAAATTAAATCCTCTGGGAGGCTAAACACTAGAATTACCAAACAAGAGAATTAATCTAATTCTATAAGACTTAGTATTTCTTATGTTCAACCTTTAAAAAAAATTACCATTATCCCAGTTTATTTGTTTCAAAGTCTGAAATCTTATTTATCTCATTTCCTAGTTTGTCTCCTCCACCAGAATGTGAACCCAGGAGATCAGTGTCCTCTTATGTCTTATTCACATCTGTCTCCCCAGGGCACAGGCTGGAACCCGACACTTAGAAAGTGCTGGAGAAATGTTAATCTTATTGGAGTGTGTGGTTCATGGTGGCTGTGATGCCGTAGTGATCTGGTTGCCAAAATAGGGCCCAGGTGGAACTGGACATGGGAACATTAAAAATCAGGCCAGTTTCGGGACATTCGTAAGTTGGGACAGAACACATCTGCATCAAAACTTTGAAATTACAATTTATGTGCACATATGGAAACATGGGCTTCTCTGCTGGCTCAGCTGGTAAAGAATCCACCTGCAGTGCAGGAGACCTGGGTTCGATCCTTGGGTCGGGAAGATCCCCTGAAGGAGGGCATGGCAACCCACTCCAGTATTCTTGCCTGGACAATCTCCATGGACAGAGGGGCCTGGCAGGCTACCGTCCATGGGGTTGCAAAGAGTCAGACACAACTGAGCAATTAAGCACAGCACAGCACATATGGAAACATACTATTGGGTCATTTGACCAGTGTTGTGTTTGAAACCCCAGAACTATTGTTAATCTGGAATAGATCAGGCTCGGAATATTATGGCTAAACCACTGTTGACTCTATCTTCTTGCTTTCTCTTATCCTGACTGGTTTTTTCCTACTTAAGATATATAAACCCAGATTCATTGATATCAATGAATCATCTGTATGCCTCAGCTCTTGGTGCATAACAAACCAGCCCAAACCCAGTGACTTAAAGTAACAACCATTTATTATCACCAGGTATTACTATGGGAGTTGGTTGATCCAGATTCAGCTGGGCTGAGTGATTCTGCTTCAAGCTGTGTTCAACAGGACTTAGCTCCTCACCAGGAGTTAGGCCCAGGTCTGAGCCCCAAGACAAAAGGGCAGTAGCTACCCCAGGGGAATTCTCTCCATCTTTATGGTATAAAACATCCAGGTCCACTGTCCGAGCTCATTTCAAGCCTCTGCTGGCAACATGCCTGCTACCATCTCACTGGTCTAAGCAAATCAGATTAGCCAAGCCTGAAGTCAAGGGACAGCCACAGGCACTCACCAACCACAGCAAGTCCAGGGCCAAGCTTGACATCAGTGGGGTGGGAAGGGAAATATTTCCAAGGATGTCTGACTTATTTTCAATAACAATGCAATCTGTCACATCTTCAAATCAGGCTTTCCTCTTATGTTCTCTCAAGTAGCGTATTTCCCCCATCTAAGGTGTATGTGCTTTTATAGTTAACATTTCTGAAATCAGGATATGAAGGACATTTAGCATGTATACTTTTTTAAGGCTGTGCTGGGTTTTCATGGCAGTGCTTGAGCTTCCATAGTTCCAGCTCTCGGGCTTAGTTACCCTGCAGCATGTGGGATCTTAGTTCCCTGATCAGGGATCGAACTTATGCCCCCTGCACTGGAAAACAGATTCTTAACTGCTGGACCACCAGGGAAGTATGTACTTTTTGGTTAGCTATTTCTTGCTTTTTCTTTTGCCCAAAAAGCTGTTATTAAATTGATGGTGCATTTCAAGACTGACACTGTCTTAGAATGGTGGAAATTCAGCGATTTATGATCAACTTCCCGGATATTGGAATCTCAAGTACATTCAGCTCTTCCCTCTCCCTGACTCCGGTGCTGAATTGGTTACCAGGTCCTGTGGCTCTGGCTCCTCAGTGAATCTTAAGTCCAGCCCCTCTTCCCTCCCCATAGCCATGTTCCTGGACCTAATATCCTCTTCCCTCAACTAGAGCCATAACCTTCTGCCTGGTCTCCCAGATGCTAGACTCTCCCTGCTCCCAGCCACCCTCAATCAGAGGGTTGATGTATCTCTGTGAATTTCAGCTCTGTTCCAACAGTGCCTTTGCTCTAACACTTTCTCTGGCTCCTGACTGCTACAGAATATCCCAACTCCCTAGCCTGGCATTTAGACTCTCATGACTTAGACCCAACCTGGCTTTACAGCTAACTCTCACTCCCACTGCCCCCTGCCTCACACAGACTATGTCCCACTCACAGCAGGTGGGTCAGCCCCACCCTGCAGGTGCAAGTCTCTGGGTCCTGCACAAGCTGTTCCCTCTACCAGGAATACCCTTTCCTCCCCTTCCATCCACACTTGTCGAAATCATCTCCATCTTAAAATTGTAGTTGTTTAGGCGCTCAGTTGTGTCTGATTCTTTTGGCGACCCCATGGACTCTAGCTTGCCAGGCTCCTCTGTCCATGGGATTTCCCAGGCAAGCATACTGGAGTGCATTGCTATTCCCTTCTCTAGGGGATCTTCCTGACCCAGGGATCAAACCTGTGTCTCCTGCATTGGCAGGTAGACCCTTTACTACTGAGCCACGAGGAAGCCCTGGGTCAGCCCCACCCTGCAGGTGCAAGTCTCTGGGTCTCCACACAAGCTGTTCCCTCTAACTGGAATACCCTTCCCATCCATGCTTGCTGAAATCCATCTCCATCTTAAAGACCTGGATTCAACGCCATCAGCCTCCCCTCCCAATAACCATGAGACTCTCCAAGAGAGATGTTCCTTCCCCTCCTTCCTTGTGCCCTCTCTTCTGAACTCACCTCCACGTCCTCATAGCTCGCCTCCTGCTTTCTCTCTCTCTCTGTGCTAGTACTGATCCATTCCAACTTGACTTTAATCTTTTTGTGGTCCCTATCTGCCTCCTGCCCTGGATGGTAAGGTCCCCAAGCCAGAGACCACATCTGTCAAGCTTGCACCCCTTTTGGGGGTGGCTGTTGACATATAGCAGTTGCTTGATACATGTTTGCCAAACTAAATTTATTTTTCAGCATTCTAGTCACCCCCATGTTGCAGAAAAAGCACACACACACAGGGAGTGTTAGCATGCAAATCACACAGATGACAGGGGCCTGCATACTTCAGATGGTCAGTTTATCTGATCAATCATTACAGCCCTTTCAGAGTTTAGAAAATGCTCACATCTTTCAGAGAGAAACCTTCAGAGCTATCGTTGCTTTTGGACCTCCTATTTAGGAGAAAATTGGGGCAAACTCGTGTCCTGGGATGACTTCCTTCAGGTTGGTGTTCCAGAAAGAACCAGCCTCGTGGAAGGTCAGTTATGAACTGCAAGTGTGAGAAGGTGCCCCTCTTTCAATTCTATCTAATCTACAGGAGTTTTTCAGGGAAGTAAGAAAAGGACATGACAAAATCACAGCACTTTTGAGCTGGATCCATCTAGTGCAACCCTTCACTTCACAGATGAGGAAACAAGAACAATCGAGTTCTAAAGGGGTGACATGGCTCAGTTAAACCACACAGGAGCCAGTGACAACCAGGACCGACTCAAAGCCAAGCTTCCAGCCCTTCCCCTCGAGTGAATGTTTGTGCCCCCTGGCCCCCCACACCCCTGCCCCCACCCCCACCCCGAATTCATACGTCAAAGCCCTAACCTCAGCTGTGATGGGTTGGGGGGTGGGGCCTCTGGGAGGTGATGAGGTCGTGAGGAAGGAGCCCTCTTGAATGGAAGCAGTGCCCTTATGAGATACGCAGAAGGTCTCTCCTTCTCCCACATGATCATATGGGGAGAAGGTGGGCATCAGAAGGTAAGAGGAGGGTCTTGCTAGAGCCCTGATCTCAGACTTCCAGCATCCAGAACTGTGAGCTATTAGGACAGCAGACAACGGTGTTTTCAAGGCAGTCTGAATCAAGACACCCCGTCACCTCCCTCCTGCCCTCTGTCCACCCCACAACCTTTAATCAGCTACCGCTTACCGGGCATGGACTAGGCGGACAGACCATGCTGACCACTGCTCATTCAGAACCTCATCTCAGCCCCACGACTGCCCTGAGAAGTGGGCAGGGTCATCACTGTAGTTCAGATGCAGAGACTGAGACGTAGGGGTAAATCGCTTGCCAAAATTGACACAGCCCATGAGTCCCTGATTTGGGATCTAAAGCACAGTCTGTCCGATTCTAAACTACTTATTCTATGCTTCAGCTGAATCCCTATTCCCCGCTCAAGCCCATAATAACCTACAACAAGAGCAGAGAGCTTTCTTTCGTGACCTCTCAGGAGTTCTCGAACCCCATGTGAAGACCTCGGTTCAGTCTGGCCTGTCTCTGCCTTTGAGGGCCTTGTACTACCTTCTAACAGATGGATCTGAGCTGGGAAGGGAAAGGCTGGGCAGATTGGATGAGAAAGAGGAATGCAAGTTGCTCATTTTTTTTTTTTCTTGCACCAATATTTTGGCTTTATTTTCTGAAAAGGAATAATAAATATGTCTGATCGTAGAGTCATGAGGAAGGTGTGGGAGGTGAGATGGGAAAGGGATTTTCAAAGTGCAGCACATATATAAGATTTGGTTAGCAAGGGACATATGTATACCTGTGACTGATTCATGTCGCTGTATGGCAGAGGCCAACACAATATTGTAAAGCAATTATCTTCCAAATTAAAAAAAAAAAAAAGACTTGACTGGGATGGCGAGTTCTCGGTTCAAAGGTTCTCCTGTGGGACCCTCAGCTCTGACTCTACCCAGACCCTCCCTTTCTTACTGCTAAGGACTGAACTGTGTCCCCCCTGATCCCAGCAAATTCATGTGTGGAAGCCCAATCCCCATTACAATCATATTTGGAGATGGGGCTTTTGGGGGGGGGCGGAGTAGGTAATGAGACTGGAGCCCTCAAAAAGGGACTAGTACCCTTAGAAGATGAGACATGAAGGACTTCCCTGGTGGTCCAGTGGGTAAGATTCCGAGCTCCCAATACAGGGGGACTGGGTTCCATCCCAGGTCAGGGAACTAGGAGTTTGCAAGATCTTACATGCGGCAACTAAGACGCCACACAGCCAAACAGATAAATAAACAAATAAATATTAAACAAGATAAGACTGCAGATATATATGGCAAGGAGGCAGCTGTTGGCAAACCAAGAAGCTTGTTCTCATCAGACATCAAATCAGCCAGCACCTTGATACTGGACTTCCCAGCTTTCTATCCTTCCCTCCTCTGACAAATTCTTCAACTCATTCAAGTGACCTTTCCAGAACTTAAACCTGATCAGATCCTCTTGCTTCCTGTTGAAAAATCTTCCACCGATTTTCAATTGTTCTGTGCCACCTTCATACGGCAGAAGAGAACTGATGGTTCCAAGAGAATGGGTCATTCCTCAGGCCCAGAAATAAGGAACACAGACTTCAAGGCTGGAAGGGAGGCAGCCAGGACAGCAGTCCTATGTGGACCATGGGGACGGTAAACCAGCTCAGTTCAGGTGACTCCACTGAAGGCTGAGAGGGCAAGACGCCCGCATCTTGGTGTGTGAAGAGAGTGTCTCGTGCACAGGAGACAGAGCCTAAAGTCCCTGTGTCCCTCGCTCCTTGCCCAGCCACCAGCAGAAACAGGAATTGAGTGGGAAGAAGTGAGGGAGCCCCAGGTGAGTCACAGGACCAGCTCCAGGGGACTCACAAGACAGGAGGCTTTGGAAAGTCTGTACCTGTGCCTGGTGGCTGGGAGGTGGACTTTTAAACAATAGCTTGATTGGTATACCATTCATGTATCACATGATCCATTCATCTAAAGTATAGAGTTCAAGAGGATTTTGTGTAGTCAGAGAATTGGGCAACCATTGTCACATCAATTTTAGACCATTTTCATCATGCCCTACAGAAACCTTGTACTCATTAGCAGTCAGTCTCCATTTGCCCTCAACCCCCCAGCCCTAGGCAACCACTTTTTCACTTATTGTCTCTATGAAGTTGACGACTGTGCCAACATTTCATATAAATGTAACCATACAATATGTGTTCTTTTTATGTCTGGCTTCTTTCCCTTAGCATAATGCTTTCAAAGGTTCGTCCGTATTGTAGCATATATCAGTATTTCCTTTCATTGATGAATAATATTCCAATGTGTGCATATATTCCATTTTCTCTAATCATTTCTGGAATGTGGATTTCTTGGGATACGAATCCCTTTGGAATTTGATGAATCCAACACTGATGGGATTTTCTTCTCAGGAAAGGACATTGCATGTCATTTCATACAATCAAGGACAGCATAGCTATGACCCATCTCCAAGGCCTGGGCATATTCTCAGAGTCATGGTCATTGACCCTTTCTTTGGCTGAATTCCTGGCAGCACTGGAACAAAAAGGAAAGAACTTTCCAGGAAAGAGGGCCAGAGCACATGGAGCCTGGGGGGCAGTGTCCTCAGGCTAACTGCAGGCTTTTGTCTATTCTGCCTACAGGAACTGCAGGTCAGGAGAGTTGAAGTGTCCCCCTCAGGACCAATGCAAATCCTGGCTATGTTAACAGTGGGGAGCCCCCGTCCCTAGGGTCTCTGAAATCTTGGCTAGAAGCCTTAAACAGTCCTTCCCATTCCACAGATAAGCAGGTGGACTATTCCAGGAAGTCGTGTCCAACTCTTTGCGACCCCAGGGACTGTAGCCCGCTAAGCTCCCCTGTCTCTGGAATTGTCTTGGCAAGAATACTGGAGTGGGTAGCCATTCCCTTCTCCAGGGTGTCTTCCTGACCCAGGGATCGAACCTGGGTTTCCTGCATAGCAGGCAGATTCTTTACCATCTGAGCCACTAGGGAAGCTCAGGTTTTGTAAGATGCGTTATCAAAAGACTTCAGGTTCTCATTAAACCCTTAAAAAAAAACAAACTGCTTTGGGGTATGAACAGGCTATCTGAAGGACCCTAATCAGCTAGGCAAATCGTCTACAATGGAAGCTGAATTCATTCTTTCACTCAATCATTCAGGCATTAACAAGAGGTTACTGAGCATCACTGGTTGACCAGCTGTGCGCTGAGTCCTGGGAGGAGGAATGAGACAGCCCCACCGCTCCCCGTGCTTCCAGCAGTTCACATCTAGCCTGCAGACAGGGTGGGAACCTAAGGGGTCAGTTAAAAGCAGGAACATGAAATCTGCCCTAAAACAGGGTCAGGAAAGAAGGGAGGCAGTGGGGAGAGACAGGAGAGAGCATTTGCTATGGTAGCCAGCTAAAGATCAGCAGAGATCCGCAGGTGTTTCACTCTCTGCTTGTCTCGGAATTCAGGGGGGAAAAAAAGTGCTTTTTTTGTCCGCAAGCCAAGACCGGGAAGAGTAAGCCCGCGAGTGTTTTTAAACGCTGTGTGCCAGGACTGTGGTTTCTCACCGGGAGCCCGCAGGTTTGGTTTGGAGGATGTCCCATAGAGGGCGCCAATTGCCTGACTTTGAATGGAGTTGCGGGCGCAAGATAAACAGGCTCAACACCGCTCGCCAGAGGGCGAGTGAAGGTCTCTGTTCCCGTCTGGGACCCTATATCCCGAGCTTTCTGGAAGAGGCAGGGGAAATAAATCTTTTTTTAAAAAAATCTGTGCTCCTGGCTGTTGAAATTCAGCATTCCTGAAATTTAGGGGATGGGCTGGGGGTGCTGACGCCCGAGCATCTCATCTTTCTGGTCAAGACTCACATACACCAGCCAACGCACCTGCGCGCCCTTGGCAGGGAATACACCGTGAGAACTTGGGACCAGAGAGAGTGAGGGAGTGAGGTTCCGGCAGCGGCGCCGCAGGGTGCAAGGTCTACTGTTCCGGCGGACTCTTCGCCCGCCAGCCTGCTAGTCCCAGGTTGCAATTAGCCAAGAGCCCACTTCCCCAGCCAGAACTTTGCGGCGAAGTCTGCGGAACGCTTCTTTCTTCTCGGGCGATGAGCAGCTTTCCTGCTCGTTTCAGCTTAAAGAGCTCTCCTTGCGTCAGAACTTTCGCCAAGTTCTGCACGCTTCTGCCTGAGACTGGAGCGCTCCTGCAACGCGCGCGCGCGCAGAGACACGCAGGGGCCACTCCGTCACAGTCTCTGCCGGGTGGCAGGTCGGTGTGGGCGGTGCCCACTGAACTGGTTTAGACATAGACGCCTCCAGTTATTTCTGTAGCTTGGGAGGAAATGACTTCCGGGTGTCCAGCACTGGTTGGGTGACCTTGGCCCGGTCTCCTCTCCAGGATCATTTTTCTATCTATAAAACCTGAATGTTCAAGTCTTAGGGCTGTAACTGGTTCTAAAGTCAGATTTTTGGATGGAATAGCGTTTTAGATTCCAGCAAAGCCCTGTGCAAACTCGAGGAAGTGATGATAATGAGGCTAATAATTGTTTATGGAAGCACCATTTACAATGATTCCTGGTTCCCAAAGCAAATCAATACAGGATTCACTACAGCAGGTGAATATTTGCTAAAAGAAACATGAAATGCGCCCTTTGAGATTTGGTGGGGAAAGGTGGGAAGCCCCGGATCGGAAGATAAAACGTGCCTACTTCTCAAATGGGTGACTAAAGCAGTCGCGCCAGCCGATGCAGGGCGGCCTTGAGTTAGGTGAGGGCTAGAGTTAACGGGAAAAAAAAAAAAAAAAGGACGATAGTAGAAGAAGGGGCCACCAAAAGACCTCCGGTGTATGGAAGCTCACAGTGCATGGAAGGGAGTGACAGACACTTTCCCATTTTTCTCTGACTAGGGACCTCGCAAGCAATTCTGGTTTATTTGATGGTTCGAGTCTTAAATGCCTGCCTTCCAGCTTTCTTGTGCAATTTGGAGAGTTGATTTTAAAGTCCATGGAGCAGAGTAACCTTCCGTGCAGCTCAGAAGTCCAGCAGGGTTCTCCAGGGACTTGACGGCAGTCGGGACGTGCTGCGGTGCCGTGCCAAGTCCGCCGCAGAGGAAGGTACGCCGTTGTGCCTACAGATCGCACTGCCCCCACTGAAGCGTTAGGCGGCTCCAAACGCTGGCAGGAGAGGCTTCCCGGGAGAAAGTGCATTCTCGGGGCAAGGGGCTCAGAGTTGATCCTCAAGGTTTGGGCCCCGGCGGCCAGACTAGAGGAATGCCCTGCAGAGCGTCGGTGCCCATTGCCCCACCGAGTGACGCCCGGGCATCAGCCCATTTTTCGCGCACACCCGGTGCGTAGAGACGCACAGCCGCTCCTGCTCTCGAGGGAAGGCTCTCTCCTCGGTTTACCAAGGCCAAAGGCCAAGACCACGCGGATTCCTGAGACCGCGGACGCGGTGCAAGGACTTTGAGTCCAGGTCCCTTCCTGTCGACGAGACGGTGGGTGGGGAACCCAAATCCCCTCTTCTTGGCTGCGCTTTTAGCTTGATTTAGGGAAAATGCTGGACCCCCAAAGGGTAGGCAAGTGCTGAGTTCACCGCAGATCGGAGGTCGCGTCCAGCCTCCTGGGCTGGCGCTGCTTGGCTCTCCAGCTGCGTGGGGGCGGCGGACCCCTGCCAAGCCCCTGGGGGGCGGAGAAGAGGCAGCTGCGAGCACGGATAACCCCGAGGTGACCCGGGCGGGCCCGGCCCGCCCCTTCCCCCTCCCGCAGGCCAGGCGGCTGGTAGCGGGTCCCCGAGCTGCAGGGGGGAGAGGGAGGCGCGGGATCCGGGCGCCGCGGCTGTCAGTGCGCTCCGACCCGGGGCGCCGCCGGCTCCACGTCCCTCGCTCGCCTCCTGCGCTTGCCGGAGCGCTCCGAGTGCCTCTTTAGCAGGAGCCAATATCCTTTTGTGCTAATAGGCTTGTCCTCATTTGCTGCCTAATTGGACTATATAAAGCCAATAACAGGCGGGCTCTTATAGCCCGAAGCCAAAGCGCCAAAATCCGAGGCAAGGCAAGGAGGGGGCGGTGGCGCAGGCGGCTGCGGGGCCCGGCTCGGGCTGCGCCTTCGCCTGCCTAATCCCATTTGCCATTGTACGCGCCCAATCGCCGTATACTCCCCGCATTTAACTTGGATGACATTTTGATTTCATCATTAGCATCCGGCGCCGGATTGACGCAGCCCCAAGCCGGGGACTGCTCTTGCCGCCTCCTCCCCAGGAGCCGCCGCCGCCGCCGCCGCCGCCGAGCCGCCTCGCTCCCTCGGTGCCGCGGCCGGGCCGCTCCCCGCCCCTCGGCACCCCTCCCCCATGCGAGCCCGCCCCGGCCGGGCCCTCACCCCGCCCTCCTGCCGCTGGATTTGCGCCCGGGGCGGCCCCCGACTTTGCGCCCCGTAGTTGAGTTCCGTTTATGGTCTGATTTCCGGCGCCCGTCCGCTCGCCCAGCCGCCCGCCTGTCCCGCTCCCTCCCTCCCGGGGACTCGGAGGAGAGGGGACCATGCCGGAGCCCGGGCCGGACGCCCCCGGCACCGCTAGCGCGCAGCCCCCACCGCCGCCGCCCCCGCCTCCCGCGCCCAAGGAGTCCCCGTTCTCCATCAAGAACCTACTCAACGGAGACCACCATCGGCCGCCCCCTAAGCCGCAGCCGCCCCCACGGACGCTCTTCGCTCCGGCCTCAGCCGCCGCCGCCGCCGCCGCCGCTGCGGCCGCTGCGGCCAAGGGAGCCCTGGAGGGAGCCGCGGGCTTCGCGCTCTCGCAGGTGGGCGACCTGGCTTTCCCCCGCTTTGAGATCCCGGCGCAGAGGTTTGCCCTGCCCGCGCACTACCTGGAGCGCTCCCCGGCCTGGTGGTACCCCTACACCCTGACCCCCGCCGGCAGCCACCTCCCGCGACCTGAAGGTACCGACCTCTCTTTGAACTTTCGTTGTCTTCCCCCACGAGCCTTTCAGCACTGCGTCCCATCGCAGCCCTGGGACCACTCTCCCACCCCCGACCTGCATTGCAACCCACAAATGCGCTTGTTTGGCCAACTTTCTCCGTCCCCTAACTTGGAACTCCTGCCCGCGCGCTCTGTTGCGCTGCCCGGGAATCCAATCCCACTTGGTGAGAAAAGAAGTGGAGTTGGAGCGCCAGCATGGCGCTCCCTGGGAAAAGGGATCTCGGGCACGAATGGGGGGGGAGGGAGGCTGGGACAAGGGGAACCTGGTCTGGGTGAAGGGAGTGACCCGGGGGTGCCTAAGCTGGAGGCCGAATCTGTCCGCGGGCCCCTGGTGGGGGAACTGAGGGAAAGAAACCGGCCATGCCGCCGTCTCCGGGTCGCTCCAGCCTGTCCCCGGGAGAAGGTCGGATGTCGGGGCGCGGGGCCCCTCTTCTGGCCCAGCCGGGAAGGAGGCCCTCGGAAATGGTGAGGCCTCGAGGCCTGGAGCCCGGAGGCTGTCGCGGCGTGAGCCTGCGGCCCCCCCCCCCCCCAGGCGCCAGGCCTCGCTAAAGGCTGTGTCCTTGTGCGTGTGTGTATGTGTGTGTGTCTGTGCGTCCGTCTGTCTGTCTCTCTCCAGCCTCGGAGAAGGCCCTGTTGCGAGACTCCTCCCCCGCCTCGGGCACCGATCGCGACTCCCCCGAGCCGTTGCTGAAGGCCGACCCAGACCACAAGGAGCTGGACTCCAAGAGCCCGGACGAGATCATTCTGGAGGAGAGCGATTCGGAGGAAGGCAAGAAGGAGGGCGAGGCGGCGCCGGGCGCGGCCGGGGCGAGCGTGGGGGCGGCGGCGGCGGCGGCGACGCCGGGCACCGAGGACTGGAAGAAGGGCGCCGAGAGCCCAGAGAAGAAGCCCGCGTGCCGCAAGAAGAAGACGCGCACGGTCTTCTCGCGCAGCCAGGTCTTCCAGCTCGAGTCCACCTTCGACATGAAGCGCTACCTGAGCAGCTCGGAGCGCGCCGGCCTGGCCGCGTCCCTGCACCTCACCGAGACGCAGGTCAAGATCTGGTTCCAGAACCGCCGCAACAAGTGGAAGCGGCAGCTGGCGGCCGAGCTGGAGGCGGCCAACCTGAGCCACGCCGCGGCGCAGCGCATCGTGCGCGTGCCCATCCTCTACCACGAGAACTCGGCCGCCGAGGGCGCAGCGGCCGCGGCCGCGGGGGCCCCGGTGCCGGTCAGCCAGCCGCTGCTCACCTTCCCGCACCCCGTGTACTACTCGCACCCGGTGGTCTCGTCCGTGCCGCTGCTCCGGCCCGTCTGAGGCCCGAGAGGGGAGGAGGAGGGAGCGCCCGGCCCTCTTCCCAGACCCCGGAGGAGACTGGGCCGGGCAGAGGGCGCCGAGACGTCCAGCGGCCTTCGGGAACCGGGGCTCCGGCGCGCGGCCCCGGCCTCCCCTCCCCAAGTCGGTAGCGTTTTTTTGTAAGTATTTGCAATGCATTTTCGTGCAATTCACCCCTAATGGATTTGAGGCGCTTCCCCTCTTACTTTTGGTTTCGGTTTATATTAAGAGAAAGCAAGAAAGAGACATTTCCAGGTCAAATATTTCAGCTGGAAGCTTTTGTAAAATGTGCGATCCTCTCACCCCTCCACCCTCACCCCCACCCCCACCCCCCCACCTCCAGATTCTCATTGCGCTGTGACTTTTTGGGTTTATTTTTATACAAGGAAAGTAAACGCAAAGCCTGAACCCTCAGTTTATTCATTTTCTAAAGAACTATTTTCAGAAGTCGAGAGGGAGACAGAGAGAGAATTCATCTTGTACTTTTATTCTGGATCTCTGGGTGTGGCTGTTCCCCTTCACTCCAAATCAATTATTCCCCAATTTTCATAATCTGAGCAGCTTCTCATAAGAACCCAGACAGGCCACTTTTCTCTCTCCTCTCTCCGGCAGAGGTCTGTTGCAGTTCACCTCTTCATCGGTCCCTTTTTGTGATGGATGAATTCTCTCTAAGTGTTTAAAGGGAAAGGACAAGATAGCCCACAATCAGACTTCTGATTACTGAAACACCCCCACATCTGGCCTGGTGTGAATGGTCTTATTTATTAGTTGCCTCTGTTTGGGAAATTTCATTTGTTGGTAAATTATTATTAATATTCCTATTGTTACTTTGTTCCCTGTTTTGAGAGAGTGATTTCAATATTAAAAAAACCCAAACAAACCTATTTTTTTTATCCTCTCCCCCTACCTTTTTGTTCTGCAGTAACTGTTGTAGTTTTGACCTGTGCAATATTGTACAGAATTTCTTGAGAGCCCTGCTTCTTCCTCTGCGGAGAGAAGCAGACGTTTTCAATGTCTAATCCCAGTCAATCGTTTATGAGGAGGAAATTAAGAAGGAGAAAAGGCGGAAGGAAGGAAACAAGGATAGGTAGCTATGCTTGAAGGAGTAAGATAGGCATACTGGAGCGCTTTAAGTGAAGGACAATCAATTTAGGAGAATTTTAACTTATTTGATAAATGTACAGATTCTTGTAAAGTTCACCCTCAACTCCTCAGGGCTCCTGGCTCTGCCACCCAATCTTTTTCCTTTCTGTCGGCTACACCTGTTGTTCCGCGGTAGTTTGTCCCTCCCACCCATCACCCTCCCCTCTGCCCGGATTCAGGCCCTTTTTAAGAAAAAGAGGGGGGGGGGTCACAAAATATTGTTACACTTCATGTTGTCGTGAAATGGAATTAATTAAAAAGAAAAGCGAAGCATTTCCTGTGGCCAGAGTGTGTAACTTTGGACGGTTTTCCCCAGAGCAGGTGTCTCCGAACTCTTTTCTGCCTCGCTCTCTGGCTGCCTCTGCAGACTGGCCGAGTCCGACCTCGACGTACACCCCTCTAATCGGGAGGCGGCGGAGACAGAGGCGGCTTTGTTCGTGACCAGAGCTGCGCTCTCTCCCGGGTACCGTCCGCCTCTTGAAAAGCCCGTGCGAGCAAGGGAAGAATGCGGGGCGGAAGGGGTGAGGACCTGGTCTTATCTAGTTCGAGAAATCGAGCGCAGCGACAGCCGCGAGCTGAGACCACTGGTTATTTCCGATCTCAGGGCAGCCGCCTCGAATTCCGTTCCCAGGCCGCAGGGTCCTTTAGGAGCCGCGAGTTTCTGGGCAGAACATCCCTGGGCACCTTGGGCCCGAGCGGGGTCGGCTCCGGCTGCCTCCGGGATGCGGGCTGGGGAGGGAAGAAGGGAGTGAACTTCGAGTTTAGCCGGGGGTGGGGAGGGGGGCAGAGGCCGATCGCGACGTCCAGCTGGGAGCGGCCAGGCCGCGAGAGGGCGACCCTAGGGAGGCGAGCCAGCCCTGGAGACCGTGGCTCGCGACTCCGGTATAGGGAGGCCTTCCCAGGCCTGGAGGCACTGTAGCTCCCGGGGCGGTTCGGGTGTGGACACGGTCATGGTATGTCCAGTGCCGGGGAGCAGAGGCCACCCGACTGTGGCGGCGGCGGCGACCGAGAGGACTGTCTCCTCGCCGCGGCCAGATCCTTTTCTGTGCACCGTGCCAACGCCTCGCGGGCGCATGGTTTCTTTGGGTCCCTCACCGTGATCCCGGCCGCTCAGGTTGCAAGCGCAGCGCTGACGGTTCCCAGGCTCCCGCCGGGCCCCGGCCTCCACGCTCCGCGTGGGCCGCCTGCCAGGCCCCGCGCTCCCGGAGCCGCTCGCGAGCGCGAGTTCCGAGGGTGGAGGCAGGTGCTCGCTCGGGCCCCTCTCGCCTGCGCGGCGCGGCTGCCTGCCTCAGGGCTTGGGGTCTGCACGCCCGGTTCCTGGCAGGGCGTATTTGAAGCTGGGGAGCCAAGAAGGGGGAGATGAGGAGCCCGGAGACGGCGAAGATCTCGGCGAGCACACCGCGGGCGCGGCCGCTGGGGAGCGCCTGCACGCGCCCCTATGCCCTCTCCCAGAGCTTTACAGTTGCTCAAGCCCAGTCCACACGATTGATTATACTGTGGCTGAAACGTCGAGTATCGTTTTCTATCGACGGGAAACTGCCTCCAAATAAACTGGCATGCGTATTTATGGCAAGATTTAGCCTGGACCTCAGTGGAAGACAGATCTGCCTTTATTTCCCTCTGGTTTGGGATAAAAACGAGGGCATGTGTCACAAGTGAAAAATAAACAGAAATTCGGGGGCCAAATATGTTGTTCCATGTGTTACCTGCAAACAGAGTGATGCCTTTTACTGTTGGCAATACTAACTGCGGGACAGGCCAATAACAGCTCATTAAAAATAATGTTGCAATAGCAAACACGTTCTTAGATTTTACAGCCAGAACACGATGTTATCAACCACCAAAATACTTCTTTATTTGTGTTTGGATTCTAGAAAACGGTTCTTGACTGACCCGGTCTCTACAAAGTCGAGAAATAACTGGTTCTTCACAGGCTCAGTTGATTCTATGTCCCGGCCTCCCTTTCCCTCCCTTTGAGGACCCCTGTTGCCGTAGGCCGGGGAGTCCCTCCCAGGAGCCAAGGTGCATGCCCTGGGGGAGGAACGTGGCTGGGCTGTGGCCTGGGACTGGCTGAGATGTGAGCCTAGAAGCCTGCCCAGGCAGCAAAACCTCCAACTCGCTCCTGTTGGGTGGGGGGGTCACAGTATTTCTCAGGATGCAAGAGACAGCGTGGAGGCTGCTCGCTGAGCAGGAAGCATTCTAGGCTCTACTGCAAGCCTGTTAGAGGCCAAGACAGCACTTGGTGAGACTGAACTGGCCTGGGGTCATCGGCCCCTTGCCCCCCTCCCCCCCACAGAATGCTTCTGTAGGTGCTGCTTCTGCAGAAATTGCCAGGAGCTGCTGGAACCCCTCAGCAGAAGGGCTTATGTGGGCTGGGTGAGGGTACCTCCACTCAGCTCCTCCAAGACATCTATGCTGGGAAGCCAGAGCTGCTGGTATCCTCTAACCTAGGGCACTGAGCCAACATCCCTGACTTTATCCCTTTCAATGGTGGAATCCAGCCTTCTCTCTGATCCTAACTTCAGATCCTTTCCCCCATGGGAACCCCCAATTAAGTCAGTGCAATAGCATCGGCTTCCTGGCTTAATAGTTTCTGCACCATCCAAACAGACACACACGCAAACAACATACAGGATACGTTCACACTCATAGGTGATTTAAAACACTCACCCCGCCACACACACACACTTTAGTTAGAGCTCCTGACAGACCGCATATGCAGGGGTTCCCAGGGTGCAACCTGGATATGTGTTTAGCATCACATCTGCTTTGTGATCACACAGCATCACAACAGCAAACACAGGTACACGTTTCTCTGGTGCCAGGGCAGCTGGTTTCCTCTGATGGCCCCAGGCTAAGGCAAGCTGGGAAGATCCTTGGGGAGAGGATTGGGTAGGGAGCGAGGTGGCACTGCAACCTCTGCTGCACGAAGCTTGAAATCTTTCAAGCAGAGATGCCTCCTGTTCCCTCCTCACCAGCCACCTGGGACAAACTGTGGACGCCGCCAACATCCCACTGCAGACCCCCATATGCTTATAGGCCAGGACCTCACTCGGAGCCGGGGGGGGGGGGGTCCCCCTGTGCCAGGCTCTGAGGACCAGCGAGCATCTCAGAGCCGTGGGAGAGCAGTGAGCAAGCTCTCGAGCTGTTTCTGTTGGCAACACAGATGTATTTCTTTTATTTGGTAGTAAATAGAGCAGGTGTGTGTACATCAAATAAAAGCAAGACAGATATAAACTGCCCCCTCGCCACTGGACGCTTATTCTGAACCAGGACGTCCTTTGGCAGGCCCTGGCACGCCAGAACCCCAGAGCGCGCGCTGGAGGGTAGAGCGGGGAGAAAGAGGAGGAGGCACGCAGGTCGGTGGGATTTGCTTTCTCTTCTGCAAGCGCACGCTGGGGCAGCCTGGGCCCGGGCGATGGGAGTAGGGGTCAGAGCAGCGGTGGTCCAGAGGACTGAGCAACTTTCGACCCTCGGGGGCTCTGGCGAGAGCTGGCGTCGTTGGGCTGCCTGGGCCTGGGCCAAGCGTTCCTGCTTCTACCGCGCGGGGTACCTGAACTTCCCTGGAGAGGCCCTGCGGGGGCTGGAGACTTATCTGAAAACCTTCCTACCCGCCTCCAGGGCCCCATGTCGCCCCACCCCTCGCGCTTGTCCACGCCCCGGGACCTGAGACCCATCCCGGAGGTTTTTACTTCAGCGAGCCAAGCGTGGACCGCCAAGCGGCTAGGAAAAGACCCCGCTAGTGGGTCACGGCGACCGGGTCGGAGTGTAAAACCCGTGAGCCCCATGGAAACCCTCACTTGGGGGTCCAAAGCACAGCTGGGGAAGCCCCTGGGATGTCGCCTTCCCGGGCACTCGCACCTGGCCGGGCAGAGGCACTTCTCCGCCCCTCCTCCGGGCTTCCCGCCCACTCTCTGCTCGCCCACCCCCGCCCAGCCTGTTGGCCGGTCTCTGCCTTTTGGGTGCGAGCGATCCGTTCGCCGGGCCGCGCGCACCTCTGCACGGCCAGGGGTGCACGTGCGCCTGTCGGTGCGCGGGGCAAATGGTGACCTTTGGCCTTTAAACATTTGGGAGGGTGCTGTGGGCGGATGGCGGAAGAGAGGAAAGGGCAGCAAGGATAACCGGGAGTGCTGTACTCTGGAGTCCCGCCTGGTGCCTCGGACCCGGATACTGAAATCTGGGATGCGCCTGTTCCCGAGCTTGGCGCCTCTCGCGGAAATACCCCGGAGGCTTCTGGGG
>NW_024070198.1:41561636-41845360 GCF_014754425.2 Oryx dammah
GGGGGTGGGGTGGGGGTGGGGGTGGGGGTGGGGTGGGGGTGGGTGGAGGTGGGGTGGGGATTGGGGTTGGTGGGGGAGCTCCAGCTTCTAGGGAATCCGGTCTCAGACAGCAGCGCAGCGGGTGTCCATTTTTCCGCTCGGGATCTTTCCCCACCCTTCTGCCTCCAGGATCCCGTTGCACTTCCGCCGTGTGTCCGGGCAGTTTCGGAGACCAGCGACAAGAGATTGTTGGAGGCAGCGGGCCTCCTCGGACAGTTTCCAGGAGATGCCCACTTGTTGTACTCGCCCAGCTCCCTTCCCTGACTGCTGCTCCAGGCGCTGCCTCTCCGCAGCGAAAACTGCCCGCCCCCCAATCTCTGTCGCCGGATTCCTAAAGGATCCCTTCTGGTTGCAGTGGACCGAGAGGAAAAAGAGTTGGGGGAGATGTGAGAGCGAAGAGAGCGAGAACGCGCCGAGAGCGCGCTGCTCCCTTCTTTTAGTCTGAAGCTGCGGGGTGGAGTCACCTGGTGTGCCTCACCCGAGCGCTAAAGTCTTAAAGAAAAAGAAAGAATCCCCTTCTCTCGTGAGCTTCGCCGCCCTCGCCCCCCTTGGTGATGGAGTGCACGCATCAGATTTTCATCAAAGTTCTATTAAGTGAAACATAGGTTGCAGGGCACCCTTTGATTGAAACAGTTTAAATTTTAATTGTGTTTTTAATTTGACATATAGTTGCAGAAAGGAATGACACTGCGTCGCCAAGGGGCGGTCGATTTTCTTAATTTCTCCCAGAGGAATTGATGAGTCTATCAGGCCACTAGATTGGAAACCCATTAAAGCTCTCTGGTTAGGCTGTTAATTGGAACTTGATGGATGTGGGGAGGGGGGTGTTGGGACTCGGCTATGCTGATCCAATCTTCATGACTTTCTGTTTTCCAATAAATTACACAATTCATTTTCCAGCCGCAGATTACATAAATTGTACACCTCTGGGGCTCTCTTTTTCAAATAGGGAGCCCTTTTCCCCAAAAGCCTATTGCAAGATGTCATTTGCACCGAAGAACGAACAGCAGAGGCCCTTGAATGAAAATCGAAACATAATCAACGTTTATACTTAGAAAATTTATTGAGATCATTTTCTCTGGTATTTCCTTATTTTAAAGTTTCGACGCGCCATATATCATAATCCACTCTCGCAAAGAGGGGGGGGGGAGACTGTGTTTAATATTTATCGAAGCTTGATTCCAAGATCAAACTTGTTTATGACTTCATCTGTCATTTCAGAGGGAGCCTTCTTCCACTATTACCCGGCTCAGCCAGCCTATTTCCCGACTGCCGCAGAGCAGAGAGGATCAATTTTTATTAGGCTCCTCGGCAAGTTTGCTCTGGGCCGCTTTAATATTGAGCAGCGGCATAATCTCGAGACCTAAACTTTAAGCGTCCTTTCAGTCTCGGAAAGTTTATCATTCTTTGAAACTCGGTTATGCCTAATTCCCAGGAAAAGCGGGAGGGGAGGGGGGAGCGATCCCAAGGAAGACGAGGGGCCTGACTCCCGAGGTAGCGGCTGTTAATCTGGTTGAACTAAGGAGGGGCGGAGCCACCCCAAGACTAGGAGGGTGGGGCGGGAGGTGGGACCGAGTTGAAGGATTGCCACGCTCGAGGGCAGAGAGACAGGATGTCTGTGGGTGGTGGTTCCTGACGCTGAAGGTTCCTAGCAGTGTGGTTTGCAGCTGCGGTCAGCCCAAGAGGGCATCTGGGCCTCTGCCTTCGCCATGAAGTCTCGGGGACCCACCGTCCCAAAAAATGCCCCCAAGGGAAGGCGGGGAGATTCTGTCCTGGCCCTCTGGCCCCTGCAGTGGAACTGCTGTCCGTAACCGAGGGGCAGCGGGAGACCCCGCCCGTGACCAGCTGAAAGGAGAGGAGGCGTGGAGGACCCGTTTGCCCCGTCTCCCCCAACAGCCTCTCCGCTGCAACCTCCCGGCCTTCGGCCTGCGCCACCACCACCATTTCCCGGCCCGGGGCAGTGTGTTTGTGGCGCTGCAGCGCACGTTTGCGGACCGACTGCGTGCCACGGCGGAATCGTTTATGCAGAAGCGAGCCTGAGGTTTACGGTGTTCGCGTCCGAAGAGGTGCCTGGGCAGGAGCGCGCGTCTGTGTAGACCAAACCGTCGAAGCGATCGCAAGGAGCGTAGCGAGCAGGCGGAGAACCGGGCAGGAAGGCTCCTTCTGACTTCCTTCCCAAACTAGCCCACGGAAGCGGGTGGTGGCGGCGACTGGGGGTCGCGAGCCTGCACGGTTTCTTGAGTCCTCAAACCAGGCTGCATGGCTCTTCGCCACCGGCCCCCCGCCTCCGAACGTCGCCAGGTCTGGGAGCTGTTTCTCCAGGGCTCATCCCCGAGGCCCCGCCGCTGCCACACCTGGCCACTGCCTTGGCAGAAGCCAACTCCACCCAAACATCCGTCCCGGCCGGCTTGAGATAGCCGGGGTCCTCACAGTCTACCCCGCAGCCACTCCCAAGCTCAGCATCAATGCTTGCTCCGCCCCTCGCCCCTTCTCCAGGGCCGCGTACAGGCAGTGGGACAACCTCGGGCTTCCATCTTGCTTCCTCTACTTGGGTTGGTCACTTTTTTTCCTCCTGGGCCTCAGTTTCCCCGCCTGTATATTGGGCTAAGGATCGGCACCACGGGTTTGCTCTGAGGATTCAAGTGAAGACTGATTAGATTCACTCAGGATAATCTAGGTTGCCGGCGTCGAGTATTTGCTAGCTCAGAAGAGTTCAGTGAAAGCCCTCCTCCTACCCCAAAGGGTGTTTCTTCCCCAGGCTCCGCTCGCCGCGTCGGCCTGTTTCCCTCGGGGTGGGCGCAGCCCGGCGGAGACCCGCAAGGAGAGGTCGTAGGCGGGTGCGAGTCGGCTATTGGTTTCCAGGATGCTCCCTTCTACCCCGCAACCGTGCGGGGGCGCGCAGGCCGGGCTGTGACGTGGCCCGGGAGCTCGCGCCGCGGCCGCGCAGAGGAGGACGCGCAAATTGTATTTCAGCTCCGGGTCCTTCCGGGTTAATGAGCTGACACCATGATTAAAGCTGACCATTTGTAATGTGTCTCGACCCCGCCGCCGAGCCCTGAAGAGGTTAATGCGGTGACGGAGGCCGGCACCTGCCCCTCGCCGGCCTCCCTCCCGGGCCGTGGCGCACAGCCTCCGGCCCCCGCCCCCTCGCCTGCCCCTGCCCCCGCCGCGCCGCCGACTCCTAATCAATTAGCCCATTAACGAGCCCTTGGAGGAGTTAAGTAGGGAGAGGTTCTGCCACGGGTAGGGCTGCAGTCGGTAACTCACCGCGGCTAATGATATTATAAGCGCTTTACTCAATAACCCGGGCGCGGCGCGGGCGAGGAGGGAACTGCACCGTCATGGGGGCAGCGTCTGGACATTTGTGGGAACTGATTCAGTCTCCTCTCTCCCTTGGCTGCGTTGTGGGGGGGGGGGTGGTGCACCATAGGGTCAGGGCTCCTGGGATCATTTGGCCGAGCCGAGCCGTACCGGAGGCTGCAGACCCGGGGCTGAGGTCGTCTGAGCGCCTTGGAGTCTTGCCTCACCTGGGGTTCCTCCAGGCTTGTGTAGACAACTATGCCCCCGAAACGTTTTGCTTGTGTCGCGTGGGTTTCGCATCTGGTACCAGTTGATCTGGGAATGAAAAGAGCAGGAGTCAGGGCTTTGAGAGGGCCGTGCAAACACCTTAGGAACTATGGTTAACTGAGAACCTACCGTAAGCTGTGCTCAGAATCAGGCACTTTGACCTCATTTAGCTTCTTCGAGGCAATCGTTGCTTTCCCCTAATTTTAAAAATGAGAAAACCAAGGCTCAGAAAGTTTAAGAATCCTGTTCAAGGTCACTTTCCCATTTGAATACCCTTTCCCTAATCCTAAAACCATGGTCCTCATCTCCTTCTCCCCTTTCCTGGAGCAAATCGCTTCTATTTTTGCAGCAATTCCCTGACCAATATTTACGTAAAAATGAGTCAGGGAAGACAAGGCCGAGCTTTGGTCTGTTTACAGAGGTTTACAGAGTACCTTTCATTCCTACCTAGGCCATTCTCAAAACAGGTGAAGGGAAGGGGATATTAATGGGTGCGTGTCACCTTTGAGAACAGTGAGGCTCTGATTAGGACTTAACCTGTCCAAGTTCACCTAGCGTGTAAATGGTAGTGCTGGGACTTGAACCTGGATCTCCTGAAACAAGATCTAGGGCCTCCGCACCCCCCCCCCCCCCCAACGATCATGCAGTCCTGCTGGGCCTGTGACAAGGTTGGGGGCTGTGGGGAGGAAGGGCCAAAGTTGTCTGATCCTAGGCCTCCTAGTTAAGCTGCTACGAAGAGCATCAGTTCCCATGGGCACGCTCCTAAATCCCACGACCCCCAACCTCCCCCGCGGGGCGCAGAGGCCTGCCAGCTCTACCTGCCTGCTCAGGAGAGAAGGGATGAGAGGTTGGGGAGGGTCATGGCGCAGCCTGTGAGCCCTTTGAGGGTGTGAGGACCTGTCGCCTAAAGGAGGCGTGGGGCCACTCCAGTTCTGAGCCCCGAGCTGCCCCTGTCTCTCAACAGGGCCGGGGTCTGAGCCATCAGAGATGCCACAGAGGCTAAGAACCTAGCTGTCATCAATCCTGCTTTTGGTCCAGGCTGGTTGGACACAGCAGATGCCCGCTGCGCTCTTCGCGAGCTGGGGAGAGGACAGGGGCTGTGAGAGCCCGGCCTGTGCTTTTTGAAAATTTCCGGGGCCGCTCGGCGGCGCTGCGATTGGCCGCGTCCGAGTAACCTCTATGCAAATGAGGCCGCACCACCTCCGCGCCGCCGGGGACCCAGCGAGCCGGCGGGCAAGGAAGGGGCATTCGCGCCGGGGCTGGGCGGGCGCGCCTGAAGCCGGGCGGGCAGGGACCCCAGCGCAGCTGTCGGGTGCCCGCGTTTCCCCCGCGCGGAGGGGACGCCTCGCCAGCTTCGCCGCCCCCTCCCCCTAACTCCCCTCCCCGCCCCTCCCCCCCGCCTGCCTGCTTGCACCACCTTCCACCCAGATCATTTCTAAAGGGAGTTCTTGGTTTCCTCCGATTTCTTATGAACCCAGGATGGGCAGCAAGGAAGATGCGGGCAAGGGGTGTCCGGCGGCCGGCGGCGTCTCCAGCTTCACCATTCAGTCCATCCTGGGCGGGGGCCCCTCGGAGGCGCCGAGGGAGCCGGCCGGCTGGCCGGCCAGGAAGCGCAGCCTGTCCGTGTCCTCGGAGGAGGAGGAGCCGGACGACGGCTGGAAGGCACCCGCCTGCTTCTGCCCAGACCCGCACGGCCCCAAGGAGCCCGGCTCCAAGCACCACCCCCCCATCCCCTTTCCTTGCCTGGGTAAGGATCGCACGCCGCCGGGTCGGCCTAGAGCAAGCTCTAGGGGAGGGAAACTGTGCCGGGGCTCTCGCGTCGGGTCCCCCGCCCCTGGTCAGAGCCGCGGCCGCGCGGGGTCCGGGGCCGAGGGTGGGGTTGGGGGGGAGAGGCGTGCTCTGCGCTGACTCCTCCGCCCCGCAGGCGCTCGGGAAGAAACCGGGAACACATGCCGCGCGGCGCGGTTTGGGGAAGGTTAGGTTGAAGGGAGTGTTTGTGGGTTTGGCACAGGGCCGGCCGCTCTCGAGGCTCTGCAATATCCCCTTTGCACATCGGATACTTTCTGCACACGAGGTCTGGAAGTCGGATCTGAGCGGTCCGTCCGTCCGTCTCTACCGCAATCTCCTTCTGCGTCCTTTTCTTCTCTCTCTTCCCCTCTCTTCGACCTCTGCCTCTCTCTCCCCTCCTCCTCCTCAGAATGATTAGCACTCCAAGATGATTGACAATGGTGCTTTTCAGAGATGGTTCCTCTTTACAACATTTGACCAAGGGGAGCCCCGTGTCAGTCCTTAGCTTGATTTCCGAACAAACGGCCTGTGAAACGACGCCACCCTAAAAAGCTCAGGGAACTCTTCCAGCTCAGTTACTACAAGGCAAAGTCATCTTTCAAAAAGATGCTAATGTTCCCCCTCCAGACCTCCTCCCCCTGTTGCCACAGGTCTTTTCAGGAAGCTGGGAGCACAGAGACCCCAGGCTCCAAGTAGTTGGGTCCCTCTCCTGTTGCTTTTCAAAAGCCGGGTGCCGCTTTTTGGGTTTCAGCGAGAGGAAGAGAAGAGTAGGGGCTGAGATCCAGGAAGATGGGAACCAAGGCTGCAGGCGCCAGCCAAGCCCCTGGTCCTGGCAGGAGCTGGGGGTCCATGAGGCTCCCCAATTCCATGGCTCTCTTATCTGTTCTCACTCCCCAGGTACTCCCAAGGGCAGCGGAGGCGCGGGACCGGTGAGCTCGGAGCGCAAGCCTTTCCTTTCTTCTTCGCACCCGGACTTTAAGGAAGAGAAAGACAGGCTCTTGCCCGCGGGCTCGCCGTCGCCGGGGCCCGAGCGGCCTCGGGACAGCGGCGGCGCCGAGCGGCAGGCGGGCGCGGCCAAGAAGAAGACGCGCACGGTCTTCTCGCGCAGCCAGGTGTACCAGCTCGAATCCACCTTCGACATGAAGCGCTACCTGAGCAGTTCGGAGCGCGCCTGCCTCGCCTCCAGCCTGCAGCTCACCGAGACCCAGGTCAAGACTTGGTTCCAGAACCGCCGCAACAAGTGGAAGCGGCAGCTCTCCGCCGAGCTGGAGGCGGCCAACATGGCGCAC
Organism: Oryx dammah; assembly: GCF_014754425.2. Classification (NCBI taxonomy): domain Eukaryota; kingdom Metazoa; phylum Chordata; class Mammalia; order Artiodactyla; family Bovidae; genus Oryx; species Oryx dammah. The sequence goes on from NW_024070198.1 coordinate 41,568,320, forward strand.
GCGTCGGCGCAGACTCTGGTGGGCATGCCGCTGGTGTTCCGGGACAGCTCGCTGCTGCGCGTGCCAGTGCCGCGCTCGCTCGCCTTCCCCGCGCCGCTCTACTACCCGGGCAGCAACCTCTCCGCCTTACCTCTCTACAACCTCTACAACAAGCTCGACTACTGAGAGCGGCCCGCCCGCCTCGCGCCGCGCGCCCTCCCGCCCGCTCCCAGCTAGGCTGGCGCGGGCTGCCCCCGCCCCCCCAACTCCGGAGCAGGCGGCGCGTTTCCAGAAATATTACGAAATACACCATGTGTATTCATTATCTCTTATTTATGGCTTCTGCCCTACTTTGGTTTGATTGTTTCTGGTATTTATCGGCATCTCTCCAGCCAGATCATTTGCTCTCTACCCGCCCCCTACCCCCAAACAAACCAATACGTTTTGAAAACCATTTTGGAGGGGACGTTCTAGGGTGGTGGTCGGACTGGGAGTTTCGGTCAGATCGACACTGGACGGTAGGACAAAAAAAAAAATCAGAAAAATAAAAACACCAAACCAGATACATTCCTCTTCCCGTAAATATACCTGTATATATGGACACGCACACACGGCCGGCCAAGCCAGTCCTTGGGGGCTTTGAACAATGATCTCAACGCCTCTTTTCATTTCCCTTGTCCCGAGGATGGATAGGGGCGAAAGGGGGATAGCTTTCAGATCTGTAAATATTTTTAAAAAGAAAAAATAAAACATTTAAAGCATCGTTGCTAACTTTGGTGCAATTGATTGGCCGGCGTGCTAATGCGCAGGTTTTTGTCGCTTTTCCACGGAACTGGTTGCAGGCGTGCGTCAGAGGAGGTCTGGCTCTCCCCACCTGGAAGGTGGGGCGGAGGTCAGAGGTTAAAGGTCGGGCGCCGCCGAGATGGCACGTGGGCTGGAGGCGGACCCCATTCCACTAGCGGGTGCCCTGGTCTCCGCGCGGGCGGAGACTCAGCCCGGCCGGAATCCAACTCCCGGGGCGCTGAGAGGGATAGATGCGGGACTGCAGTTGCCAAAGCAGTTGCCTCCTGGAACGAGCTTCTTTCCAGCCCTGGGAGCGGCTTGGGGTTGGCGGCAGCACAGGGCCGTGCGACGTGGTCCATTCAGTGACAGGAGCCTCCCCTCCGAGGGCACAGGGCAGGTGGGGCGGCCCTGCCTGGATCTCGTGTCGAGCCCGGTTTGCTCGTCCCCCAGCCTGGCGCGACAAGACTTACAGCCGCTCACAGTTCCCAAGCCGGTGGCAGGATTGCGCGTCTGGCGCGGCGCAGGAACAGGGCACAGAGAAGCGGCCCTTCGGCCAAGGAGGGATGAGGCCCGAGTCCGCGCAAGGAAAGCTCGGGAGGCGAAGGCTCCTCCCCACAGTTTTTGTTGTTGTTGTTCTTCGTGGTTTTGCATGGAGCGTGGCTAAGTAGCCGGGTGTCGGGCAGGCACGTGGCAGCTGGCACTGAATGGAACCTTGATGCGCTGTCTGCGCGCCCACGGATTTCGGCGCCCCAGCACCTGCTGCCGCACCCTGGCTTGGGAGGGCGCGGCGTCAAGAGAACAGAGGCGCGCGAGTGTTATGCAAATCGCTGGCTTGCAGTGTTAGACCGCAGCCACCTGTTCCTCGTAAAACGTCGGAAAAAAAAAAAAGCCTGAGCTTTGAGGAGGCTGACCGTTGTGTCACGTGAGTCGAGCTCCCGGGTTCTCCGGCCCGAGCTTCTCTGCTAAGGTGCGGGGAGTCGCAGCGCAGAGGCCGAATCTCATCCTCTAGAAAGAAAATCTCGACTTGATGGACCGGTCTTTTGGAGTCAACAGACATGGAAATTATCTGCATTTTGTGAAAGTATGCAGCGTATCTGTAATCCGTCTATGTGACCCACAGTATCATGTCTAAAATACCTGATGTCTTATTCATATTTGAGGTTTCTATTTTTTTCTTCTCACGTTGAATTTCATGAAATTTATAATTTCAAGATGACACCTGAAGGATGTTACCCAAGAACCCATGTGCCAAAGTTGTTAGGTCAATTGCATTTATTTAATTCCAGCTGAGTTCAATATTTACTGAGCCCTAGTAAACAGGGCTGGGAACTATGCTAGATATCGGCCAGTCAGAGAGAGAAAACTAACATTGCACCTTTCTTCTGAGATTTTTGGTACACATATTTCAATGACGTTCTCTCCTTCCAGATAACCTGCTTAAAATTTTTCTTTTCCTCTCAAGTTGCTCTTTGAATATTCTATGCAGATTTAACCAAATTGCCTTCAAGGAACTATTTGTAAAGAAATATTTCATCCATATCATTTTGGTCGGCACTTCGATAGATTGTTTTTTAGAAAGAGATGATGGTTTTACCAGTATTAGATCACTATATCTTTCTTGGGCTTACTTCTTTTATAGGAAGTGGTTTTGTGTAGACAGTTAACAGCAAAGTGGTTTTTGCCCTTAGGATTTTAGGGATGATCCTTTTCGTTTGTCATATAGTGGATACATCACTTTTTTACTAATCCAGAAATTAGGAGTCAAAGGTGATCCAACAGTGTGATTAGTTTCTAGGAATACCTCTTTCTTATAGGTAACTAAGTACACACACACACACACACACACACACACACGGAGAGAAACACACACAGCTTTGCATTTGGATTTAAGATGTTGTTCAAGACTCCATTGTGGCCAGATTTCCGATCTCAAGACTATCAATTCATTTGAATAATCAGCAAAATCATCAGCCTCCTTTCAGGCTCTAAACTGGATTTAAAAGATTGACGTTTCTTAAAACTCAAATCGAGTCCGGCTGCAACTGCCTGTCCAGAGGGACCTGAATCATACACACACTGGATAATGAAATACACTTAGATTTTATTAGTGGATAATTCATGCTCAGAATCTTGAACACTAGTAGAATTAAATAAACAACTGGGAGAGGGAACCAAATAAAATTATTTGGAGATAAAATTATTTAGCCAAAATTAGAATGGAGGTAAGGCACTGCACTTTAAAATTCTTAACCTAGCCATTAAGTTGTTGAAAGAGGAGAGAGAACCAAGTATGAGGACTGGTGAGGATGCTGGGAAAGATTGAAGGCAGAAGGAGAAGGGGACATCAGAGGATAATATGGTTGGATGGCATCAACAACTCAGTGAACATGAGTTTGAGCAAGCTCCCGGAGTTGGTGATGGACAGGGAAGCCTGGCAGGCTGCAGTCCATGGGGCTGCAAAGAGTCGGACACGATTGAGCGACTGAATTGAGAGAGGGGAAGAATCTGTATTTTGGCAGGAATACCATCAGTACGCTGGGCAGAAGAGTGGTGGTTGTATGTTTACTGTATCACGATTCACAAAAAGAAGTTTAGTTGAGTCAGTGTATATGAATGCATAAGGACCAACAACACCTTTTCTCTATCGAGTTGCCTTAGAAATTAAACACTTTAACCTCAACAATTTTCTCCCACTTCATATGATTGTATAATAAAGTAAGGTTTTTTTCCCCACAATACAAAAGGTTGTGAAAAAGATGGTATAGCATGGATCAAATTGAAACATTTCAGCATGCTTTTGATATTCAATAGTAACTGAGTCACAGCATTCTAGTTATTAAGTATTGCTTTTCTTTCATGGAGACCAAAGCATTTCTCATTACAGAAGCAACTTTCTTGATTCTCCTATTCCTGGAGGATTCTAGAAACAGAAAATAGAGCAGAGCCTGTAAGTCTAGAGTGTTGTTGGGGTGTGAGAGAGTGGAATAGAGAGAAGCTTGTGGTTGTCATTTTAAGGTCTTACTTGGACATATGTCTGTAAGAGGCTTTTGAGCTTTAACACACTTAAGAGTAATTATCTGTTTCCCAGTCTGTCCACCTTCTGGAAAAACAGTTCCTCCAGAGCAAGAACTGATCTGATTAATGCTTTTCCTCACTCTTCTCACTAGGCCTGGCACGAACTGGGTGCTCAATAAATGTTTGCAGAAAGATGGAATGAAGAGATAAAGCAGAGTATAAATAAGGATGAGTTTCTCTGAAGTCAGAAGATCTTCGACAATGGGAAATGTGAGCACCTGCTTCATAGGTGGAAAGTCCAGGAAAATGAGAAAAAAGTGGGGCAAAACATTCGTCAGAGCAAATATTTTCTTCTCCACTTTTGGTTAACTTCACCGGATATGTACGTCCAGTGGAAGGGAGACTCATTCAGTCCTATAAAAGTACTGACCAAAATGGAGTTCTTGTGTCCGAGACATGGGGAGGGCTCCAAGAGTCAAACGGAAAGAGCATTTTTCCCGCCTACTATTCAGAGGCCAGGACAAGCGTTGGCCACAAAGACTACATTTCCCAGCATGCCCCACAAGAACAGGCGAGGGCGTGAGCTCCGCCTTGGCGCGATGCTCTTTGGGAGTTGTAGTTTTCACGCGTCCAGCACTGGCGGGGCGCCTCAGCCTGGTGGCGGAAAGCAGTCACGTGATCGGAAAGGCCGCCGTTTGCCTTTGTGCCGGAACAGGTTGACTGGGTCGCCCGAGCCCGGGGCTTTGGGATGGACCAATCGGCTGCCTTAGAAGGATACGTTGGCGTTTGAAATCAGCCAATGACAGGCTTTGGCTGGAGCTTTGTCTCCGCCTACTTCGCTCGACGCGCGAGAGCGGCGAGGGAAGCTCGGCGGCGGCGAGTGGCTGCGGGCGCGGTGGCTGAGTTGCTTCTGAAGGAGCCCGAGGTAGCGGGGCGAGGTGGCCGGGCGCAGGCACGGGCTTTCTGGGGATGTCCCCCGGGTTCCCGAGCCGGCGGAGTAGTATGCTGGGAACCGGGTTCACTTCTACGGCTTTTCCTTTTTATTTTAGGAGCACGCGGGGCGGGAGTGGGGAGAGGCTGGCGTGCAGAAGCCCGCGGCGGGGGAGGGTGTGGATCCGGCGGGCCAGGCTGGAGTTAGGGGTGTGGCGGTGCGGGCCCAGCCGGTAGGGAAGCTTAGGAGGGGCGGCGGGTAGGGAGGTCGATAAGGCCCGACCGGCGAGGGCGCGGCGGCCCTGCGCAGGCGCAGAGGGCACGTCGCCGGCCTTTCCCTCTGTCCCGGCCCCCCGGAGACACCCCCACCCCACCTACTCGGCAGCCCTTCTGCGAGTCGAGCCTCCCGACCCCGGCCCCTTGGGGGACCCGCCCCACCCCCGTACTGCCCGGCCCTTTCTGCGAGTCGAGCCTCGCGACCCCGGCCTCTTGGGGAGACTCTCACCAGGCCCTTGTTCCCTAGATGACCGGTTCTAACGAGTTCAAGCTGAACCAACCCCCCGAGGACGGCATCTCCTCGGTGAAGTTCAGCCCCAACACATCGCAGTTCCTGCTGGTCTCCTCATGGGACACGTCCGTGCGCCTCTACGATGTGCCGGCCAACTCCATGCGGCTCAAGTACCAGCACACCGGCGCCGTCCTGGACTGCGCCTTCTACGTAGGTGTTCCCCGTTTCAGCTCCTGCACCCTTTTGAGTTTTATGGTGTCCCTCGTGATCAGCGTCCCTTTTGCAGTGTTGGGCGAAGGCTCTCGTCCGTAGGGTTATTTGGACAGCGCCCCTCTCTTTCCCCTCCCCTCCCACCCCCACCCCCACCCCCACCCCCACCCCCACATTTAACCTTGAGGTTCCGGTGCTGCTTTGTTCTGCGTTTTGGTCCTGGGGACTTGACAGACGTCAGGAACTGGGTCTCCCCTTAAGCTTCTGATGGAGTTAACACTGAATTTTTCTGGACAGAATGTACTTGAAACTCAACAGCAAGACTGTAAAATTTGGCCGTCTTACTTACTGAAAGGTTTGTTTGCTAGTGAATGGGATTACGTATTGGCTCTCAGCCAGGGTGGTGAACAGTTCTTCCTTAGTTTGCGTGCATAGTGGTTTGGGTGACTGCTTAGTTTGCTCAGTTTTTTTGCACTGTTTTTTGTTTGTTTACAATGAGTGAGCCCAGCGTACTTCATTCTGAACATAAGCTGAGGAGTTGGCTGGTAGAGGAATTTTTCAACACTTTTTTTCATTTAAAAACTATTAAACCTAAAAAAGCCAACTTTACAAGTAATTGAAGGATGCAATTTAAAACCACAGATACTGTTTACTCCTAATAAACTCATGGCAGTGTAAGAAATTAAGTAATGCTGAGCAGGATGTGGCAAGGCAAGTGGCTTTATATGGATGGAAAAGTAGATGGAGAGGATGTTTCTAGAATGGAATTTGCCAGGAAGAAGCATGAATCTTATAAATGTCCATACCCTAGTTTTCCTTAATCTTGCTCCTAGAAAACGCTACTAAAAATGCTTATTATGTAGTTGTTTATTGAAATAAAAATGTGAGAAAAATTGTTTGACAATAAGGACATAAGAAAATTGGAAGTTCAGTTATAGTATGGATTATTATGAAATCACTACTGGTAATATTTCTGTGGATTGATTAATGACATGGGCTATATTCCTGAAACTAAAAAGTATCCAGAGTTTGATTTCACACTTTATTTTTAAATTATATCTGTTTTTATAAGAAGATTAGAAGAGACATGGTCAAGTGTTGGCAGTAGTTATCTCTAGGTGACTGGGCTACAGGAACCATTTTCCTTGTTAGTATTTTCCAAATTCCATAACCTGTTACACATGCGTGCTCAGTCATGTCCACCTCTTTGCTACTCATGGACTGCCAGCTCTCCAGACTTCTCTGTCCATGGAATTTTCCAGGCAAGAATACTGGAGTGGGTTGCCATTTCCTACTCCAAGGTTAAACACTTTTTTTAAAGCTCTGTAAGTTTTGAATGACTTGAAATGTTTACTTTGTAGGATCCAACACATGCCTGGAGTGGGGGATTAGACCATCAATTGAAAATGCATGATTTGAACACCGATCAAGGTAACAGAGCCTCAGTTTTACCAGTTTATTGTTTTCTTAGCTAGTGCTTACTCACAAATCTTTATTTAAGAAGAGTAGTTCCTGAATTGCTTAGTTCCTGAGTTGCTTAGATAAAAGTAAAAGTGGCTTGAATTTAGGACTTTTTTGTTTAAATGATAACCATTAAGTTAGAATCACAAAATATTATGTATGTATTTTAACAGTGTAACTCATTGTGATCTCCATCCACAGTGTTTACATGAAGTGGCACTTAAGTATTTGACCTTTACCCTGCCCTCAGAAGGGAACTGGATCTTGCGGTGTTTTGCAGTAGAATTTTTCCAGGATAGTGTTGATGTTTCAGAGTTCTGTTTTCAGAAACTACTATAGTTCAGACTGAAGGAAGACAGGGTTTTAAAAATCTAACATTATAAAATAGTCAATCCTGTCTGGGTACCATAGTAACCCAGCTTGTATAATTGTTTAGCATAGAACATTATTCAGTTGCATTTATTGAATGAAGGACAGGGTAACACGTTTTCTTTTAGTTAATTTCTAAGCGATGAAATTAATTACCCACATTTTTATCGTGACTTGGAAGTAGAATAGAGATTGGAATGGAACTCAAATACACAGAGCTCTCGAGTGAAGGTTTTTTGTTTATGTTGTATATGCACATGTTAGATATAGATGTACTTGAAGAACATAGCAAGGCACAGAGATAGGACTTAATGAGGATGAGTTGGACAGTGAGAGAATGGATGGAGGATGGGCGCTATATTTTATCCAGAAAGAAAAGAAGGATCCAATCAGAAGAGGCTTTTACGTGAAAGCCGTTTTGTCATGTAACTCACAGCTGCAGATGTTTGGTTTTGTTTGCTAGCAGTTTTTTCTAATTAGGAAGTTAGCTTGTAGGTTTAGGTTCTATTTGTTTGAAAACTCGAGAAAACACCAAAAAGCAAACAGATTTTTAATGCTGGGGACCATAATTAAAGGAATTAGCTGCTTATTCTTAGGAGGTCTTTGCTGAATTTTATGAGCTACTTTTCTTTCTTGTTTAAATGGAGTGTTTTTAAACAGGTAGTTTTCCTCTTTGAGCATCAGAACCACATACTCTTTGTATTTGTTGTTACCTTAGCATGTGGCATAGATTCTGGCACATAGTAGACAGCTAGTAGATGTTAGTTGAATGCATGAATGAGATAATGTGAAAAGTTGAAATTGAAAGGGAAGAAATTGTGTATTAGAAATTTGATGAGCTTCCCTGGTGGTCTAGTGGCTAAGACTCCATGTTCCTAATGCAGGGGGCCTGGGTTCAATCCCTGGTCAGGAAACTAGATCTCACATCCACAACTAAGAGTTTGAATGCCACAACTAAGACCTAGCATAGCCAGATAAATATTAAAGAAGGAAAGAAATATAACCACCATGAAAACCAAGTGGTTATTAATCCTGAGCCTCCCTGCCTTCCTCATCCCCAGCTTTCAGATAATTCTGTTACCACTTAAATTCGTTTCTTTGAAATATCAGCTTAATGTGATAAGTTTTATCCAGATCCCTTGGACCAGAGTTCTCCACTCAAGTGTTCATTCAACAGGTATATCTTGAACAGTTAGCATGTATCAGAACATGCACTAGATACAGTCAGAACTGTAGAGTTGAAACAAGGTTCCTGATTTGAAAGAATCTAGAATCAAGTGATGAAAATAACGGATACACCATCATTTTAATGTAGTTTGAAACTCAAGGTAGCTTTTCTTATTACTGTGCCAGCGAATCGAGCTATGCACTGTAAGATGGACAGAGGTGAATGAACGACTTTGTGGTCCTGGAGTTTTTCTGTGTGTAGATACTTCTGTTGATTGGGTGGAAGTGGATTCATTACAGTAGAATGAATGTTTCCTTTTGTTGTTCACCTGAGGAATCTTTACTAAAGCTAGGTGTTTGTTGGTTGTTGGTTTATTTTTATTCCTACAGAAAATCTTGTTGGAACCCATGATGCCCCTATCAGATGTGTTGAATACTGTCCTGAAGTGAATGTGATGGTTACTGGAAGCTGGGATCAGACGGTTAAATTGTGGGATCCCAGAACCCCTTGTAATGCTGGGACCTTCTCTCAGCCTGAAAAGGTAGGCTTTTTATGTTCATGACAGGAATTACGGTTCTTGGGGTGATTTGACTTGATAAATGATGAAGATAATGTTGAATTTAGAGGTTAAGAGTTGATGAGTCTATTTTACAAACCCAACTAAATATGTAAAGGAAAACTAATCATACTTTGGTCAGCTTTTTCCTGTCAGTTGTCACATTTGTACTGGATAGCACTAGTGATAAACCCACTTCCATGTATTGTAATGCTTTAGATCCCAGGGCTGGGAAGCAGCTTTTCAGAGAAGTCATTTAGCAAAGACTGAAATTGTTTGACTTCCCCAAGCAGAAAGTGGGATGAGCATCACTCATTTTCACTATGGCCTGAGCTTTCTCTTCAGTTGACTGTGAGAGGGTGAAATGGGTTATCATTTAAAGTTTAGTGAAAAAGACGTCCTTTATTCCCTGGCTTTTATAATTTATTTATTTTTAATACTGACAGAGGTAGTTGAAGGAAGCTTCTTAAAACTGAAATGTTTTGTATTATTCTAACCTTTTGATCTGTACAATGAAAGTGTAATTGAGCATTCTTGCTGTATCCTCATCAGACTTTATCAGGTGGTAGTTAATTTTAAAGATTGATTGTTTTAGCAGTTTAAAGGTATCCTTCACTTGAGTCTATTTCCTCAGTGTAAATATACTATTCAGTTCCTGTTAGCTGTCATTATATACTGTAGTGCATCCAAAGAGCCATTATTTTTGTCACATCACAGTCGAATCTACTCCTGGCAAGACCTTTGTTCAGAATAAAATAATTGCATTGTTTCTAGTTTTGATTTATGGTTGTATGTAACATGTTAAGAGCTGTGATAAATTGCTGACAGAATATCATATAATGGACAGCCATACTGAATCAAGCTGCTTATTGGTTCAGCAAGGTTCATTATGTCACTTTTTTTAATACGGTCTTTGATAAATGTATATACCCAGTCAGTAGCATGACAGTGTTTTTACTTGATTTACGATCAGTGGGGATAGAAAGCTGTTAGAAGCTTGTGTGTCACCTGGATAGTAAGGATTTAAGATAAAATTCCCATTCTGATTGTACTGTTACAAATTGATCTTTTTCTGGATTCTTTGTTTTTTTTGAATTTGGTGTTTCATGTGTCTTAGCTAATTTCTGTTTTTCTGCAAATGTTTTTTGAATAAACAATAGTAAATCTTACTATATCTCATTGAAATACACTTGTATTAAATCTACTGTTTTGAGTCTTCTAAATTCTGTGTTTTTTCCCTTGGTCAAATTAGTTGTTGAATTTTAAGGCTAGATTGTAGAAATTATCAGGTTGTTATGTTATTAAGCCCAGTCCCCCCACCTCTGCCCCCCCGCCCTCCCGGGGGGGCAGCGATGGGGGGGATGCTTACATGGTTAATATGTTAGTGATAACTAACCATAATCTTTAATTACTGAATGTTAAAGAGATGTCTTAGCATGTAATGAGGCCTCTTCATTTTTTATAGTGATTTTTCAGGTTTTAAAATATTAGATTAAATTAGTTGCTTATTAATTGGAAGTAATGATCAGAACACAGTTATATATCTGAAGTCTAGGTTTTTAAAAAAATGATTTAACATGATCAGGAAAGCACATTTTATTACTATTTTCATGAATTTGGTATCTCTGTTTGGTCTCCAGATAATGTATTTGAAAGTAAGTCACCTTAAAGGCAGGAAATTTTGTGATTTATTATAAGGGGATAATTTGTGAAAGTTGTTTTACTATTGAAAAGGAATTTTGAGGGGGAAAAAAAAACCAGTTGTTTTTAGGGGATAAATGCTTTTAAAATTTTCCGTAAACATAATTTTGTCTTGAGTGTTTAGTGTGATGTCAAGGTGTAAACATTTGCCTTGTCATGTGCCAGACCACTGACCTTGTCTTTTAATTTTGAGTTCATATGCCACCAAAAACAAGTAAGCAGGTAATTAATGTTAACTCTCTCACTCTTCCTGGAAAGGCTTATTTATTAAGTGTGACAGGTGGGAAAATCAAAGAGTTACAACGTGAAATCTCTGTCTAAAAGGTGATCATAGAAAAATAACTTTGAAAATGATTGTCTTATGAAAAGCCAGAAGCCCATTGAAAGGTATCTTGAGCTGTTTTTACGGTTTTATTGTCTATTGTCTCCTTTTTGAGTATCTTTTACACTTTTATATTGTGATTAAATGAAACAAGAGGGCTATAAAATTATTTAATAATTTAGTTTGTTTTAGTAAGAAAGAGAATCATCTTTTTGGAGAGTTAATTAGAATGTGCATTATTATGATACGTGGTTAAGTATTAAGAATATCTTGGGTGTATTATTTTGTGCCAGTTACTTGGTTTGTGTAACTGAAGTATTTAAAATTTTGGTACCTGTGTTTGAGAACCTATCCGCTAACTTTTTTTTAATGGTTTTATGATCCGTGGACTTTATTTTGGAGCAAAATGCCATTTGCAGGCATGCATTTTTAGCAAGTTTTGGTCTTTTTTGAAAGGTGTATACCCTGTCGGTGTCAGGAGACCGGCTGATCGTGGGCACCGCAGGCCGCAGAGTGCTGGTGTGGGACTTGCGGAACATGGGCTACGTGCAGCAGCGCCGCGAGTCCAGCCTCAAGTACCAGACGCGCTGCATCCGAGCATTCCCCAACAAGCAGGTACTGACCTTGCCTCCCCCGCCTGCTGTGGGAATTTGAAAATAGTAGAATCCTTTATAATAATGATTTGGTCACTGCGTTTTACGCATTGCTTGCTTTTTTTTTTTTGGAGTGGTGATTGGAATTTCTGTTAGGTGTATTTTCAACAACCTTTTGTTAAAAGGTAGTGTGTTAACTCAATTTTAGAGAAAGCTTTGATATTCACAGAGGGTAAATAATCTACCAGTGGTTTTCTGATTCCTTGGTGCTCCTCCTCCAGGAAGCTTGACAGGTATACAGTAATCGAAGAGAGTTTTGCAGGTATTTTAATTTACAAACCAGTGAATTCAAGTTTAAATCTGAAAATTTAGAGTTATGGAATTTGTTGTTTTCTTTTTTTCCCTTTTTTTTTTCCTTCTTGTTTCCCCCTGATACTAATAGAGGTTTTTAGCTAGTCTGAGAGCAGAACCTACTTTTTTTTTTTTTTTTAAAGGAATGCCTCTGAGGTTAGAGGGGAGCTGTGCCTCATACAGTGACCAACTCTTGAACAGTGTGGGTCACCTTCCATCGTCATCACTAGATGAGGTGATGCTATATTAATGCTCCCCTGCCCCCAGTCCTAAAAGATCGAAGGGAAGTTGGTGGTGGGGTCATTTGCTCTGGGAATTTTATGAGGAGAGTCATTAAAAACAGCAGATATCTTTGGTATCTTATGGCTGTCCTTTAGTGGTTGTGGAGCTCAAAAGAATTAGGTCCGTTATTCTATTCTCTTAGCTCTTTATTTCGAAAGGCTAGTACCTCAAATGGTGATCACAGTTCTTCTCAGGATATTGTAAGTTTCCATTGGAATTGAAGTTATGAAAAACCTTAAATGCATGGTCCAAATAAGCTTGCATTTATGAATATTATGATGTTTTATATCCAAAATTTTCTGTCGGAGTTTATCTGTAGTTTATAATGGAAGCTTTTTAACTAAAAGTAACATTTTACTGATTCTTTTTTCATTACCAGTGTTAATAGTTTTTTAGAAATAAATCTTTTTCATATCTTGAAAAATTAAAGAAGTAAAATATAGATTTCATACTATCTTCCTCTCTTATCTTCTCTGACATAATATTTCACAGCAAGGTGTGGAGAGGTTTGAAATTATAGAGCACTTTTGAACCTTGCTGAAAATCTGTGTTGTTTGGGTATAAACTTGACTTGCTGTAGTTAAAAGCAAGAGGCAGGATGACAGATGGAAGGCTGGTTTTCCAGTTGGTCTGGATTATTGATACACCCTCAGTGAAGAAGATACAGTTCTTCTTAGAGCTGTTAGAAGTGAGGAGGCATCAAGCCAAGAAAAATATATTCCAAGTGATGGAATGAATTTGAGTCCCCTTCTGGACAGGACAACAAATAAATTATATTGAAATAATTTAAAAATTCCTGTGAGGTTTAACAGAATACCTAGACGTTTTTGATTGCAGTGTGCAGAGTACTGGTAAAGTAAGTTATGGTGGCCTTTTTTGTTTGTTTTTTAATATAGCAGGTATAAGTGTTTTTAAACTTTTGGAGTGATCTTAACTAAGTCCTGCTTAAACATTTGTTTAAAATACAGCCATATTCTCTTTTCATTTAAAAAATAATTACCTTTCTTTAGTGTGCGTTGAATTTGGGAGTATATGCCTTGTTTTGGAATCTGGATTCACTAGTTTTGTCTTCTGATCTCCTCTTGTCAGGGTTATGTATTAAGTTCTATTGAAGGTCGAGTGGCAGTTGAGTACTTGGACCCAAGCCCCGAGGTACAGAAGAAGAAGTATGCCTTCAAGTGTCACAGACTGAAAGAAAACAATATTGAGCAGATTTACCCAGTCAACGCCATTTCCTTTCACAACATCCACAACACTTTTGCCACAGGTAGAGTATGGCATATTCACTTCTATCTGCTTGTTAATACGCTTTTGCTGTTAATGGAATGCTGCATATTTGTACTTGGGCAGGTGTGTTTTTTTTGGTCATTCTGTGTTGCATGTGGGATCCTAGTTCCCTGACCAAGGATTGAACCTGCGATCCCTGCATTGGAAGCGTGGCGTATTAACCACTGGACCACCTGGGAAGTGGGCAGAGTTTTTAAAAATTGTGCTTGGTTTTTTATGATATTTAAAGGGGAAAAGAATCTAGTATCATACTCCCTGGGGAAAATGCAACTTCTGTGATCTTAAAAATTGTCAAGATAATAGCTATTTTTGTATCTGCTTTCAAGAACTATTTTGAAATCACTTGCAGGTGGTTCTGATGGATTTGTAAATATTTGGGATCCATTTAACAAAAAGCGACTGTGCCAGTTCCATCGGTACCCCACCAGCATCGCCTCACTCGCCTTCAGTAATGATGGGACCACGCTTGCAATAGCATCATCGTATATGTATGAAATGGATGACACGGAACATCCCGAAGATGGTATCTTCATTCGCCAAGTGACAGATGCAGAAACAAAACCCAAGTGAGTATGCTTCACCTGTATTTGAGCCTTTTCTTGCATTCAACCCAGGATTTATTAATTTTTCTAAATTCATGAATAGCATTGTTGATGCCTGCTCGATATTACAGCTGACTGTAGGGCTGGAGTTGATTTTATCTTGTTCTCCCAAGCTTTCAATATCCGTAGGTTGATAGACGTCTGATGGATAAAATTGTGCCTAGTTGTTTTGTAGAGAAGAATGTCAAACTCTCATTCTTCTTGAATAGGCACTATTATTTGAATCTCTGGAGTTATTACTAGCTCATTGCTTCAAAATTAAGTTGAGGAATTCAAGAATAATTTATTTTAGCAAATTCTATTTAAGATATTTAAGAATTTGAACTGCCAAAAATCTTTCCTCTCCACAGAGGTTGTTTCTGTAATATTTACACAGAATGAAATGACCTTCAGGTCTTACTGGAAATTCAGAGTAATATGGGCTTGCCTGGAATACTAGATTTCCTTAGTTTTGAAATTTCTGGAGATGTCTTTGGCTCTTGGGTGTAACTGTTGACAGGGAAGAACCGTTTACATTTTCTTGGTACGTAGGGCAGAGCTTTTTACTTAGTTACCTGTACCAGACTTGAGGGAAACCTGATACCTGGACACTTATTTGACCATAAAATACCCCCAAGAGTCTTGGCCCTGCTGCTTGTCCCTCTCTCCTCAGGCCCTAGAAGGAAGTCCTCAGTTAAATATTTATGGATAACTGTTTCCAGGATTCCTGTACTTTTCTGAATTAGAATGGCATAGAGGGCCCTTGCTGAGTTGCTTGAGTCCTTGAGAGAGGGCAGAGTGTGAAATGTTCCGTACTGTGTGTGCCCTCTCTCACAGGTGTACCTTTAGAAAAGGCGTAGCATGTGAAGCCTGTTGGATAAAGGGCTGGGTTTGCATTTGATCTCTCACTTTTGTGTCTCTTGTCCTGGCCGGCCATTTTGATCTCATGCTGTTCTTTTTTCTTTTGAACTTGTAGGTCACCATGTACTTGACAAGATTTCATTTACTTAAGTGCCATGTTGATGATAATAAAACAATTCGTACTCCCCAATGGTGGATATATTACTATTAACAAAGAAGCCAGGGAACATTTTTTACTTTTAATATTATAAGAACCTGAAAATATTGGAAAAGAGGTTTTTTTTATTTTTTTTTTTTTTTTTTTTTTAAACACTTTCTTTAGCGCATGAGATGGTTTGATGGTTTTTCTGCATTTAAAGGTATTTGGGCAAACAGAAGGGGAGGGCAGCAACAGCACTTCTGAGAGTCAGTTTTGACCTTGATTTTTGTTTCCACTGTGGAAATAAATGTAAATAAATGTAGGTAATAAAGCCCCCTTTGCATTCTTTCTGGGCCTTAAATGGTAGAGAAGAAGGCTCTTGAGCCATTTGTTTCTCTTGCTGGTTATAGTTGCTAATTCTAAAGCTGCTTCAGACTGCCTCATGAGGAGGTTAATCTACAATTAAACAATATTTCCTCTCGGCTGTCCATTATTTTCTGAAGCAGATGGGTCATCATTTCCTGGGCTGTGAAACAAAGCGAGGTTAAGGTTAGACTCTGGGGAATCAGCTCGTTTTCAATCTTATTAGGGTGCAGGAGGAAAACTAATAAGAAAACCTCCTAACATCATTTTGTGACTGTAAACAATTATTTATTAGCAAACAATTGATCCCAGAAGGGCAAATTGTTTGAGTCAGTAATGAGCTGAGAAAAGACAGAGCATATCTGTGTATTTGGAAAAATAATTGTAACGTAATTGCAGTACATTTAGACAGGCATCTATTTGGACCTGTTTCTATCTCTAAATGAATTTTTGGAAACATTAATGAGGTTTACATATTTCTCTGACATTTATATAGTTCTCATGTCCATTTCAGTTGCCCAGCCGCTGGTGATTAAGGTTAAAAAGAAAAAAATTATAGTGAGAATGAGATTCATTTCAATGTAATGCCCTGAAGCAGAACATGAACTTAGCTTGGCCTGTTCTAGGTAGTTCCAAATCGTATTTTTGTTGTCACACTTTTTGTTTTTTTATTTACATTATTTGCAAATGTATGTATCTGAATGGTACTTGGACCTTTACTGAAATTTGTTTTATCCATGATGTATTTTAAAAAATTTCTTTTGCTACAGAGAGAGGTCTTATTTTTATTTGTAAGTATTTTAGTGAAAACTTACTGTACATCTGAACCCATCTTTTGAAATGTATTTTCTTCATTGCAGGTCCACCTAACCATCTCGTGAAAGTGGTTTCTCTATGGAAAGCTTTGTTTTGCTTCCTACCAATACATGATTGTCCCTTAAGGGATGCGTTTTAGTCATTGTGGACACATTATTTAGTATGTGAATTTCTCTGTTCTCTTGTTGGTGTGCCCTTTCCTCCTGACTGTAGGATGAGGAGTCTTTGTGTCCTCGTGCAGTAGTCTGAAGAATTGTTTTTCCCTCAGCAAGCCCAGTTGCTGTGTCTGAGTAGCTTGAGCTCTTTCTGTAAAATAACCTAAACCTGTTATTTCCATGCTGTCTAATAAATCAGAGATTCAAAACCCTTAAATGTTGGATGTTTTTAAATGTTGGTAATTAATGTAATTTACTTCGTAAAAAGCCTTCTGTAAAGCAAACCTCCCTTCATCAGGGGTCCTGGTGGGGATGACATTGTACCTTTCGGTCCACACTGCCTTGTTTAATTATGTCTATTCGGATGTACTTTGGGGATTCAGTCTTGAATAAAGTGATCTGTTGGAGTTCTGCCATTTCCCTTGTGCCCTCTTGCTGGATCAGCAGGGCCCTCGAGCCAGCTGTGCGGCTTCACGGGACGGGCACAGCCTGCAGGCAGCTGCCAGGCTCCTTCTGGCCCAACTCTCTCTGGGAGTGCCAGGGCCGCTGGGGCCCTGCGGCTCCCAGCCCCAGTGCTGATGCCGTCCGTGGGCGCACTCGCAGCCAAACGACAGACCCGTCTGTGCTTATCCATCAAATGCTAAATCAAAGGGAAGCCCTTGGGATGGTGAATAATGTAATAGCTGGAGACTAACTGATGGTATTGGTTCTTTAGTGTGATTATGTGCTTTTTAAAATCATAACCACTTGGTTGAGGACAGAGCATAAATTTAAAACATGGTTTAACTGAAAGAGAATTAATACAGTTTTATAAAAGGTGACTAAGTTAATGCAGTGAGGGGCCCTTGGTTTTGAGGGCATGGTATGGCCGAGCTGTTTTTGTAGTCTATCTGTATGTCCTCTCGTCTCTTGCAGCCTAACGTATCTCACCCTAAATGTGTCTCCTGCCTCCTCTGCGGACCTCTTCACCAGCTCTTCCTCACAGTTGGCCTGTGTCATTACGGCTGCCTTCCCCTCGAATGGCCCATGTGTAATACCTTAGTGTGTTCGTTGGGTTTCCCTGCCCAAATTCTCTTGTTTTCAAGTGTGTCTTTTTTTTTGTTTATCATTCTTTTCTTTCTACTGTTACTATACACCACCTTAAAGGGTCCCTCCTGGCCATCTGGGGGTGTGCTGCAGGCTCCAGCCTCTACCCTAAATCCTCTGTCTTCTAGAGCAGTAACTTTCAAACCTTTCGGTTGTGACGCAAGTAAGCAGCACATTTGAACCGTGGTCCAAAACACACAGAGGTCAGGAGTGTGTACAGTGGACAAAGCTGTGTGAAACATCTCTTGTCTTCTGTGCATCTGATGCATCAGTTCCCTTCCTGCCTTTTTTTTTTCCCCCTTCTTTTTTAAGGAAATGCTGGTTATGGCCCCCTGAATGGATTTTATGACTAATGTCTTGACACCTCTAATTTGAAAAACCATTGTATGCCGCATAAAACTTGTTCTTTTTATCATGCTGTGCTTGAGACCCTCCAGTGCCCCCTGTTGCCCTTTGTTCACTTTGTAATAAATACTGTATGCTTCTTCCAAGGCCTGCAGTTCACCAGGAAGGGACTGCTGACTGTCAAGTTGCTCTTAGAAGAATGGGGGTGGAGCTGACCTTCCCTGGGGATTTCTAGGGGGTAAATGGGAGTGTTCTGGTGGCTTCAGTGTCTGGTTCTGAGCTCCACCATATAAAAACTTCAAGGTACGTTAGTTGTGGAGGGTACTGCTTTGTTCTGAGGGAAACCCACAAGACAGCCTGTATCTTGAAGCCTTTGAACCTGACTCTGAATCTTGACTTTGCTGCTTGATTCATTGCACCGTTGGCCATGTTAATTTCTGAGTAGGAGTTTCCTCATCTGTTAAATGAAGTTAATAACTCATGAGGTTATAAGTGAATATATAAAATGTTTATTAGGGCATGCCTAACACAGTCATTGCTTTCTTGGGATAAAAAATATTCAATCCATTGCTCTCAGTTACCAGCTAACTTTTCAGTTTCTTTTTCATAAATGAATGCTCAGATGTCTGTGGAATTCCTAGTTCTTAAGTTTGTCAGTATACTTATCTTTTAAAAAACATGTATGAACTATTTCCAATGTTGAGAAAAAGTCAAAAGAGTAACACATCTATAAACCCATCTTCCAGGTTTTAAGAAAGATTATTTTTAATTGGAAGGTAGTTGCTTTACAATTTTGTGTTGGTTTTTGCCATACAATAACATGAATCCGCCATAGGTATACATATGTCCCCTCCCTCTCGAACCTTCCTCCCACCTCCCACACCATTCCTCCCCTCTAGGTTGTCATCATCCAGATTTTAAAATGTTAACAAATTTGTCATATTTACTTCTCTGTTTCTTATTTTTTAGAATTTTTATTGGAGTATAGTTGCTTTACAATGTTGTTAGTTTCTTGCTGTATATACAAGCTAGTGAATTATACTTTATATATACTTTGCTAGTGAGTCAGTCATCTGTATTACATATAACCCCTCTTTTTTGGGTTTCCTTCCCATTTATGTCACCACCAAGTGCTGCATAGAATTCTCTTTGCTATAAGTAAGTTCTCTTATTTTATACACAGTGTATATATGTCAGTCTCAATCTTCCAGTTCATCTCACCTGTGTGCGTGTGCATGTGCGCGCGTGTGCTTGCTTGTGT
This sequence comes from Oryx dammah, assembly GCF_014754425.2. Classification (NCBI taxonomy): domain Eukaryota; kingdom Metazoa; phylum Chordata; class Mammalia; order Artiodactyla; family Bovidae; genus Oryx; species Oryx dammah. The sequence continues at coordinate 41,587,442 of NW_024070198.1, forward strand.
TTAGTCGGCCCCATGGACTTCAGCCCACAAAGCTCCTCTGTCCATGGAATTTTCCAGGCAAGAATACTGATACGGCTTGCCATCTCCTTCTCCAGGATATCATCCCAACCCAGGAATCAAACCTGTCTTGCGTCTCCTGCATTGGCAGGCAGATTCTTGACCACTAGCACCACCTGGGAGGCCCCCATAAGTTTGTTCTGTACGTCTGTGACTGCAAATTCTACCATTTTTCTAGATTCCACATATAAGTGATATTATACAATATTTGTTTTTCTTCCCTTTGTTTCAAAATAAAACATTGCACATATTTGAAGCCTCATTTGTAATCCCTCTCTCATAAACTTCCCATTTTCCATTCTTAAATGTTACACTCATTTATACCTTTAAGCTCATGAAGCATCCACATACAGGCAAACATCGGCGGTATTGTGGGTTCAGTTCCAGACCGCTGCAATAAAGTGAGCAATAAAGGATTCACATGAGTATTGTGGTTTCCCAGTGGGTGTACAAGTTATGTTTATACTCTAGTCTGTTAACTGTGCAAAGCATTATGTCTAAAAATACAGCGTATGTACCTTAAATATTGCTAAAAATGCTAACCATAATTTGAGCCTTCAGTGAGTTGTAGTTTTTCTCAAAAGTATCATCAAAGATCACTGATCATAGATCATAATAAACATAGTAGTAATGAAAAAGTTTTGAAATACTATGAGAATTACAAAATGCAAATACTATTGGAAAAATGGCTTTGACAGGATTGGCATAAATCTTCAGTTTGTTAAAAAAAAAAGCAATATCTGTGAAGTGCAATAAAGTAAAGCATGATAAAGCAAGGTCTGCCTGTAAATGTTTTTAAAAATTTGCAGAAATAGTAATACTGTTTTCTATGTCTATCCCGGAGTGAAGCCACCCAACTTCTGACATCAGATGGCGTTAATAAGGTGAGAGGGAAAGGGGCAAGGCTACAGGAGAATCATCTGTAGGGAAACACTCAGCAGTCGTACTGTGGACAGTGGAGTGGCCAAGCTGGCTGCCTCCCTTGGTATTTTTTTTTTGGCCGCGCTACAGTGTCACATGGGATCTTAGTTTCCTGACCAGAGATTGAATCTGAGTCCCCAGCTGTGGAAGCGTGGCGTTTTAACCTCTGGACCGCCAGGGAAGTCCCCGTTGAGTAACCCCCTTTCTTGAACTGTGAGATCAGTTACTATTAGGAATGCCAGTTCTCTGATGTGTTGGGTCTTCAAGGGTGAAAGCTGCGTAATCTTAACAGAAGTTCCTTAGGAGAGTAGGTGAATGTGTTAATAGAACCCACTGGATTAGGTACGTTAAAACATCCTTGGTGTCATCCAGAAAATAAACCGCAGCACTAGTTTCATGGCTCTTCTCTCCTGTGACTCCCCTGCTTGTCTTTGGAACGTCTCCGGGTAGCCCATCTTTCACTTGGTAAAGTGCTGATTGAAACTATTAGGACTAGTTACAGCGGTTTCCTTTAAAAATGGCACCTGGCTACGTTGCTGTGGGACTAGCGGTAAGAGAAATGAGAGCTGCCAAGCCTGGTGACCACAAATACCAATTGGACCATTGCGTACAAAGACACTTTTCCCTCGATCAGTGGTGTGTTGCGACAAGGCTTTCATTTTTGAAGGATACCCACAGAACTTGTGGAGTTCTAACGGGCATTGGCTTCTTAGTCAGGAAGTGTTTTTGTGTCATGATGGAAAAGAATCTGGAGGTAAAAACTGGGTTGGACTGTGATTTATAAAGAACTGTAATTGGGGGAACATACGTGAGTGAGTGAGCTCACTTGTTTACTATAACTCAGGATTTGGCAGCCAGCTTTCAGAACTTATTTTAAATGAAAAGCAGTTTTCATTTTGTTTTGCTTTGTTTGAATACACCACTGGTGGTATGACTTTTCCGATCACCTGACTTGAGTAGGGAAATGGAAAAAGAAATGCATTCCTTTTACTGAGCAGGGTGTCAGGCTGAAGTAATTGAAGGCTCATTTCCAATGGTTTATTTCATTAACTAATTTCTCAAGAAATATTCGTTCACCTCTGACCATCCTAGCTAACTTTGTGCAGTTAACACAAACCTGAAGAAGCCATACAGATTGTACCCACTGGTTTCAGAAGCATCTAGGTGGCTTTTCCAATGTGGTAACGAAGTACCTTTCATTCCTTTATAGGGCTCTATTATAGGCTATTGCAGTAATTTAAAACCTATGTACCTAGACTCCTGACCTTGTTATAACATCACTTTATAATTCTCGAAATACTTGGCTCTTGAAGATTTTCTTAGCACCAGCCATGTATTCTTAAAGAGCCCAGATGATTTGTCTTTGGTATTACATTACCCGTATCTGCTTAGCTGGTCAGACCTAACAGTCTTACTGTATTAACCAGACAGAAACCCTTCCGTTTTTGTTTGTGTTTTTTTTTTGGTATTTCATAGCTTAACCAGGCTGTCGCTTGCTAGCATTGTCCATATAAAGAAATGCCCTTTTTGGGAACAACGGCAATGTTCACCTTCAAGCTTTGGGTGTAGAAGCAGCCCTCCAGCTGGGTTCACTGTAGGCTCATCGAGACTGCTGGTAACCCTGGAGAAGCACAGTGTTGCGTGGGTGACTATCGTGAAGGTGGTCATGGATTGGAGGGCAAGGGTATTACCCATGGGGCTCTCAACATGTTTGTTGCTCTTAGCTGCTGGTGTTCATCAAGTGAACGTGGATCTGAGTTCCCAGCACAGGTCTGGAATGGGTGCTGTTCATTGAGAGCTTGGTTCTTCCCTGCTTACTTTACTTATGTTAATAGAATGTGCTAGGTTATGTGTTGGGCTTCACCTTTACTTTTCAATAAGATCTACCATTTGTGCCATTTCAAAACATCCTGTGCTTATGCCTGCCAATTGTTAGCCAGAGGATTTTTTTTTGGACTCAAATCTGAAGCTATTGGAGAGTAAAATAAATCTCTTTTATATGGACTTCACTATCAGAATTTTTGACAAATTTACTTAGAAAAAGCAGATAAGATCAGAGAGAATATATTTAACTCTTGAAGGGAGACTCCTTTATGGAGATTAGCACATTGTTAATAATAGTAGTAATATTTGATCTGTACATTGGATAGGATTTCTGCCTGGAAATGCTAGAATAACCATCTGCATTACTGAGGTTGAGCGCATTTACTATTTCTTTTTTTTTACAGAGGAACAATTATAAGTACTTTTTACTAAGAACTTGCTATATATCTGTACTATGATAAATGTTTCATATGCATTAAAATCAGCCAGTCCTTATGAAAAATAGTGAAACAATTTGGGGACAAACCTGTGGATGCATACAGAGAAACTAGCCTCTTGAGATTACTTGGGAAACAGTAAGACTAAGCTGAAACTTAAAGTGGGTTATCAAGGCAAAATTTTAATTTGGCTGAGTCAAAATTTCAGAAAAGATTTCTTACTCATTATTGATCCAAAATGAATACAGCCCAGAAGAGAGGGTTATTCTTGGTTCCTCTTGGTCAGTGTTTAGACCTGTGTTACCAACATCCTGATTGATGTCATCTTTTTAATTTAGTTTCTCCTTGGTTGGAGTTTCTTAGTGGAGTGGATGAGAAGAATAGATTAGAGAAAGTTAATTTTAATACTTTGTTGCTTTGAGCAGCTAATTGTAGATTTGCAATAGAAGGGACAGGAGTTCTGCTTTTGTGGCAGCTCAGGAGGAGAGCCTGGCAGGGGAAGGCAGTGGGCATGTTGGAAAGATGACATCTGTGCCAGAGGCTAAGCCATAATGTATGTGGTTGGAATTGTCATCACTTTGGGGAGAAGGTGATTCATCTTTGTTTTTATTGGCCCTCCAGAAATATGGATAAAGGTGAGGAACTGGAAACTGAAGAGACCAGTGTGAAACAAGCCTTCTCTGACATGTGTCAGAACTTGCTGAACAATGCATATTCCAACTCCTTGGGCATCCGGGGAACTGAGATCTGAAAAGCTTCATAGGCCTGACCTCTTAACTGAATGTTGCTGCTGCTGCTGCTAAGTCGCTTCAGTCGTGTCCGACTCTATGCGACCCCATAGACAGCAGCCCACCAGGCTTCCCCGTCCATGGGATTCTCCAGGTAAGAACACTGGAGTGGGTTGTCATTTCCTTCTCCAGTGCATGAAAGTGAAAAGTGAAAGTGAAGTCGCTTCAGTCGTGTCCGACTCTTAGCGACCCCATGGACTACAGCCTACCAGGCTCCTCCGTCCATGGGATTTTCCTGGCAAGAGTACTGGAGTGGGGTGCCATTGCCTTCTCCAACTGAATGTTGAGGACCTCATAGAAAATGTGGTATCATGGACATCCAGCCTACTAGCCCAGACCTCGGTCTCCTGACGTCAAGCCCAAGGCTGTTACCCCTTGGTTCTTCTAACATACTTGTCCATCACTGCCAATTGCTTGCTGGAAAACATATCAGGGGTCTCTCACAACAGCTTCATAACCCTCAGGGATCAGAAGCCTGTTTCAGGCTGAATGTAGTGATGGCACACTCTTCAAGGTCTTCTGTTGGCTGCTGCTAATGGCTAATCATTCAGATCTATAGTTTAGACCATACAGTCCTTCATTCTCCCTCCACCCCTTGGTTCCTCTCTCACTTCCTTCTTCCTCTTTCCCTCTCTCTTTTCCTTAAATCAATAGGCAGATTATGAAAGCCTTTCGTGCAAAAGTTGACTTAGGAAAATAAGGCCATCGGTGGATTTTGGAAATAGATGCTCAAGTCACCATTGTGCTGTTTGGTTCTGGCGATGGAGGTGGCAATGGATAGCTCAGACCAAGCTTTGGCTTTGGGGTGGCATGCGTTATGCTGTAATAATTGGGTCTTCTGAGGGTACAATGAAATAGCACATTTTACTTCCAGTCATTAAAAACACATGTGTTGTGCCAGGCAGCAGTGTAGGACGTGCCCCTGTCCTCACTTCTGGGCCCAGCTCACGTTTAAGCAGAGCATACCTCTGGAGCTTCAGAAGACAGTGTTTGGGGACACCACTGGATTGTGGAAAATGCTCCTTAGTAAGCTGATCATTCGGATGGTGTGTAGACTTTCTGAGTCTAGTCATTTTGAAGAGGAATATGTTAGGAAAATATTGTGAGCTAATTTGTTCTTGAAGCAAAATTTCTACCCTGAAATACAACTTCTTGGGGAAGTGTGGAGTAGGGGTAACCGCCTTGGGCTTGACGTCAGGAGACAGAGGTCTGGGCTAGTTGGCTGGATGTCTGGGATTTGTGTGGTACTTGAGTCTCTGGCTCTTCCTGAAAGGCTCTCTTGGGTTCATTCCCATGCTGACATGGCCTGACCTGATGTCTCTTTGCCTTCAAAAGGCAAAGGTTCTCAGCTTCTGCAACTGTGGACTTGTATTTCTTGATTCTTTCAGCAGATGAATTTTGAAATAAAAACTGAGATGTTTTACCTCTTCCTGCTTAGAGGCCTTCAATAACTTGATCATCATCCCTGTTGAGGGACACTGGGTCAGTTTGTTTTCCATTATTTCCTTCCATAGTGTTCCCTCTCACAACAAGCAAATGAGAGTGTTACTGATGAAACCAAAGCCTCAATAGGTTGAGTAACATCCTTCAGGTCACACGGCCAGTACCTGTAGGATCAGGATTCATCCCCAGCCTAACTTGAAACTCACTACACCATTTTGTTTTTCTGGGCCTATATAGTTGAGGATGACATGTATTATTTTCCTGTCATTTATTCATTCTTTAAATATTTTCTCATACTAAGATCCAGCTGCTTTGCTAGGTAATGAGTTCATGCAGGGCCAGGACTGTGTCTAGATTTTCATTTTCCCTACAGTGTCTGGACCAGGGTAAGTGTTCAGGCTACTTGAATGATGGCTAGAAGAGGGGGTATAGTTCATGGTTACAAGGGTTTGCTCGACCCACCTGAGTTTACAGTTTCCTCCACAGGGCTTCCCTCGTGGCTCAGTTGGTAAAGAATCTGCCTGCAATGCAGGAGACCCCGGTTTGATTCCTGGGTCAGGAAGATCCACTGGAGAAGGGCTGGAGAAGGGATAGGCTACCCACTCCAGTACTCTTGGGCTTCCCTTGTGGCTCAGCTGATAAAGAATCCACCTGCAATGTGGGAGACCTGGGTTCGACCCCTGGGTTGGGAAGATCCCCTGGAGAAGGGAAAGGCTACCCACTCCAGTATTCTGGCCTGGAGAATTCCATGGACTCTATAGTCCATGGGGTTGCAGAGTCAGACATGACTGAGCGACTTTGACTTCACTTCATTTCCACAGAGTATGAGTTCTTTAAACCCAGATATAACCCTTGATGGAAGTTTTTCTTACTGTGTTTGAGGATTTAATGATGGAAGCCATGGTCACCCCCTTTGCCTCCGTTTGAAGAAGCGTGAAGAATACTGAAGTTGATCCATTGGGAAGTCATGCCCAATTATTCCCAACTATTTCCTTAGTTTATCTTCAACTGTACTCTTCCCTCCTCCCTGCTTTTTCCTTCTCTTTCTCTCTCACACACAAAATCCTTTTGATGTCTTACTCCAAAAGCCGTTTCCACCTCCTGCAAGGCACCTTCCTATAGTCCCCACATCATGCTAGTCGTACCTCTTCCTGTATTCTCCAGAGCATACTTCCCTGTACTTGAGCTACAGCACTTATCAAAGCCCCAGTTATTCCTATTTTCAGAATAAATCTTTTTCATGAGTAGTTTCTTTTCTTTTTTTTAATTAATTACTTTTTTTTTTGGCTGCAGCGCATGGCATGCAGTCGTATTTCCCTGACCAGGGACTGAACCCACGCCCCCTGCAGTGGATGCGTGGCGTCCTAACCGCTGGACCACCAGGGAAGTCCTATAAAGTAGAATGCAGTAAATATGGAACTAAAATGAAATTTGTCCAGAGATTCTCCCCAAGTGCCATCATCCATGTATTAGGTGCTGTGAGGGCCTTTAGAAGTAACATAGCATAGTCCCTAACCCCAAACCTGAAAAAATGAAGAAGATATTTTCAAAATGAATGAGTGAGATGAATGCCCTTGTCTTAGCAGAGGCCAGAGAAGAATGGATATGGATGTTATAAACTGGCTATAGTAATTTTTGCCAGATCATAACTTGAGCTGGATATATTCTTTAGATTTTCACCCCATATTCAAAGCCATGTAAATTTCTTTTCTTTTGGGTGTTTCCATGTCAGCGTACTTTTAATCATACCTGGTGGTGACGTTTTCTTGGGAGATCATGCTTGAAGACCTTGAGTTACCTTCTGACCATATTTCAATCAAGGCTTTAATCACATCCTCAGCCATTTGAATTATTTAGCATCTTTTTGAGATTACATTTTTTATTCCTAATTATATGACAAAGATATATACCGTGAAATATTTATCATGTAATTATGATTAAAATGTACAGTCTCCCAAAAGATGTGAATAATTACGTTAAGTATTCTATATTTAATTAAAGGAGCCTGGGTGGACTGTGCTAGGTTGCCTTGGTTAAGCTGAGAACTACATTTCCCAGCATCCCCTTCCCTGCCTGTTTCCGGGTTAGAGTTGGCCCAAAGAGGAACATACAGCGATCTGGAGAGCCATTACTCTCCAGGGTTTTGTTGGCTGTCAGGTGAAGGATGGATGGCAGCACAGGTCTAATGGGTTCCTTGCTCTCTTCTGCATCCAGCATTTCTTTCTGACTCTTGGCTCTGAGGCCCACCTGGAGATTGAGGCTCACCACCAGATTGAGGGGGGTGGTCTACACATGGACAGGATCTCAGCTACACAGAGGCTTTTCCCCAGCTTCCCCATGAAGTCTTTTTGGTGGCCAGACATGCCTGCCTTCTCTGATAGATTGCTTGGTGACTGCTGATCCTCCAGCACCCCACTTCCAGAACTTTATGCCTCCTCCTTGGCTCTTCCCACAACTGTGCACATTCAGATTCCTGTAATAAAGCCCTGTTCTGTGACTCGCCACCACACCGTTGCCCCCACCCCCGCCACCCCACGATGTCTCTGCTCCCCTGGCTGAACCTGACTGACATGGGTAGGAGAATTAGAAGCAAGTGAGAAGTTTTTTTCAAAAGAGATTTTATTCTTTCAGAGCCTTTTGCTTTTAACGTTGTTGTTAAGGGCAAATGTTTAGAGGTGAACGAAGGTGCTAAAACCTTTCTGACTCCTTCTGTGGTCTCTAGAGCCTAATGGGATGTCTTTGTTATGTGAAATGACCCTGCTGACCCACTAAGCGTTTGTGAAGGTGGGTTTGTGCTGATCTAGACAAACGCAGATTTGTGAAAGCTCCTGAAAGAGGACTGACCTGTTTATTTCTGTCCTTCATCCCTTCCTCCCAGTCTCTCAATCTCTCTCTTTCTCTATCACCCTTATGCTTTTAGGACCAGTGGATGGTATTTTTTTTTTTTAGGGGTTCAAGTTTTAGCTAGACTAGGAGCACAACAGATCTTACTTAAACTTACTCAGGAACATGCCTTAATACTGCTAAGATCACTGACCACCAAAGTGTTCCTTTTGAGGGTCATTTTTTGTTTCCCTAAACTTTAGATTCATCTACCACTCCAACCAGTCCATTCTGAAGGAGATCAACCCTGGGATTTCTTTGGAAGGAATGATGCTAAAGCTGAAGCTCCAATACTTTGGCCACCTCATGCGAAGAGTTGACTCATTGGAAAAGGCTCTGATGCTGGGAGGGACTGGGGGCAGGAGGAGAAGGGGACGACCGAGGATGAGATGGCTGGATGGCATCACGGACTCGATAGACATGAGTCTGAGTGAACTCCGGGAGTTGGTGATGGACAGGGAGGCCTGGCGTGCTGCAATTCATGGGGTTGCAAAGAGTGGGATACGACTGAGCAACTGAACTGAACTGAACTGAACTGACCACACCGCTACCCATCCATCAATGCATTCCTCCATCTATCCATTTGCTCATCCATCCATCCATCCATCCATCCACCTACCTTCTTATCCTAACACTTTCAAATGACCTGATTTGGACACAGTGCTGTGTTCAGAAGGGTGGGCTGTGTAGCAGAATTGTTGGGTTCAAGTATAGTTGCTGTAACTAGCTAACTATGGAATCTGAGGTTGTTATTTGACCTCTGAGCCTCATGTCCTCAGCCTCTTCCATGGAAATAATAATGTGGTGTCCATTTTATAGGGTTAGTTCAGTTCAGTCGCTCAGTCGTGTCCTACTCTTTGTGACCCCATGAACTGCAGCACGCCAGGCCTCCCTGTCCATCACCAACTCCCGGAGTTTACTCAAACTCATGTCCATTGAGTCGGTGATACCGTCCAACCATCTCATCCTCTGTTGTCCCTTTCTCCTCCTGCCTTCAATCTTTCCCAGCATCAGGGTCTTTCCAATGAGTCAGCTCTTCACATCAGGTGGCCAAAGTATTGGAGTTTCACCTTCAACATCAGTCCTTCCAATGAACACCCAGGACTGATCTCCTTTAGGATGGATTGGTTGGATCTCCTTGCAGTCCAAGGGACTCTCAAGAGTCTTCTCCAACACCACAGTTCAAAAGCATCAATTTTCAGCACTCAGCTTTCTTTATCGTCCAACTCTCACATTCATACATGACTACTGGAAAAACCATAGCCTTGACTAGACGGACCTTTGTTGGCAAAGTAATGTCTTTGCTTTTTAATATGCTGTCTAGGTTGATCATTACTCTCCTGCCAAGGAGTAAGCGTCTTTTAATTTCTTGGCTGCAGTCACTATCTGCAGTGATTTTGGAGCCCCCAAAAATAAAGTCTGCCACTGTTTCCCCATCTATTTGCCATGAAGTGATGGGACCAGATACCATGATCTTAGTTTTCTGAATGTCGAGCTTTAAGTCAACTTTTTCACTCTCCTCTTTCACTTTCATCAAGAGGCTCTTTAGTTCTTCTTTACTTTCTACTATAAGGGTGGTGTCATCTGCATATCTGAGGTTATTGATATTTCTCCTGGCAATCTTGATTCCAGCTTGTGCTTCATCCAGCCCAGCGTTTCTCATGATATACTCTGCATATGCGTTAAATAAGCAGGGTGACGATATATAGCCTTGACGTACTCCTTTTCCTATTTGGAACCAGTCTGTTTTCCATGTCCAGTTCTAACTGTTGCTTCCTGACCTGCATACAGATTTCTCAAGAGGCAGATCAGGTGGTCTGGTATTCCCATCTCTTTCAGAATTTTCCACAGTTTATTGTGATCCACACAGTCAAAGACTTTGGCATAGTCAAGAAAGCAGAAATAGATGTTTTTCTGGAACTCTCTTGCTTTTTTGATGATCCAGCAGATGTTGGCAATTTGCTCTCTGGTTCCTCTGCCTTTTCTAAAACCAGCTTGAACATCTGGAAGTTCATGGTTCACGTATTGCTGAAGCCTGGCTTGGAGAATTTTGAGCATTACTTTGCTAGTGTGTGAGATGAGTGCAATTGTGCGGTAGTTTGAGCATTCTTTGGCATTGCCTTTCTTAGGAATTGGGATGAAAACTGGCCTTTTCCCGTCCTGTGGCCACTTTATAAGGTGGTTATAAGGATTAGATGAGATAATGAGTATAAAGTGATTAGCACTAGTATATGGCCTATTTCCTGTATTATTAATTGTTGCCATTGAGATGACTTTCTTTGTCAACCCTTTATTCAGCTCCAACTTTATTGAGACATAATTGATGTATGATTGTTTTGGTAATTAATCAAAGGTGAATTTTTGTGTTTGTCTTCAAGAAGCTTTCAGTTTACAGAGTTGGGCAGGCACATAAGCCAAATGACATGGCCTGAAGCTGAGAGGAAGGAGATAAGAATTAGATATTTTTCTCTGAAGCCTAAAGATATTGGAAGTGTAGTGAATGAACATTATGTGGATACATACCAAATGTAAATATATTACAGAATCATAATAATAATCATTGTTAAAAAGAAAAATGTCTCTCAAATTACCACTCTCCAACATATCTTCTGCACAGTTACACAGTTTACTTTAGTCCTGGACCAAAGCCCTGTGAGATGGACCCAAAGCCACAGGACTGTGTGTATAACCCCAGTTCACACTTCCACAGCACATTTAAATGGACTTCATGTGTGACCTGAAGGCAGCTGACTTTCTGGTTGTACCTACGGTAGTGACCTTGGCCTGTTGTCTTGTTGAAGAAAGATGAGTTGGATCAAGTGGAATTCACTTGTACTATATGAAAGAGACTGAGGTGATGGTGGTGGGTGGATGGACAGTCCTGCACATTTAGGGACGGGGAAAGCCACTTCCGGTCCATCTGTAAGAAAGTAAGTTGAGGAGGGAACAGAGGTGTGCCCTGAGGGGCGGGGACCGTGGGACCCCTGAGAAACAGAGACCTTGCTTCCGAGGAGACATGTGGCCTGGGGATGTTTTCTGGAGTGCTGAGTGGGCTGTGTCTTCTGCGTTTCTTACATTAGGTGCGTTTCTTGGAGTCTCTGGGATGCGGATCTACATGTGCGTTTGTTCTCTTTTGTACTGACTTTGTCCAGTTGTACCAAGTTTATACTCACCTTATAAAGTAAATTGGGACGCTCCCTTAATTTTTCTAGTCTCTGAGACGATTTAAAACAATGATTATATATGCCTGGAAAGTTTGGTAAAAGCTGCCTAGAAACACCATCTGCACCTTGTGGGTTTTAAGTGTTAGGGGCGGTAGACAGTCTTCATCAGCAATTCAATGTGATTTATTTCAGCTATTTCTTTTGAGTCAGTTTTGGTAATTTTGAACATATGTATTTTAGAAACCTATTTTATTTCATGTAAATTTTCACATTATTGTTCATAGTATTCTCTTATGATTTTAAAAAAATCTTTACTATTTATTATTCCTGATATTGATTATTTGTGACTTTTATTAATCAGTTTTGTTCTTTGGTTCTGTTTCATGCTTCTTTAGTGGAACACAAAACTCACTAATTCTCAGTCTTATTTAAAAATAAATGTGTATAAATCCCTATATTTACTTTTAGGTACATTCTTCATTGTATCTCACTAGTTTTGATATGAGTTATTTCATACTTGTTTGGTTCCACATACTTAATAATTTTCACTGAGTTTTCCACTTTTACCTCTGAAGTATTGAGTTGTACATTTAAAATTCCAAACATGTGGGCTGTTTTTTAATTGATTTATGGCTAAATGACAGCATACTCAGAAAGAGTGGTCTAAATGATACCAATTTTTATGATTTGTTCAGTTTCCCATTGTGGCACAAATAAATTTTGATATATCTACAAAAATTTTTCTCTATTTGCCAGGCACGTGGTTCAATTTTTATACTTACTACATTGCTAACTTTGGTGTTCAGATCTGTTATGCTCTCATTAAATTTTGAGCTGTATTATCTGTCGGTCTTCTGATGTAAGCTCTCCTGCTATGTTGATTTGTCAGTTTCTGCTTGTAATTTTGATTTTTCTTCATATATTTTTTTCTTTTGGCTTTATGTATGTTTATATATTTTATGAATTACTATATCTTAAGGCTATGTTATCAGATATATACAAGTTTATTATGAAGTATGTCTCTTCATCCCTGTGAATACCTTTTGCTTAAAGTATTATCTAATTACTTTCTGTTACTCTGTGAGCTTTATTTTAGATATTGCATGTTAGGTACTTTTACATATATGTATATTTTCAGTCTTTCTTGTGAATTTCATTTATGTCTATTTTAAGGGTCTTATAGTTGGATTAAAAATGCAAATGCAGTCTTATAATTTGTTGTTCAACTGCTCAGTTGTGTCCAATTCTTTGTGACCCCGTGGACTGCTGTACGCCAGGCTTCCCTGTTCTTCATCATCTCCCAGAGTTTGCTCAAATTCATGTCCATGGAGTTGGGGATGCCATCCAACCATCTCATCCTCTGTCGTCCCTTTCTCCTTCTGCCTTCAATCTTCCCCAGCATCAGGGTCTTTTCCAGTGAGTCATCTCTTTGCATCAGGTAGCCAAATTCTTGGAGCTTCGGCATCAGTTCTTCCAGTGAATATTCAGGGTTGATTTCCTTTAGGATTGACTGGTTTGATCTCCTTGCTGTCCAAGGGACTCTTAAGAGTCTTCTCCAGCACCACAGTTTGAAGGGATCAATTCTTAAAAAAATATCTAATAATATCAGTCTATGATCACTGATACATATGAATTTATTTCTACAGTTTCTACTGTCTTATTCATTTGCACATTTTTGTTTCCTATGCTTTTGTTTTCTCTTTCCTCTTTCTCTGCTCTCTGTTGTACTGATAGTTTTTCATATTCCTCTGTATTCCCCTACCTCACTTCTTGTTTGGAAAAGTTGGTGTGCTTAGCAGCTCAGTCATGTCCAACTCCTTGTGACCCCATGAACTGTAGCCTGCCAGGCTCCTCTGGGCATGGCATGGCATTCTCCAGGCAAGAATACTGAAGTGGGTAGCCATTTCCTTTTCCAGTGGGTCTTCCTGACCCAGGGATTGAACTTGAGTCTCCTGCATTGTGAGAGGAGTCTTTACCATCTGAGCCACCAGGGAAACCCATAAGTTGGTAGTTGATCTTAAAATTTTAACGCTCATAATTAGCTACAGAATTTTCTATCACACTCTATAATTATTCAGTAGTTTTAGCATCTTCCCATCATCTACAGTGGCCTCTCACATGTTACCCACTCACTGAGCACTTCACTTCACTATCTTACAATTGATGTTTATAGTCTTACCCAATTTTAAATTATCAAAGTTTTTTTTTTGTAGTCTGGCAGTTAATTAAATGTATTAACATATATTATGTATATATATATCTTTGCCCATAGTTGTTTTTTCCCTTTCGTTAATTTTTCTTCTTGTTGAAATATATCCTTTTGTTTTATTTTCCCTTAGTAATCTGAAAATATGTATGTATGCTCGACGATGTCTTTATTTTGTCCTCCCTCTTGAAGGATAGTTTATCTGTATATAAAATTCTAATTTGAAAGTTACTCTTCCCTCAGCATCTTTTAAGAACATTTTTGTCATCTGTATTTCCATTTGACAGGTCTGTTGTGAGTCTAACTATTGTTCCTTTACAGAACATCTATCTTGTTTCCCCCTCTGTTACTCAGGGTTCTCCAGAGAAATGGAACCAATAGTGTGTGTGTGTGTGTGTGTGTGTGTGTGTGTGTACTTGTTTTAATGAATTGGCTCTTGTGGTTTTGATGGTTTGGTGAGTCCAAAATCTGATAGAATAGGCTGCAGACTGGAGTCTGAGAAAAGAGTTACAGTTCAAATCCAAAGGCAGCTTGCTGGTGAGCCAGAAAGAGCTGATGTTGCACATAAAACCTGGAAGCAGTCTGTGGCACCACCTCTCCTGTTTGGGGGAGGTCAAACTTCTGTTCTATTCAGGTATTCTGCTCATTAGATGAGCCCTACCCACATTATGGAGGACAATCTGCATTACTCAAAGTCTACTGATTTAAACATAAATTTTATCCCAAAACACCCTCACAGAAATATCCAAAATAATGTTTGACCAAGAATCTGGGCATCATGGCTCAGCCAAGTTGCACATAAAATTAACCATCGCATTCTGCAAACTATTGTCTCTTTATATTCTATAGTTTTCATTGTGATGTTCCTAGGTGTGGATTTTGTTTTCCTGCTTAATACTCAAAATGTAGGAATGTTTATTTCTTATTTTAGAGTTTTAATCTGTCTCTTTTTCTCCTCTTATAATTTAGCTGGCATTGCTGTCATGTCTGGACAGAGAGGTGATCAAAATGTGAGCTAATGTGTTGTGTTGACCAGCTAGCACATGTGGTTTAAACTTTAAAAAATTTTTTTAGTTTTACAAATGTCATAAGATAGATGACCCAACAGGAAACAATTAGAAAAAGAAAAATAGCAATTCAAATATTGAGAATGTCCTCATATTGTCTACAATGAAAATAAATGTCTATTTGCAAGGGGTTGTTTTTGCAAATCTTAGGCCAAGTGGGTCCTCTCTCAGAATTTATTCTGCCAGCACCACTATTATGATCACCAGGTCAGGAAGAAGAGCCACTCATCTTGGTTGGCTGATGGCAATACGGTTTTGTTCAGGTCATTTCATGTTTTGGTGTGAAAAGGAGATTGTGCCATCCTGACTCACCTCATTGGAAATATCAGCTGTGAAAGCACTTTGAAAAACATTTTGAAGAGCTAAGCCACAGTGAGTGGGATTATTATTAATATTGTTTGTTAATAATTCTCATGGGAGAGGGTTGTGTGACCTGTGGAAATGGTTTTAGAAGCAGGGGGAATCTGTGTTCTTATCACTTGTGTGATCTTAGTGGGTAGATGAGTTAGTCTGACTCATTTTTAGAAGAAAGAGATAGTAGCTGTCACTCCTCAGTCCTTTTACTTTATTCTGTTAGTTTAGGATCAGAGGTCAACGTTCCTTTGTCTCATCTGGAAACCTCAGTAGGGCCAGGTTTCATCTTGGAGTTAAACGATGGACTTGAGAAGCCCAGGCACTTTGCCCTTTATCAACCCCCAAAGTGGTTTCTCTTTTCAGAACTTTAGCTATATGAAGCCATTCTCATCCCTGAGAAAACCCACCAATTGCCTCTCATTATTATTATTTTTTAGACGTTCAGATCCTCTGCCCATTTTCTTTGTTCATTCATTTTTGGCTGCGCTGGGTCTTTGCACAGGCTTTCTCTAGTTGCGGCGAGCAGGGGCCGCTCTCCGTGGTGGTGCCTGGGCTCCTCGTTGCAGTGGTTCCCCTTGTTGCAGAGGACAAGCTCTAGGCACACGGGCTTCACTAGTTGCAGCTCAAAGGCTCAGGAGTTGTGGTGCACAGACCTTGTTGCTCCACGGCTTGTAGAATCTTCCTGGGATTGAACCTGTGTCCCCTTCATTGGCAGGCGGATTCTTATCCATTGTACCACCAAGGATTCTGCCTTTCATTATTTTTTGATTCCTTGGCTATAGGGCCCTAGAACTTCAAAGAGGTTCAGAGGGACATGTCCACAAGGTCCAGGGAGGCAGATTGAGCTCAGCCATTCCCTACCCAGCACCCGCCCCTCCTTGCCTACCAACTCCATGCCTCCCCAGGGCAGGGGCTGGTGATGAGCACACTCACAGCGCTGGTTCTCGGTCCTTTTCATTTCTTACTGTCATTCACGAGGGCTGCACGAGGAAGGAATGCATGTGGACCATGGAATCTCCAAAAGGACAGAGGATTCTGATGTGGTGTAGGAGCACCATTCCTGCCCAGCTGAGAGGTGATTGTGATTTGTAGGCAAGAACTTGGACTTGGCTAAAAAGAACCTGCGTGGGGAGCTCCGTGGCCTTGGGCTGGTTTTAGCTTCCTCACTGGCGAGATGGGAGGTGGGCCGCAGTTGTCAGTGCCCCAGAGCCCACAGCAGGGGGAATGGTGCGTTCTGCTGCTCTGATGGTGCCTATCTCAGGAAAGGGGCTGATCCTCACTCTGGGGCAGCTCTTTGATAGGTCCTGGGGCAAGATCCTCAGCATGATACTGCAGTATCCCTGACTCTGGTTTCTTCTTTAAAGTGGCTTCTCTAGTTCCTTCTTTGACTGTTTTCTAAGAATCTCAATTTCTTTCTGAATTCAACTTGCTCTAAAGTCAGGAAACTCTATACTGTTAAGTCTATTTGTAGGGCAGCACTAGAGATCCTTCCCTGGTGGCTCAGATGGTAAAGAATCTGCCTGCAATGCAGGAGACCAGGGTTTGATCCTTGTGCTGGGAAGATCCCCTGGAGAAGGCAATGGCTACCCACTCCAGCGTTCCTGCCCGAAAAATTCCATGGATGGAGGAGCCTGGTGGGCTGCAGTCCATGGGGTCACAAAGAGTCGAACACGCCTGAGCGATAAACACAAAACAACCCACAAATAGAGACACAGACATAGAGAACAGACTTGTGGACCCAGTGATGGAAGGAGACGGTGGGATGAATTGAGAGAGTAGCTTTGAAAATAGGTACATTACCATATGTAAAATAGATAGACAGTGGGAATTTGCTGTATGATGCAGAGAGATCAACCTGGTGCTCTATGGCAACCTAGAAGGGTGGGGTGAGAAGGAGGTTCAAGAGGGAGGGAACGTGTGTATACTTTTGACTGATTCATGTTGATGTATGGCAGAAATCAATACAACATTGTAAAGAGATTATCCTTCAATTAAAAAGAATAAATTTTAAACAAGAGAAGGTATTGTAAACTGAAAAAAACAATAAAGTCAAGAAAGTCAGATGAAGCCACCAGGATCAGTACATGTTCTTCTGGTTCCCTGTATGAATAAAGGTTATTGTTGCAAGCAGTTGGCATGGTTAGGGACTTCCCTGATGGTCCAGTGAAGGACTGGATTCCACACTCCCAATGCAGGGGGCCCAAGTTCTATCCCTGGTCAGGTGACTAAGACTTCACATACTGCAAGTAGAAGGCTCCATGCCACAATGAAGGTCCCGTGTGTCACAGCTAAGGCCCAGCACAGCCAAAATTTAAAACAAAACAAAACAGCGTTGGGGTGGTCACATTAAATCCACTGCTTTGAAGCTAACGAACATTAAAAGTGAAGGGCATAGGGGGAGGGGATCTCAAGCAAATCCAGGAGGCTTTTGAATGGCTGGAAAAATCATTGTATTAAGCCACAATAGACATCAATCTACAGGTATGTTATAGTTTTGTTTTTAAGAGAACATTGATTAGCTGTAACTGCTTTTGTATTGGAGCTTTTGTATTGGAGCAGGAAGGCTGGACCCAAACCTGAAAATCTTTCGTCTCTTCTCCCTAATACATCCTCACAAGTACATCACAGTCTTGAGGAAGTACAATTAAAAAGGGGGTAATCCTTTTTTCAAGTCCTCAGCTTTAATTTTCATGATTACGGTAGATTATGAGTCATTCTGAGTCTCCGTCTCCGGGAGAGACAGCGCCTTCTCTTCAGTCCCTTTCAACAGTTGTTTATGGCAGTTTCAGCCTCTTTCTGCCTCTCGGAGGCTCTTTATTTTTAAAGCAAGGCAGACAAGGCCTAAAATTATTCCATTAAAGAGGGGCAATTTTTGTAATGGGACTTAGAGTGCTTTGCAGAAGTGCAGGCAAGTTTCTTCAATATCCTGAGCATTATTCGCTCATTTAGTTAAATGATGTTTCTAATTCCCTGGTAATTACGTGTAATGAGGCACTTTTTCTCTTCTTGATGAGACTTTAGCCTAATATGAGATGGCGTATTTTTTTCTTTTTTTTTTTTTTCCATGAGGATAATTACCCCTTCCCAGGAAAAGCAGGGTTTGTTGCGCAGAATATAGCAAATTATTTTATTTCCTGCCATCTTGACTGCCAGTAAATTATAAAATTAAGTTTCAGTGGCGCATTAGCACCATTTTGGAAAAAGCTCCAGACTATTTTTCTTTTTCTTTTCTTTCTTTTTTTAAAAAATTCATGTACTGCTGTCCTCTGGGACTGTAGAGGCTATTATTCACAGAATAGATGTTTTTCTGCCAATTCCTAGTATTCAGATGTATTGAAGCAGCAACATAGGTTTAATTTTTCTGGCTGATATCCAATGTAGAATGTTCTTGTAAGCGTCTTTGTGTTCACATAATTATCATCACGAAGTTAAGTAATACGTCCCCTCTTTGCTCTCCCTCACTCCTCCTTTGGATGTCAAATTACCATTTTTTTATGTAGTGCTTCAATTAGATGCAAAGTAAATTTGAATCACAGGAAGGTGGTGACACCAACGATTAAAAGGCAAGAAATTCAGAGTTAATATAGTCATTCTACTTAACTCTTCCTGTTGTTAAAAAGCAAATTTGAAGAGAGAAAAATATGAAGAGAACATCATTAATTAAGGACAATGTCATGTTGAACTTTGGTTTTCTGTATTCAATTATTTTTACTGACTCTAAGACAAGTGTGTGTTCATGCATGTGTGTGTGTCCATGCATGTGTGTGTGTGTCCATACATGTGTGTGTGTCCGTGCATGTGTGTGTGCATGTATGTGTCTGCATGTCTGTCTGCTTCTGCTTTTTTTGGTCTTTGTTTCTGGAGAAGAAAACATTTCTTAGGAAGAAGCAGCAGAACGGAATGGAAAGAGAAAAAGAGAGCCAAGGACTGGGAGTTAGGAGTTGAGTTTTAGGGTGGGTTCTGCACCTAACTCGGAGAAGGCACTGGCACCCCACTCCAGTACTCTTGCCTGGAAAATCCCATGGACGGAGGAGCCTGGTGGGCTGCAGTCCAAGGGGTTCGCTAAGAGTCGGACACGACTGAGTAACTTCACTTTCACTTTTCACTTTCATGCATTGGAGAAGACAATGGCACCCCACTCCAGTACTCTTGGCTGGAGAATCCCAGGGACGGGGGAGCCTGGTGGGCTGCTGTCTATGGGGTCGCACAGAGTTGGACACGACTGAAGCGACTTAGCAGCAGCAGCAGCAGCAGCTGCACCTAAGTGGGTTTCCCTGGTGGCTCAGATGGTAAAGAATCTGCCTGCAGTGCGGGAGACCCAGGTTCGGTCCCTGGGTTGGGAAGATCCCCTGGAGAAGGGCATGGCAACCCACTCCAGTATTCTTGCCTGGAGAAGTCCATGGACAGAGGAACCTGGCAGGCTACGGTCCATGTGATCACAAAGAGTTAGTCACGACTGGGTGAGTTTTTCACTTTCTGCCCTAACTGACTATGTGGTTTGGGCTTGACTGCCTCTTCAGGTCTCAGTTCCCTCTGGAAAATGCATGGGTTCCAGCAGATGAGCTAGTGTTTAGGAACCTAGAAGTTCTTCATTTCAGTTAGTGAAAGGCTCATGTATAGGGATTGCTCCAAAGCAACCTAGACTTGTGTGTGTGTGTATTTTGTGGCTCTTCTCTGCTCCACCACTGTACTTTCTGGATGATGCTGATTCCCACGGATCCTGTTGCCCCAGGGCCTTGGCTTGCCAATGGCCTGGTGGGTCCTGTCTGGTGTCCACTAAGTTTCTACTGCATCTTGTCCGCTCAAGACAAGTTTTTTACATCAGCCAGGATGCTTCAGCCCAGAGGTGTTTCCCTTTGGTGAGAACATGTGTCTGCAACTTCTCGTTGGTGTCCCAGCGTTTTCTCTTTATTGAGGATGACTGAAGACTCTATTTGTCCTTTTTGGATAAATGAAATGCACCTGTTTGACATGGGCTGACCTCCTTGTTTGGGGAATGTTCACTAAATTGATGTCTTTCTCACATGTGTATCAGCCTGCAATAAAAACCTCCTATCTGGAGTTTTTGTTTCAAGAAAGTGCTATTTGGGGTACTTCTCTTTTAGGGTGTTTGTGTGGCTTACCTCGCTTTCCCCTTGGGATCACCGAGGAGCTCCGTGTGCTGCTTTCTGGTGGGCTGTGTTTGTCTCCTGTGTGCTGGGTGACTCCATGCCCAGCCAGGGGCCTGGCACAGGCCAGCACCTGTGTCCTATGGGACTAAGCACCCCTGGGCCACAGTGAGAAGTGCATGCAACACTGGTGCGCAGGGTCCCCACAAAATGTATGCCCACCTAGAACCCGTGAAGGTGAACTTGCTTGGAACTAGGGTCTCTGCAAATACAATCGTCACTGTTGTTATTTTGATTTCATGTTGATCAGCCAACCCCCAGGCTTTGAAAAGGACACTGGAACACAGAATCCGCGTTGTAATCTCAGGTTACAACTCTGGAGTTTTATTGAAAGAAGAAAATTGTATAAGAATAACCAACAGTAGAGGAAGCCTGCATGGCACAGGGAAACTGGCCTCTGGCCCTGGGAATGCTTCCAGCAGATCCTGCAAACTGAGTTCCTGTTCACCAGAGTGACCACCGACTACTTGCTGAGACATCTTCACCAAGGCACAGGTGGCCGAGGCTGGAGGCTGAGGGAGCACGTAGCAAGGGAGAAGGCTGAAAAGTTCCTCTTAGCATCGGAATTCACACAGATTTGAACATTCAGTCCTAAGGGCTATAAATAATGTGAGTTTTCATTGACGGGAAAGCAGTGCTACATTTAGTACGATAATTAGTTATTTGATTACTTTTGCTTTAGCCTGAAGTAGAGGACAATTGACAAATGTGAATACCTCAGAGACTGATGGTGCGCAGTAAACTAACTTTATTTATGACAAAATGCAATTTTATTAATATGAATTGACAGTAATTAATTTGCTAGTGTTGTTAATAATTGCATGTAATTTATGAAATATTCATGCTAGAGCAGAATAAAATAATGCACAGGTCCTCTGGCTTATTTGTTTAAAAGTCTGAATATTTCAAAAAGCCTTTCGAATTCAATGTGTTCATATTATAGTGGACTGAAATCCCACAAAATAACAACAAGTATTTGCATTGTGCCTTTACAGTCCTTATTTTAGCTGTTCTTAACTTGACTTAGGTACTTCCAGGGATACTGTGCCTGTACTTCAGGGCACCATGACACTCCTGAAATTAAATAGGAGGGTGTAATTTTTACAAGGGCTTCCCTGGAGGCTCAATGGTAAAGAATCTGACTGCTAATGCAGGAGACACAGGTTCGACCCCTGGGTCAGGAAGATCCCCTGGAGACAGAAATGGCAACCCACTCCAGTATTGTTGCCTGGAGAATCCCATCACAGAGGAGCCTGGTGGGCCATAGCCCAGGGGTTCGGAAAGAGTCAGACACTACTTAGTGACTAAAAAACAGCAACAAATTTTTATGAGCCTTCTCCAAAAGATTAAGTACTTACTACATCATCTATCTTCACTAAAGTTCCCCAAATAGTTTGTCCCCATTTCACAGATAGGCAAACTGAGGCTAAAGAAGCCTTAACTCTTGGTAGCCACACAAGGTCAAGTGGCAGAGGCAAGCCTCGGCTGAGGTTCTCTGGCTCCTTCTTCCAGGACCCACAGAGTAAAATCTAATTTTGCTTTTATTCCTTTTTTTTTTTTTCCTGAATGAAAGTATGGGCTGTTTCCCCCTCCTAATTCAGTTTGGCCCTCTTATTCCTAGAAAAGGATTGTAATTAGAGAGAATCACAATTGAATTGAGCTAATGCGATCAGCGACATGGGGCTGGAGTCTGTGACCCGGCTCTGTCCAGGCCTTTACTCACCGTCTCGTTTCACAGAACCCCTCCCATGCTGGGGGCTGCAGCGTGGGGACCCCAGGGCAGCTGTGTTTAGGGGCCGGGAGAGGCAGCTGTTGGGTTCTGGAACATGCGCCCAGGAAGTCCTGGCTCCGTTCTAACTCCGTGGACTGACCTCACCGGCTGTAGCCCATTCCCATGTGCAGAAGGGCCCTGAGTCTGGTTTCCTGTTGTCGTCTGAAGATTCTGACACACTTTTGAACAGGGGACCCCACGTTTTCATTTTGCACTGGCCTCAAAAATTATGTAGCTGGTTTTGTGCTCCCTCTGGAACCCTGAGACCAGTCGTTTTGCCCCTCTGAAGCCTCAGCTCTCCATCTGAGAAAGTGACATACGCTTTACTCCACAGGGTCCTCGAGGAGTTAAGTGAGAACATGCGCATGAATGCAGCCCAAGGTCAGTGCCAGCATCTGTATTAGAGATCGTGTCCCGGCATCAGCATCTTCTAGCCCTCACTGACCAGAGCTGTTTCCAGAAGGAGGGCAGAGGGGTTCTGAGTCCAGTCCAGGGCTCTTCCTGAGCACCTCCCACCTCTGCCCCGTCTCAGATCAGAGCCATCAAAACCTGACAAAGACCCAAGTCCATAGATAATTCAGGGTGATAAGTTTGCCCTTCATTCTTGGCTGGGGTCCTTGGAGCTCAGCGATGAAGATAACCTAATGGGGGAGGGTCATTTAGGGTTCAGAAGACCACCTGCAGTCTATCTCTTTTCACTCTGCAGACATGTGCCCGACTCATTTTGAGAAGAAAAGTAAAATGTTTTCTGCACGAAGTTGTCAACTCATTGTTTTTCTACACCTGTGACCTCGGACACATTTTCCTCTCTGAACTCAGTCTTCTCATTTGTAAAATAATAATAATTTCAGTTACCTCCTGGGGCTGTGAGGGGCATTGGACAAGAAAACTCAGGTTGAACTCTTGGTACAATGGTTGCCTGAAGGACGCACTAAGAGTCAGCTTTTTTTTGCCTTCATTGTCTGATGATTATTAGTTGATAACATTCAAGCAGCTAGCAGACCTCAGCCCCCTTTGACAGAGTGGATGAAGGGTTAGACTGAGGGCAGAGGAGTCACTCTAAACCTGCCAAGCCCCCCTGGCTGCCCCACTCCCCCGGTTTCTCCCTCTGTTCATCCTCCATGAATAGGCTGGGGCCAGCTTGTCATCTCTGCTGTCTCGAACCCCCCAAACTTGGGGAGAGATTTCAAGTGGGAGCTGGGCTAGTGTACTGCAGGCTCCTTCTTCCTTGAGCCTTGCATTTAACTCCCCAGATAACATCGTTACGACCTCCCTGAACTAGAATTGTGATCTAAGTGTCTGTGCCCAGAATCCACGTGAAGGTGAGCTCCTTGTGGACACAGAACCCTTGATTTCATTCTGCCCTGGAACTGGTTCCTAGGGAACTTGTGCTGAATAAAAAATGAAACTGAACCTTGAAAGGAAAGGACCTTCTACTTCTAGACAGCAATTTTTTAAAACCATTTTAATCATTTTTAAGTGTATAATTCAATGGCATTAAGCAGAGCTGAGATGTTGGGCCACCACCACCACCATGATCCACACCCAGCACTTTCCTATCATCCGGTGCTGAGACTCTGAACTCATTAAACAATAAGCCCCCATGCCCCCTGCCCCCAGCTCCCCTGTCCCTGGCCACCACTACCCGCCCTTCTGTCTCTATGAATTTGTCTATTCTGGGTGCCTCGTGAAAGTGGAGCTACACAACATCCGTCCTCTTGTGTCCAGCTACTTACCATGTTTCCAAGTTTCCTCCACGCTGTAGCATGTGTCAGAATTTCATTCCTTCTTAAGGCTGAAAAATAGTCCTTTGCATGGATAGACTGAGTTTGGTTTATCCGTCCATCCATCTATAGGCAGATGGGGCTGGCTGGGTTTTGCCCGGCTTTGGCTAGTTGTTAATAGTGCTGCTGTGAACATGATGTGAACGTGCTCTTTGAATCCCTGCCTCCTGTTCTTCTGGATATATACCTAGGAATGGAATTACTGGGTCATGTGATCATTCTATGTTTTGTGTTTTTTTTTTAGAACTGCCAAAATGGAAAACCATGCAGCTGCACCGTTTCACAACCCGCCCGACCATATATGAGGGCTCAGTGTCTCTGCATCTTTGCCAATACCTGTTATTTGAGGTAGTACTTTTAACCACGAGGCAAACCATCTCCTGTTCTTCCTGTAAACATACCGGCATCTTGGCTGAAAGCAGACTTCCATTCTAAGCAGGGAAGAACTGGTGCAGGGAAGGAGAGCGTCTGGGAGAGATGGTCATTAGCGGTTGCTCGGGGACACCGAGGACCGTCCTGCCCTTTGGTAATGGACGGGGCAATCTCTGTGGCTGGGCCACTAGGCGCTCCCTCTCCTCTCTGCTTTTCCAGGGACAAGTGCTTTAGGGAAATAGAGGACGTAATATGGGGAAGGTGGTGGCCTGGGCTGCCATGTTTGGTTAATTCTGACCAAAGAATGCAGAGTGAAAGTGTGTCTCCACCTGACCTCCTGCAACAAGTAACAAACCGTTCTTTTTTGGGCAGAGGTGTGGGCGGGATGGGGTGCCCAGGCCCACACAGGGGCAGGATGAGTCTACCAAGCACTGTGTGCCAAGGAGCCATGCATTTCAGATTGTAACTTGAATTGTTTTAGTGAGCCACAAGCCTCATGAGGTCACTGAGCCGTCCAACGCCCCCTGCTCCGCCCTTCCAGTGTGACCCCAGGGAGGCTGCTCTGTGGGGACCATATCCTGTGATTCCAGGCACACAGCAGCTCAGCCCACCGGGCCCTATCTCTGCAGGCAAATGCGAACAGCCTGGAGCGAGGATGAGGCTTCCTAGGTTCTCTGGGCTGAGAACTCCTGGATCTGCTAAAGATCCTGACCTGTCCCCACAGAGACCAAGGCCTGGGGAGGGGGCTCAGTTCTGTTTGTGTAGCTGGCCATCTTCCCCAGGGGAGGGCTGAGGACCGCAGGAGCCTCTGTGCCCTGAGGGTCCACCTGCAGGGCAGAACCTGCACGTGCGCATGTTGAGCTGCGGTGGGACTGACAGGGACAGAGGCTGGGGCCTTAAGTGAAGCCCAGTGGAGAGAGAGAGGGCATGGTAATGACCAGTACTTCCCAAACACTCCAGGCTCGGCACCAGTGGAGGGGTGATGGGCACAGGACCACCATCTTCTCTTCCTGGGCAGGCAGTGGTGTCTGCGGTTATTTGAGTGCTTACTGTGTGTGTGGCATCGTGCCACGTATTTGGCAGGCCCCTCGCCCCATGGTGGGGATTCCTAGATCCCCTTTGCGGCATGACTTGGGTGGTGAGTATGATATTTCTCAGTTGCCTGGCTTTGGGAAAGTCAGGTGACCTCTCTGAGCCTCAGTTTCATCATCTGAGAAGTGGGGATAACAGTCTTCACGGGGAGAATAAATGTGAAAACCCTCTCTGTAAAGGCGAAAACCTGTTTTAGATGTTGACGCTCTAAGCAGTGCAAAATCAGTGTGTCACAAAGTCTTGAAAATGTTGCTGCTGCTAAGTTGCTTCAGTCGTGTCCGACTCTGTGCGACCCCAGAGACGGCAGCCCACCGGGCTCCCCTGTCCCTGGGATTCTCCAGGCAAGAACACTGGAGTGGGCTGCCATTTCCTTCTCCAATTCGTGAAAGTGAAAAGTGAAAGTGAAGTTGCTCAGTCGTGTCCGACTGCTAGCGACCCCATGGACTGCAGTCTACCAGGCTCCTCCATCCATGGGATTTTTTAGGCAAGAGTACTGGAGTGGGGTGCCATTGCCTTCTCCACTCGAAGATGTTAGGAGATACATTAATGACAAGGAGAACTTAGAATGTCTTACATGTGCAGGTGCAAATATTGAAGGGGTCCCATGCAATAAGTCATGCCAACAGAGTAACCACTGCCCAGCTAGTGGAAACTGAACGGGGATCCCCACTCTGGTCTTTCAGAGACCAAGGTCCATTTTTTAAAAATAATTGGATCTTTAAGATATTTATTTATCTGGCTGCATCGATCTTAGCTGCAGCATTTGGGACCTTTGTTGCATCATGCAGGATCTTTGGCTGTGGCACTTGGACTCTCTAGTTGTGGCACACGGGCTCAGCTGCTCCATGGCATGTGAGATCTTAGTTCTCTGACCAGGGATCGAACCAGCATCCCCTGGACTGCAAGGTGGATTCCCCAAAGCCATGTTTTAAGCACCACACTGCAGGGCTCCTGTGACTTATGTGAGTCCACGAATCACCCTGTTCAGCAGGCCAGGAAAGAATAACCCCCTTGAAAGATGGGAGACTGAGATTGGAGAGAGGACCCGATATGTGGAGAAATGCTAGAAGGTGGGGTTTGAGGACATTTGTTTTCAGAAGCTAGGGTCTGGAGTTCCTCAGTTCAGTTCAGTCATTCAGTCTTATCTGACTCTGC
Source organism: Oryx dammah (assembly GCF_014754425.2). Taxonomy (NCBI): domain Eukaryota; kingdom Metazoa; phylum Chordata; class Mammalia; order Artiodactyla; family Bovidae; genus Oryx; species Oryx dammah. The sequence continues at coordinate 41,613,928 of NW_024070198.1, forward strand.
GACCCCATGGACGGCAACACGCCAGGCTTCCCTCCTTCAATTTCTCCCATAGCTTGTTCAAACTCATGTCCATTGAGTTGGTGATGTCATCTGACCATCTCATCCTCTGTTGTCCCCTTCTCCTCCTGCCTTCAATCTTTTCCAGCATCAGCGTCTTTTCTAACGAGTTGGCTCTGCACATCAGGTGGCCAAAGTATTGGAGTTTCAGCTTCAGCATCAGTCCTTCCTATGAATAATCAGGATTGATTTCCTTTAGGATTGACTAGTTTGATCTCCTTGCAGTCCAAGGGACTCTCAAGAGTCTTCTCCAATGCCACAGCTCAAAAATATCAATTCTTATGGTCCAACTCTCACATCCATACATGATTAACTGGAAAAACCATAGCTTTGACTATATTGACCTTCCTAATTTGTTCATTTATTTAACAAATGTTTATTAAGCAGGTATTACTACTATGTATAAGGAACTGGTCTCTTGGAACAGGTACAGTTCCAACTCTCATGGAGCTTTTAGGCTGTGGATGAGGTGAAGCAAGTAATCTGGGCCCCGGAAGGTTCACTCTGGCTTCAGTGTGGAGAATACACTCGGAGCAAAACAATTCAAAATGGCAAAGGAAAACAGAGAACGTATATGTTGAGTAAAATCTTAAATAGATGACTCATTATCTAGACTAACAAAAACAAGAAATGCCCCCACCTGCTTACCTGCACGTGTGCACGTCACCTGCGCAGCCTCATGCCAGCACTCCTGGGCAGACGGGCCAGATAGGGGACACACCCGAGCCTCGCATCTCTGTGCCTGCAGCTTGTCTTGAGGCGGGCCCTCGAGACATTCCTGCTGGCTAAACGGACACATGAGTGACCCTGCCCTCCTGCCAGCCAGGCTGTGAGATCTGAGTCCACACTCTGTGAGGTGAGAGGGTTTCTGAAGGTTCCTGCTTCCAGGGTGCAGTCTCCCCGCTCATCCCTCTAAGCTTGGGGTCTGGTAGGTTGGTCCCTGAAGGGCTGGGCAGTGGAAGTAGCAGGTGCCAGGTGGAGGAACGAGGAAGTCCCTGCTCAATACTGAAAAGTCCAAGGGGAAGGAAGGCCACTTAACACACACCCCTGCACACCCGGCCCCATCCTTTGAGGAGACCCTGAAGGAAAGAGAGTTGGAAGTTAATACTGAGCCTGTAAGGCTTATGTTTAAAGATATTTTACTTACATTAAAAAAAAATTTTTTTTAACTTTTATTGGCACATAGGTGATTTACAGTGTGTTAGGTTCTGGTACACAGCAAAGTGATTCCATTACACATATACATATAATCATTCTTTTTCAGATTCTTTTCTCATATAGTTTATCCCAGAATAGTGAATGGAGTTCCCTGTGTTATACAATAGGTCCTTGGTGGTCATCTGTCTTTTATACAGTGGTATGTGTGTATGTTAGGGATTTCCCTGGTGGCTCAGCAGTAAAGAATCCACCTGCTTTGCAGAAGCCCTCGATCCTTGAGTTGAGTTGGGAAGATCCCCCGGAGGAGGAAATGGCAACCCTCTCCAGTATTCTGCCCTGGACCATCCCATGGACAGAGCCTGGTGGGGTACAGTCCATGGGGTCACAAAGAGACGCGACAGAAGTGGCTGAGCATGCATGCACGCACGCACGTGTGTGTTAATCTCAAGCTCCTGGTTTATCCCTCCCCTGAGCCTGAAAGATGAAAGACTCAGGGTCCCTCAAAGCGGAGGAAACCTGAGGGTGGGCGTGGGGGCTGGGGAGTGGGCTCCTTCCTGTGCGCATGTGCTCCTCTCCCTGGAGTCTCCACGGTGTGCATTAATGGGGCTATTTCTCACACTTGCTGCCTCAGAACTGGAGGTGGGCCAGGTGAGTGAGTTTAAGAGGGAGTCTTGGCTTTTCCTGCAGCAATCGGTGAAAAGACATCAGCAGGAGAGAGATTGGCGAGAGAGAGCAGGAGTTTGCCGGGGTGAAGGGTTACTCTTTTACAGCTGGAAGGCCTGAGCCGTGAGATACACCCTTCCTGCCGGCTTGGCTGCAGCCCCTGCCACTCTGCCTCGCCTGACCTGTGATTTGAGATGAGCCAAATCGTAATTCCTCCAGGGTGATGGACAGAATGAATGTGTCACGAAGCAATTTGGTGCCAAGTGTCTGAAGGCAGAGCAGCAGCTAGAGACAGAGGAGCGGGGGAGGGCCCCTGTGCTGGGGGCGGGCTGCTGCACGGGGGTCCCTAGGGCCCCGATCAGAGCAGAGATTCTCCAGTAAGGAGTTGAATTTGCTCTGCCTTGTGATTTCTGAGACGAATCAGCCTGGGTAGGTGTCCTAGACTGTCCTGCTGTATATGTATATTTATTATTTTGGCCATGCTTCGTGGCATATGGAATTTTAATTCCCCTACCAGGGACTGAACCCAAGACCCATGCAGTGGGAGCACAGAGTCTTAACCACTGGACCACCAGGAAAGCCCCTTGCCCAGGTATATTAATTATTTTTTGCTATCCAAACATTAGTGGCTTCAAACAAAAAAATTATGATTTCAAATAGCCTGAGGGTCAGGGATCCAGGAGTGGCTTATCTGGATGGTTCTGGCTCAGGGTCTTTCAGAAGCTGCAGTCAGGCTGTTGGTGGGATGGAGCTCCAGGCATCTCAAGGCTCGACTGGGTATGGAGACCTCACTTCCAAGATAGCTCACTTGCCTGCCTGACAAGTTACTGCTCGCAGCTGGCAGGAGGCCTGAGCTTCTTACCGTGTGGACCTCTCCGCAGGGATGCTTGAGGGTCCTCACAGCATGGCGGCCAGCTTCCCTGAGCGTAAGCATCCAAAGAGGGCAAGGTGAAAACAGTGGCTTCCAGGACTAGCCTCAGAGTCCCACTCTGCCATTTTACAATGTGCTACGGTTGGTTTCACAGGCCAGCCCTCTTTCATATGGAGGGGACCATGCAAAGATGTAATACCCAGGGACTTCCCTGATGGTCCAGTGCTAAAGCTCTGTGCTCCCAATGCAGGGGGCCTGAGTTTGATCTCGGGTCAAGGAACTGGCACCATCAATTGAATGGCATCACCAATTCAATGGACATGAACTTGGGCATACTCTGGGAGATGGTGAGGGAGACAGGGAAGCCTGGTGTGCTGCAGTCCATGGGACTGGGAAGAGTCAGACACAACTTGGCAACTGAACAACAACAACAACAAGGAACTGGATCCCACCTGACTCAAGTAAGAGCTGGCATGCTGCAACTAAAGATCTCGTGTGTCGCAAGGACGATCAAACATCCTGCAAGCTGCGACTAAGACCTGGTGCAGCCAAATAAATAAATAAGTATTAAATTTTTTTTTTAAAGATGTAAATACCCAGATGCCAGGATCACTGGAGACCATCTGGAGGTTGGTAATCCCACCTGTAAGAGAGTAACCATGTCTGCCCACCTTCTTGTTGTGAAGATACAAGGAGATCTTGTGTAGGAAAGAGCTCTGAGAAGCAATGGGTGGGAAGTGTCGCCATGGTTAGGAGCTCGGGCTCGGGGCACGACAGGATGACATGTCTGAAATGAGAGGTGCTGTAAGGATAAAATACACTTCAGATTTCTAGGACTTAATAGGAAAAAGAATGTAAATGATCTCATTACATGTTGAAATGATATTTTTGGATAGTGTGCTAAAGACATTTTTTAATTAAAATTAATTTCACTTGTTTCTTTTCATTTGCTAATGTGGCTACTAGAAAATTTAAAATTATGGATGTGGCTGGCATTTCATTTGATGGGATAGTGCTGGTCTATGTTGTGAGACCTAGACTGGAGTCCTCATCCATTTCCCCCAAGAACTTCCAAAGGGCTCAGCGCATGGCTGAGCCTGTGCTCTGAATACAGTACACATCCAAGGAAAGATGAATAGGCAGCTGGGGAGAGGCAATACTGGGAACTTTGGAGGCAGACAAACCTGGATTTAAATCCTGGCTCCATCTCCAACTTCCTAACCTCTGTGATCAGAAATTCCACATCTGTAAAATGGGTCCCTTGGTCTCTGAATAAGAGCTTATTCTGCTCAACTCAGATGAAAATTCAAATGAGGTATGACCTTGCACTGATGGGTGGGTTCGTTATGCAGGTTCTCCATATAAATGCATCCTGGCCTTGGGCTGGAAGCACCTAAGGGCCTCAGTGGGACACCAGGCTAAGGAATGGTTAAGGAGAGTACCGTCTTCCCTGGTGACGCAGTGGTAAAGAATCTGCCTGCAATGCAGATGCAGGAGACGTGGGTTTGACTCCTGAGTTGGGACGATGCCCTGGAGGAGGGAATGGCAACCCACTCCAGTTCTACCTAGGAAATTCCATGGACAGAGGAGCCTGGTGAGCCACCGTCTACAGGGCTGTAGTGGGAAGCTCAGTGAAGCGACAGCACACACACAAGGGGAGCACAGACACACAGGCAGCCTGTACCGCCAGCCACACGCCAGCCACAATCCAAGGTTGGCAGAAGCAGCTTGGGATTTTCTAATTTTCCTGTTCTACTTCTGTTTCCCACTCTGCCCTTGTCTTGATCCCTGATGGTAACAGAGGCTACTGACCAGGGAGTGAGAACAGATCAGTCTGGCCAGCACTGCCCCATGCCCTTAGCCCATCACGGGTGACAGCCTGGAGGAGGCGCTTGCTGACCGGGGAAGCTGGTCCCAGGGCAGTGGAGCAAGGGCATGTCAGAGGGGCAGCCCACCTCCCCCCAGTCTCCTCCGCAGGGACCTCCCTCCCGCCCCTCCCCTGAGAACCAGCTCCGAGCTCCACACCCTCTCTCGCTTCCCCTAGGGACTGGAGACAAACAAAAGGGAGACGTGCTTGCTGTTATCAAGACACAAAATCCTTCCACCTAATTGAAACACGCCATGGCAACCAGCGTGATGCAGGCGGCAGGGCTTGGGGTGGCCGTCGCCACTGAGGGTGATACCCACGTGCGTCTCTTTGTTCCAGGAGAGGCGACCACGCTGTGCCTTTTGTGCACATGGCCTTCGTCTGCAGCTCCAAGGGCGGAAACTTAGGGTTTCAGTGGGGCTGACACCTACAGCCACTTTTGGGCCAGTGTCCCCTCCTGCTAGGAAACCAGGCAACCCCAGGGCAGGTTTAGACCCCACCCCCAATAATCAGCTGAAGGCTGTACTGGGAACAAAGTTGTGACCAGATGCAGTCTCCATACTCAGGATACTGCTGGGTGGGACACATACAGCCGGATTGTTACTGGACAGGGGGTATGGACTTTGGTGGGGTGTGGTGGCAAGCGACTGGGGGAGGAATCCGAGAAGGCTTCCTGGAGGGGGGGGTCACATGAGTATTAGGAGTCGTGGGAAGACTCAGAGAATCCAGTGGAAGGAGTGGAACAAGCCCAGGAGGGGAGGGGAGAGGGAGAGAGCATGGCTTGATGGGGCTGACGCAGGTCTGTGTTCCTAGACCATGAAGTGCTAGGAGCAAACTGGGGGACTGTGGCTGAGAGGCCTGGACATTCGTGGGCATGGTGACAGGGAGCCGCAGAAGGTTGCTAAGCTGCTGAGTCAGGTCAGAGACTGCTGAGCTGGGTTGTGCTAAAGAAACCCAGATGGCTCTTCTTTCCCTGTGAGGTCCGGATGTGTGCTGTGGGCACACAGGGGCTCCTGCTGGGGAGAGAGGATGACCTCAGAACACCCTGATGCCCACTGCGGGAGGACCCGGCAAAGTGCACGCTCAGTGCGAGGCAACCCAGGGACAGGAGAGGTCTTGGAGTCAGGTATCAGACAGCTGTGTGACCTCAGGCAAGTCACTTAACCCCTCTGAGCCTGGGGTTTCTCGTTTTTTTAACACAAGGAAAGGATAAAATCACGTATGTGAAGCACACAGCAAGTGCTCGCTGTATAGACATTCTTCAAAACAGGACGCCTGTTGTTTCCAGTTCAAAGCTTCACAGAAGTGAATTGAGCCCAACTTGGTTCACTTACGTCGTGCGTGCATGCCCAGTTGCTAAGTTGTGTCTGACTATTTTGAGACCCCCATGGACTGCAGCCTTCCAGGCTCCTCTGTCCATGGGATTTCCCAGGCAAGAACTTTGGCATGGGTTGCCATTTCCTTCTCCAGGGAATCTTCCCCACCCAGGACTCGAACCCGCATCTCCTGCATTGGCAGGTGGGTTTTCTACCACTGAGCCACCAGGGACACCCTTACTTACACTCTCACTTACATCAGAGTCCATCAAATTCAGATTTCTCCAGGACTCTGAAGGCTTTCAGAGGTGGCTGTGGAGAGAAAGGGACTACTTTTGGGATGCAAATTGCTTCTTTAATAGTGGTAGAAAACCCTCTGAGGCACTTCCCTGATGATCCAGTGGCTAAGTCTCCGCATTCCCAATGTGGGTGGTCTGGGTTCGATGCCTGGTCAGAGAACTAAATCCCACATGCTGAAATTGAAGATCCTGTGTGCCCCAGTGAAGACCCAGCACAGCCAAATATTTGAATAAACAAACAAAAAAAAATTAGAAAATAGAAAACCTTCCAGAACTCAAGGACAGGATGAACATTTCCTTGACTAAACTCTCCCCCAGAAGGGGAGCATCTGCAGGTCTGGACTGGAGTACCCCAGGGCATCAGCTTCCTCTATTGCCCATGCACAGGGGGCTTCAGGTACTAGTGCCAGGCTGGAGGTGATGGCATTGTTTGTAGCCAAGAGAGTTCTTAGATTTAAGAGCCAAGTCCTTAGACTTGGGTTTAAGATACAGCCACCTCAGATGGTAAAAGATCTGCCTGCAGTGTGGGAGACCTGGGTTTGATCCCTGGGTTGGGAAGATCCCCTGGAGGAGGGCATGACAGCCCACTCCAGTATTCTTGCTGGAGAATCCCGGGACAGAGGAGCCTGGTGGGCTATAGTCCATGGGATCTCAAAGACCCATGGAGTCAGACACGAATGAGGTTCTAAGCACACAGCACCGTATCCTCGAGTTAAGGCGTCTTACATGTTCAGATGCCTCGAGCTGCTGTTTAGGGAATGCAGGCTCTTGGGTCTTGTGTCTCATGGCTCTAGACTAGGCACGAGATTGCACAGTCAGGAATGGTATGCATGGGTCAGTTTGGGAAGCCTGGACACCTCATTGTGGGAACTTCTTGGTCCAATGACAGAATCCATCTCAGTACAAAGGCTGTTGCTTGCAGGGGAGGGGGTAAATTTCCAGGGTCTTTAAAAGCCACAGATACAGAGGCTCTGATTTAAGAACCTTATGGACAGTGATTTTCTTTTAGGTCATTTATTAAACAGCTTGAACGCCTCCTTCCATCCAGTGTTACCCTCTGTCTTCTCAAGACTAGCCTGGAAAGGAGGAACTGGTGTTCTTTAAATAAACCTGGGCTACTGCACCCGATTCAGATGGGGGCAGCTTAAGGACCTCAGTTCTCTCCTAAGGTTTAGGACTTTGGGATGAATTAAAATACCAAAGGCAAGAAGCCTGGAAAGGAGAAATGATGATTCCTGCTGATTCCTCCCAGCACCTGTGGTGCCCAAGGCAATCTGCCCCACGGGGAGCCCGAGTCAGTGAGAGGGAAATGGTGCAATTCAGGACGGGTTAGAAATTGGGCTCATATATCAGCCATTAGGGAACTTTACTCGATGAGAAAATGAGAACTTTTTGTGGTTGCTAAAAAGAGCACCATTCTTAATTTGACCTCTTCTTGGCCGTGGAGATGGGCACTTTATCTGAAACGCAAGTGCATAGAAAAGGAAGAAAAAGAAAGCCTTCGATGTAAGGAGGGGCAGCCAGGCTGCGTCCTGTTCCCCTGAGGCCACTCGTCTACTTTGGTCCCTGGAGTAAGTTCAAGGATAAGACAGGATCCCTGTCTCATGGCTCTGAGAGGTGCAGGCTCTGATGGAAAAGTGCTTTAAGACGCAGTTGCTGCTGCTGCTGCTGCTAAGTCGCTTCTAGAGATTATCATGCCACGTGAAGCAAGTCAGACAAAGACAAGTGTTATATGATAGCGCATATATGTGGGAATCTAAAAAATGATACGAATGAACTTACTTACAAAACATGAATAGATTCACAGACACAGAAAACATAGTGGCCTAAGGGGACGTGGGGGAGGGATAAATGAAGAGGTTGGGGTTAAAATATAAACACTACTAAATACAAAATAGATAACCAACAAGGACCTGCTGTATAGCATAGGAAACTATACTCAATATCTTGTAATAATGTATAATGGAAAGGAGTAAAAAAGAATATATATATAGAATCATATATAAGAATAAAATATATAAATATAAGAATATATGTATATGTGCTTCCCTGGTGGCTCAGCAGTAAAGAATCTGCCTGCAGTGCAAGAGATCAGGGTTTGTTCCCTGGGTTGGGAAGATCTCCTGGAGGAAGGCATGGCAACCCACTCTAGTATTCTTGCCTGGAGAATTTCCATGGACAGAGGAGCCTGGTGGGCTACAGTCCATGGGGTCACAAAGAGTAGGGCACGACTGAGTGACTAAGCACAGCATGTGTGTATATATATGTACATCCACACACACAAACAGTATACATGCACACACACACAGTATATGTATATATATATATATATAAATATACACACACACAACTGAATCACTTTACGCCTGAAAGCAACACAACACTATGAATATCTATATTTCAATAAAAATTTTTAAAAAACCTAAACCAAAAAAGATGCTGTGTAAACTGGGCCAAAGTGATTTAGTACTTGTAGCAAATGGCCTTCACAAAGTTTGAAAGATGCAGCTTTGCAGTAGCCTGAACAAGCCCAAGAATAGAAGGGAAAGAGAAGTTTGAGGGGACCAGAGTGGTAGTCAAAATGGTTGCTTCAAAGAAGAATTGGAAAAAAAAAAAAAAGAGAGAGAGAGAGAGACTTCATGAATGGCATTTCTAATCCTGAGAATCTGTGACATAAAGTAGGACATCAGCTTTAATAGGATGCCTACCAGAAATGGCTTGGAGGATGGTTTAGAGAAATGAATTTCTAATTTCTCAAATGATACGTTTCTAAGTCGTGTGGAGACCATCACTATTAGAACTGGTAGTGAGGGATGGGGGGGGGGCCTACCCTGAAGCCCAAGCCCCCCTCCTTTATGACAAAACAGAAGGATACCTGTAGCAGCCCGGGCCTGGGTCCTGGGTGTGTAGGGATAGTGCACCGTGGCTTTTTTGTTTTTTAAGACTCATTTATTTGTTTTTGGCTGCGCTGGGTTTCCGTGGCTGTGAGTGGACTTGCTCTAGCTGTGGAGAGCAAGTCCACTCTTTGCTGTGGTGCATGGGCTCCTTTGGTTTCCCTGGTGGATCAGGTGGTAAAGTTTCTACCTGCAAAGCAGGAGACCTGGGTTCGATCCATGGGTCAGGAAGATCTCCTGGAGAAGAAATGGCTACCCACTCCAGAATTCTTGCCTGGAAAATGCCATGGATGGAGCAGCCTGGTAGGCTACAGTCCATGGGGTCCCAAAGAGCTGGGCATGACAGAGCAGCTTCACTTTCACTTTCATGGGCTTCTCTAGGCGGTGGATTTTCTCACTGTGGCGGCTTCTCTCGTTGAGGCTCCTTGACTCTAGGTGAGCAGGCTTCAGGAGTTGGGACACATAGGCTTAGCTGCTCAGGGCATGTGGGATCTTAGTTCCCCAACCAAAGATCAAACCTGTGTCCCTTGCATTGGCAGGCAGATTCTCAAACACTGGATGGGCAGGGAAGTCCACCCACTGAGGCCTCCCCCGCCACCCCACCCCGCCCTGTGGCTTTAACTTGAATTTCTTCTTTACCTTCTCTTATCTTTATTGGCATTTGGGTTTCTTCTATGTGAGATGTCTCAAGTCCTTTGCCCTTCAGAAAATATTTGATTGTTTCATTTTATCAAATTGATTCTGGATCTGAGTCTTCCTTGGTTTTAAGGATTGCACATTTTTTTCTGCTCTGCTCTGTGGCTTCATTTTTTTCTCTCTTAATGATGTGTTGTTCTTTTAAAAACATTTACTTATTTGGCTGCGTTGGCTCTTAGTTGCAGCACATGGACTCTCTAGCTGTGGCACTCAGGCTCAGCTGCCCTGTGTCATGTGAGATCTTAGTTTTCCCAACCAGAGATTGAACCTACAACCTCTGCACTGCAAGGCAGATTCTTAACCACTGCACCACCAGGAAAGTCCCTTAATAGTATGCTTTGATAAGCAGAAGTTTAAAATTTTTAATGTGGTCAGTTATATCAGATTTTCCTTTTTATGGTTCCTTTTTATTTTCTGCCTTGCTTTATAATTTTTTCCCACAAAGATAGTCTCCTGTAGGATTTTGCCATTTATGTTTATGTCTGTAAACTGCCTAGAGTTGATTTTTGAGTGTGGTATGAGGTAGGGGTCCAGTTAAGTTTTTTTCCCTATAGAGACCAAATTATCCCAGCTCTATTTATTATCCTTTTTCATTGCTTTATGGTACTACCATTAGAATCAACCACATGTCTGTATATGCACAAATATTGATCTATTTATGTCTTCTAAAGCCAGCACTGCACTGCAATAATAATAATAAAACTTTATAATAAGCTTTCTTTTCTGCTCTTAATTTCCATCAGGACAAGATCTCCCTCTTGTTCTTCTGAAAAGTTTCCTGCCTGATCTTGGCTCTTTTTCTACAAAAATTTTAGAGTCAGGTTTCAATTTACACAAAGTATCTGTTGAGAGTTTGCTTTGAATCTATAGAGCTGATATTTTGCAATATTGAGTCTACCAAACTATGAGCATGAGGTATCTCTCCATTTATTTAGATTCCTTTAATTTTTTCAAGGTATGGAGTTTTGTCTATGACCTGAGTATCTTTTGTTAGCTATACTTGTAAGTAGTCGCTATTTTTGAAGTTATTGAAAATTATATCATTAAAAATATATCTGTACTGTATATACTGCTGCTGCTGCTAAGTCACTTCAGTCGTGTCCGACTCTGTGCAACCCCATAGACGGCAGCCCACCAGGCTCCCCGGTCCCTGGGATTCTCCAAGCAAGAACACTGGAGTGGGTTGCTATTTCCTTCTCCAATGCATTAAAGTGAAAAGTGAAAGTGAAGTCGCTCAGTTGTGTCTGACTCTTAGCGACCCCATGGACTGCAGCCTACCAGGCTCCTCCGTCCATGAGATTTTCCAGGCAAGAGTACTGGAGTGGGGTGCCATTGCCTTCTCCAGAAGTACTGTATATAGAAATACAATTACTTTTTATATTGATTTTTAAAAATTGTGTAACCCTGCCAATTTCCCTTATTAGTTACAGTAATTTACCCAAGATTTTTTTTTTTTTTAGATTCTTTAAATGTAAACAATAATAGCTTCCACAAATGATGCCAGTTTGGTGTCGTCCTTCTGATCCTTATGGTATTTGTTTTCTGGCCTTATTGGTCTGGCTAGGGCCTCTATTAACATATTGAATAGAAATGGTGATGGTAAACATGATTGTCTTATTTGTAATCTTAACACTCTCATCATTTTCCCGATTAGTATAATGTCTGGTGAGAGTGAATATCCTTTATCAGTTTAAGGAAGTTTCCCTCTATTTCTGGTATTTCTGGCTTACTACAACTCTGTTTTTCCATCGTGTAGGCATAATGAATTTTATCAAATGCTTCTTATGAATTTGTGAAAAAAATCATATAATTTTTCTTTTTGAATGTGTAAAGGTGGTAAAATACACTCACTGATTTTCTAATTGTAAGCCAACCTTGACTTACTGGTATAAGCTCAACTTGGCTATAATATAATATTCTTTTTTTACATTGCTGGATTTAGCATGATGATATTCTATTTAGGATTTTCGTTGTTGTTGTTCAGTCACTAAGTTTTGTCCGACTCTTTGCCACCCCAAGAACTGCAGCATGCCAGGCTCCTCTGTCCTTCACTATCTCCCAGAGTTTGCTAAAATTCATGTCTACTGAGTCGGTGATGCTATGTAACCATCTCATCCTCTTCCCTGACACCCCTTCTCCATCTGCCATCAATCTTTCCCAGCATCAAGGTCTTTTCCAATGAGTTGGCTGCAATGAGTAGAAGGTGGCCCAAGTATTGGAACTTCAAATGAATATTCAGGACTGATTTCCTTTAGGATTGACTGGTTTGCTCTTGCTGTCCAAGTGATTCTTAAGAGTCTTCTCCAGCACCACAAATTTTACATCTATATGAATGAGAGCGATTAAATGTATTTTATCTATATTATTTTATAGATATCAGACATGTGTGTCTTTAATTTCGCCTTTTAAAAAACAAAATAAACAAGCAAAAAAAAAAAAAAACCCACCCCAAATAGAAAACCCTGAGAGGGTCTTGTGTTTCAGCTGTTATTTCTAGGTGGGGAAATGCAACCAGAAATACACTTTTTTTTTTTTTTTAAAACAAAAGACTGAAGCGACTAAGCAGCAGCAGCAGCGTATTCTTTGTAGAAGATTCAAATAATATATAAACATATGAAATAAAGTATGTGTCTTTTTGCCTTCTGCTCTAGTCCCAGTCCTCAAGGGTTACCATTGTTAACAGCTTGATGTATATTATTCTAGACTTTAAAATGGAAATATAAACTTCACGCACATCTCCATGTACACACACACTGCACATGCTGAGATTCTTTTCCCCCTGAAAATGGACATTGCATCAGGAATGTTTTTCAGTACACTTTTTTCGATTTCCCCAGATATACCATGGTATGATAATATGTCAGGCGCTATTCATTGATCTCGTTCTTTAATGGCAGTATATATATAATAATCTATTTAGCCAGTCTCACTGTTTTGCCACAGCAAAGGGTGCTGCCGCCCACTCCTTGCACAGCTGTGTGAGTACTTCTTTTGCCTAGATCCCTAGAAGAAGATAGGACCTGAATAAGATAGATCCAGGCTTCAAAGGGCTCCCCCGTAAATACTGGCTGATGACAATGCTATGTTGTCATATTAATTAGAACAGGAAGAGACCCATCAGGGCAACACATGCACATTCACAGGGCAAACTGCTTCTACAGAAGGCGGATATAACGCTTCACGTTCTCATCTTTAAAAGACAAACCACCTTAAATGTAGTAAGTGGCAAGTTGCCTGTGTATCAGTGTGTAAAATATTCCCTAGGGAGTGTTAGCTTGACAGAATGCATAAAGATATTGCATTAAAGATAAAACAGAGGGAATATTTACCCAGCACAGTTACCTGGAAAATATACAATTTGATCTAGATAGAGGCTTTTACTGTATAAATTATTGTGGCCTCTACTTCAATCACAAACAGCCTTCAAGTTGGGCAATTGCTTTAAAAAAAAAAAAAAAGCAGAAGAGAACAGTTTCCAATTGTGTGGAATGAGCTTCATTCCAGGCAGCTCGGTTCTGATAGAACAATTTAAACTGGCCGTCTCCTTATCTGATGTGGACATCATTTTTCAGAGGGGCAACCAGCTCAAATTAAATAGTTTTCCCGCAGACAGTCTGTCTGTCTTTTTTTTTCCCCCCTCTTTCCTTCACCAGGCAGGGTACTGCAGGACTCTGCTAATTTAGGAAGATTGGTCTGGGCAATGCCAAAGTGAGATGGATAGAAACAACTTTAACAGAGAAAAAAAATGAGTGATATTAAAAAATGATAATAAAGGATGGTCAGAAGCTGATCTGACATGAGAGACTGCATTCCTGCCTGGTTGATTGCCTCAGAAACCCCTGGAAACCCTGGGCTTTATTTGCAAATGATCTCCACTGTGGACCAAAGAGTTCAATAGGAAAGGTAATGAGCAAAATAGATGAGTTGGCTCGAACTAAATAGAGCCATGGCGCTGGAGTGGGAAGAGGTGAGCAAGAGCATCCCTGGGACCATTTTGATCAAATTGCTGTGAAGGAGGAGGGCTGTTACTTCCTGTCTCTGGCGCTTCACAGGTTTCCCCCTGCATTCTCTGTTCCTCCTTCAGACAGTTGGAGCTTCAGGCCAGTGAGCTGTATCTCTGAGGATGGGGGCCTCTTCCCAATTTGTGGAGTGCAAAGGGTGTGGCCATGCATTTAGAGACCTTAAGAAAATCCAGAGAAGGCATTGTTTTTTTTGGACTGGCTGCAAGATGCCACAGCTCAAAGCCTGTCCTTAAAACGTCTTTCCTCCCAGCATCCAAATGTAATACTTGTGCATGATTTTTAAACTTTTAATTTTGAAATGATTCAAACTCATAGAAAGAACTCCGAAGTACCAGTCTCACCTAGATTCATCTGTTGGTACCATTTGTTTTACTTGTGCAGTCCATAGACTTCAGTGTATGTTCCCTGAGAACAAAGACATTCATTCTCTTACACAACCACAGGAAGATTATCCACATCAGGAAATAGGACATTGATCCATGCAGGCTATTATTTAACCCACAGTTTATATTTAAATTACTACAGTTCCCTAGTAAGGTCCTTTATAGTAAGTTTCTACCTCCCCTCATCCTACCCGCTTGCTCCATCTTGGGTCTATGATCCAATCAAGGATCATACATCACATTTATTATCCTATCTTTTAAATCTCCTTTTATCTGGGGTGGTTCTTTAGACTTTCTTGGCCTTTTATGACCTTGCCATTTTTGCTTGGTTTTTTTTTTTTTTGGCTTCACTGCATGGCTTCTAGTATCTTAGTTCCCTGACCAGGGACCTTGGGCCTTTGGCACTGAGAGCACCTAGTTCTGACCACTGGACCGCCAGGGAATTCTGACCTTGGGATTTTTTTTTAACTTTTTATTTTATATTGGGGTATAGCCAATTGACAAATAATGTTGTAATAATTTCAGGTGAACAGTAAAGGGACTCAGCCATACATATACATATATCCATTCTCCCTGAGGGCTTCCCCAATAGCTCAGTTGGTAAAGAATCTGCCTGCAATGCAGGAGACCCCGGTTTGATTCCTGGGTTGGGAAAATCTGCTGGAGAAGGGATAGGCTACCCACTCCAGTATTCTCAGGCTTTCCTTGTGGCTCAGCTGGTAAAGAATCCACCTGCAAGGCGGGAGACCTGGGTTTGATCCCTGGGTTGGGAAAATATCCTGGAAAAGGGAAAGGCTACCCACTCCAGTATTCTGGCCTGGAGAATTCCACGGACTGTGTGTAGTCCATGGGGTCGCAAAGAGTTGGACACGACTGAGCAACTTTCACATTTTCCCTGAAACTTCCCTCCCATCCAGGCTGTCATATAACCTTGAACAGAGTTCCCTGTGCTATAAAGTATAACCGTGGGATTTTTAATCATGTAGGCTAGTTTCATTTTGAAGACTATCCCTCACTTTGGGTTTGTCTGAGGTTTCCTCGTGTTTAGATTCAGATTGCTTTTGGCAGGAAACCACAGGTGCTGTCTTCTCAGGACGTCGTGCCTGGAGGCGTGTGACACTGATTTGTCCTATGACAGTGATATTGCCTTGGATTACTTAGTACTGTCTGTCACTGTTAAGTTACGGGTTTCCTCTTTGTAATTAGAAACTAATCTAAGCCTTGTAAGTATTTTATTCCCCATCAAACTTTCACCCAATAATTTTAGTATCTGTTGGTAACTCTCACTCTCATGGTTTTTTTTGTTTTGTTTTGTTTTGTTTTTATGATGAGACGCACACATAAGCTGTATTTTTAGAGATGCAGGCATTGGGTGCAAGTTTTTTTGAGTAACGACAATGGGTCCAGACAGACCAGAGGTAATCTGGGTGACTTGAAACTCATCCTACTTTTCCTTGTCTTGGCTGGGTGCTTTCTCCCATTGGGCCCTGGTGTTCTGTGTTGGGCTGAGCTGGGGTGAGGAGCAGGATGGGGACGTGCTCACGCCCCCACTCTTCCCCCTCCTCCCTGGCCGCCCACACCTGACCATCTTCCTCCCCATCCCCCAATGCAGTCCAGAGATGGGGCAAGTCCTGCAGGATGAAGCTGCGGGACAGTGCAGAGAAGGTCCCAGGCCACCACCAGAAAGGACAGGGGCCTCCCTGTGGTCCTTCAGCAGAGCATCCATCTATAAAAAGACTAGCTCAAGAAGAGGCCATTAGAGTGGGCACCCTCTGGGCGTACGCTGCCTCTACCATTTCCTGAATGTGTGGCTTTTTGGGCAAGTGAGTTCCCCCCCACCCCCCTAAGCCTTAGTTTCCCTCATCTGTAAACTGGGAGAATCAAATCTCTACCTCATAAGACCGCTAGAAGGCTGATATGCCCCAATGGATATAAAGCATTTGTTAGAGTGTCTGCTGTGTAAATATTAATTCTCGTCATCCTATTAATGATAAGTGAAAGTGCTTTGGGAATTTAGATTGCCGGGAGAAATATCAATAACCTCAGATATGCAGATGACATCACCCTTATGGCAGAAAGTGAAGAGGAACTAAAAAGCCTCTTGATGAAAGAGAAAGAGGAGAGTGGAAATGTTGGCTTAAAGCTCAACATTCATAAAACGAAGATCATGGCATCTGGTCCCATCACTTCATGGGAAATAGATGGGGAAACAGGGGAAACAGTGTCAGACTTTATTTTTGGGGGCTCCAGAATTACTGCAGATGGTGATTGCAGCCATGAAATTAAAAGACACTTACTCCTTGGAAGAAAAGTTATAACCAACCTAGGTAGCATATTGAAAAGCAAAGATATTACTTTGCCAACAAAGGTCCGTCTAGTCAACACTATGGTTTTTCCAGTGGTCTTGTATGGATGTGAGAGTTGGACTGTGAAGAGAGCTGAGCGCTGAAGAATTGATGCTTTTGAACTGTGGTGTTGGAGAAGACTCTTGAGAGTCCCTTGGACTGCAAGGAGGTCCAATCAGTCCATTCTAAAAGAGACCAGTCCAGTGTTTATTGGCGGGACTGATGCTGAAGCTGAAACTCCAATACTTTGTCCACCTCATGTGAAGAGTTGACTCATTGGAAAAGACCCTGATGCTGGGAGGGACTGGGGGCAGGAGGAGAAGGGGATGACAGAGGATGAGATGGCTGGATGGCATCACTGACTCGATGGATGTGAGTCTGAGTGAACTCCGGGAGTTGGTGATGGACAGAGAGGCCTGGCATGGTGCAATTCATGGGGTCGCAAAGAGTCACGACTGAGCAACTGAACTGAACTGAACTGAGACACGCAAAAATTGTAGGGAGGAGGAGTTTTGTTGAGAGACTCAGGGCTGTCTTAACACTATGCTAATCATTCAGTAGCTAACTGAATACGTGTTTCCAGCCTTAGAAGCAGTCACACAATACCTCCTTCTTCCAGGGTGACCAGTGCACAGGACAGGCAGGGAGAAAGGGGTGCTGATGCCATCGGCCTTGCTACCAAGTGCGCAAGTTAAGTGTGAGCCATTCAGAGTCACGTGAATTACCGTGGGGCTCACGGGGAAGGAGAAACAGGAACTGGAAAGTGTCGTGTCTGCCATCTTTTCCTGCTTTCCTGGGCTCCCACCTTGTGGCTCTCGATGGCTCTCCCATAACCCTGAGAGGCACCAGGTCTCCACTGTTGCCAGTCTCAGGGACCAAGGCTATCACATTCGATTCCAGACTCTGTCCTGAAGCCAGTCGTTCCTGATTGGAATGGAGTTACGTGTTCCCAACAAGGCTGCTGGACCCCTCCTCTTGGGTCGGGAGAGGTAAGTCACATGGAGAAGGGTTTTTAGTGAGTCTAGATCTCGCTTTCAGTTATCTATTGCTGTGTCGGAAACTATCCCCAGAATTTAGTTGCTTCAAACAACAGGTCCTTAACTTTCTCATGATGCTGTGGGTTGTGAATTTAGACAGGATGCAGGGGGATCAGTCTGCCTCCCTTCCACTTGATATCTCCTGGGGCAGATATGTGTCTTCTCTACTCCTGTGTCTGGTGGCTCGGCTAGAAAGACTTCTGGGCTGGGGGCTCCAATAGGTCCATTGGGGTCACATGTCTGGGGCTCAGTGTTGGCCAGGCTTATTCTTCCTCCAGGTGGTCCCTCCTGGAGGCCCTTTCTCTTCCTGTAATGCCCTCCTTGTGGTCTCACCACATGGTGTGTCCTGGACTTCTTACATGGCTCCTAAGAGATAAAAAGCAGAAGCCTCCATACTTCCTATAGGCTGAGGCTCAGAAGTGGTGCAAAGTCAATTCTGCATCTTATAGGTCGCACCTGGAGTCAAGATTGTTGGGAGAAATATCAATCACCTCAGAAATGCAGATGGTACCAGCCTTATGGCAGAAAGTGAAGAGGAACTAAAGAGGCTCTTGATGAAAGTGAAAGAAGAGAGTGAAAAAGCTGGCTTAAAACTCAACATTCAAAAAATGAAGACCATGACATCTGGTCCCATCATTTCATGGCAAATAGGTGGGGAAACAATGGAAACAGTGACAGACTTTATTTTCTTGGGCTCCAAAATCAGTGCAGATTGTGACTGCAGTCATGAAATTAAAAGACAATTACTCCTTGGAAGAAAAACTATGACCAACCCAGACAACATGTTAAAAAGCAGAGATATTACTTTGCTGACAAAAGCTTGTCTAGTTAAAAATATGGTGTTTCCAGTAGTCATGTATGGATGTGAGGGTTGGACCATAAAGAAAACTGAGCACTGAAGAACTGATACTTTTGAACTGCGGTGTTTAGAGAAGACTCTTGAGAGTCCCCTGGACTGCAAAGATCAAGCCAGTCAATCCTAAAGGATATCAGTCTTGAATATTCATTGGAAGGACTAATGAAGCTGAAGCTCCAATACTTTGGCCACCTGATGTGAAGAACTGGTTCATTGGAAAAGACCCTGATGCTGGGAAAGATTGAAGGCAGGAGAAGTGGATGACAGAGGATGAGATGGTTGGATGGCATCACCAACTCAATGGACATGAGCTTGATGGACAGGGAGGCCTGGTGTGCTGCAGTCCATGGGGTCACAAAGAGTTGGACATGACTGAGTGACTGAACTGAATAGATTACAGCAGTGGCAGCTCAACCCAGAGACAAGGGGAGGTGACTTCATAAATGCATGACCCCCTGCAGGTGTGGTTCATGGGGGATTTCCAGGATGACTCGAGCTCTGCCACAGAAAATGATCAGGTGGATTATTAATTTGGGTATTTAATTAACTAGCTGTTGCAAGAAGGTGCACATATACTAAATATATAACATTTATTTATTTATCTATTTTGCCCGCGTTGGGTCTTAGTTGTGGCAGGACTGATCTTTTCACGGTGGTGCATGGACTCTCTAGTTGTAGCACATGAGCTTAGTTTCTCCATGGCATGTGGGATCTTAGTTCCCCAAGCAGGGATCGAACCTGTGTCTACTGCATTGCAAGGCAGATTCTTAACCACTGGACCACCAGGGAATTCCCAGTGCATCACATTTAGCTAACTGCATTGATCATGGAGACCAGCACTAATCTGTAGTCCTGTTCTTGGTCCAGAAGGCAAATTCCCACCTTGAAATGACACTGAGTTACTTATGCTGATCTTCCTGTATCTTGCCTAGGCCTCCCACCTTGTGGCCTCCCACTTCTGGTGTATCTTTGTTGTAATCTGTCCTCTGCCTCCTTGCCAGGCAGTGTGTGTGCTCAGCTGCTCAGTCACGTCCAACTGTTTGCAACCCATGGACTGGGGCCCACCATTCTCTGTCCATGAAATTTTCCAGGGAAGAATACTGGAGTGGGTTGCCATTTACTACTCCAGGGAATCTTCCTGACCTAGAGGTCAAACCCTTGTCTCTTGAGTCTCTTGCATTGGCAGGCGGATTCTTTACCACTAGCACCACCGAAGCCCTATTCCCAGGCTAATCTTTCTAAAATGGTGCTTTCATTGCGCCACTCTCCTGCCCTAACACTTTCAATGATTTCCTTTTATCTACCAATAAGGTCTGAAGTCCCAACCTGGCACCCAGTGCTTTCCATGCTGTGGCCCAGCCAACTGCTCTGAATTTATGGGTCCAACGCCACTGGTCTTATAGCCACTGCAGACTCCTCTCCAGTCCTTGTTCTGGTTGCACCTCTTTTCTCTCCCCTGCTCCCTTACACGGAGCATCCTCATCACATCAGCCCCTCCCACAAGACTGCAGTTCTTTCCTGCTATCCCAGGCCACACGAATCTCACCTTTCATAATTCTTTCAAGAAGATCCCTGGATTTTAGCATAATTATATTCAGTTTGGGAATAGGAGAAATTTAGAAGCTGAATAGCATAATGAGTTTCACCCTCCACTGAAAGTAAGAATCCCTTCGGGCAGAAGGGGCTGGGCTGCCTACCTCAACACATGCACTTGGGCTTGGATGAGCAGGACCAAGTCTGGGCTGTCAGTTACCAACCGTGTCCTTTATTTCCTCTTTTGAAGTTGGGGATGATGTCACTACACCCTTAAAAGAGTAAATGAATCTATGCCTGTCAAGCACATAGCAAAGTGTTACCTGGAAGCAAGTAAACTCAACACAGGCCACTGTCTTCATCCCTTTGTCATCTGCCTGTAGCCTCTGCTGGAGCAATATGAGGCTGACTCCTGTTTTGCAGTAGCTCACTCCTTGTTTTGGTAGCCTGAATTCCTGGAAAGTTCTTCCTTCCTTTATTCAGTTGCTCAGTTGTGTCCGACTCTTTGTGACCCCATGGACTGCAGCACACCAGACCCTGTCCTTCACCGTCTCCAGAGTTTGCTCAAGTTCATGTGCATTGAGTCGGTGATGCTGTCTAACCATCTCCTTTATGGAGCTGCAGTTTATCTACTTCTCCCATTGGTCCTTGCTCTGTCCTCTGGAATGACACAGAGAACTGGACAATCTCTTTTCTGAAGGATAGTCTTTCAAATACTGAAGGTAGTTGTTATGTTCTCAACTGTCTTCTCCAGGAACAACTCCTGTTTCCCTTCATGGCTGCTCAAATGAATGGCTCTTCAATCCCTGGTCTTCCCTCTGGGCAAAACCTGAGTCAGAACAGACTATCCTCCCCACCCTGCTTCTTGTTCCTTTGGGATTTAAAGCTCAGCAGATCTTTCTTCAGCCACTAAAAGAACACATCAGCACACTAGGTGCTCTTTGACCGCCTTCCCCCTTCAAAAAGTGAAGTGTCAATTTTAGAATACCAGGTAAAGGACACATGGTCCGTTTAATCTTCGGGGAGTTCTAAATTCTTTCTGTATCATGTTGCATCATCAGAATGGCTTCCCTGATAGCTCAGTTGGTAAAGAATCCACCTGCAGTGCAGGAGACCCCAGTTTGATTTCTGGGTTGGGAAGATCCTCTGGAGAAGGGATAGGCTACCCACTCCAGTACTTTTGGGCTTCCCTTGTGGCTCAGCTGGTAAAGAATCTGCCTGCAATGCAGGCGACCCAGGTTCAATCCCTGGGTTGGGAAGATCCCCTGGAGAAGGGAAAGGCTACCTACTCCAGTATTCTGGCCTGGAGAACTCCATGGACTGTATAGTCCATGGGGTCGCAAAAAGTTGGACACGACTGAGCAACTTTCACTTTCACATCATCAGAAAGTGACATTAACATCTACTTTGTAGAATGTCCTTTCTGAATTATGTTGAAAATCCATTTATCTCTCTTTTTTATATGAAAAGCAGTATTATCAAATCCTGTTTATACTTTCTGTGAAACCACAAAGCTATTTACAACAGTTCTCTGCTCTTTACCCTTCCACATTCACTCCTTGTCTTTCTGCCCACTCCTCTGTATCCCAGGAGGCTGCTCTGCGAGGACTGCATCCAGGGGGCTCCTTCTGACTTCTCCCTGGGCTCAGAGGGGGCCTTGGCAGGGGACTGAGCCCCATTCTGGGCTGACTGCATCCCTCTGTTGTCTCTGCTAGCCCGGGGTGTAACAGCCCCAGCGCCAGCAGCCTCCAGGATATAGCACTGGTCCTATGGCTTCCTGCACCCTGCTCTTCCCTTTGTAAGGGGCCCCTTCATGAAACTCTGCAAATTATCCTAAATGGAGTGTACTGAGCATTTCTTACTGGTACCCTCACTGAGGGCTTCCCATGTGGCCCTAGTGTGAAGGAACCCACCTGTCAATGCAGGAGACGAAAATGATCCCGAGGTCAGGAATATCCCTGGAGGAGGGCATGGCAACCCATTCCAGCATTCTTGCCTGGAGAATCCCATGGACAGAGGAGCCTGGTGGGCTACAGTCTACCAGGTCACAAAGAGATGGACACGACTGAAGCAACTTAGCATGCATGCGCCGTCATGGAAGATGTTGCTGTGATAGGCTTGGTCAATGTATCCTGTGTGAAATCCCAACTGATAGATTTCTCTCTTGGTTTGGTACCAAGATAAAAATGCATCATCTTTCTAGGAGCAGAAGTGAAACTAATCATGCTTCCCTTCTTGCCTTGGCTGCTGAGAAACACAGAGTCAAATGTAACGCTCACTCTTGGAAACATTTCTGGTTAGAATGTCCGTCTCTTCTTCCTTTTCACAGCCTTGATTTTCTGATTCTATTTTTAATAACCTGCTTGGCATACCTTTTATTTATTTATTATTTTTTATTTTTAAAAATTTATTTATTTCAGTTGGAGGCTAATTACTTTACAGTATTGTAGTGGTTTTGCCATACATTGACATGAATCAGCCATGGGTGTACATGTGTTCCCCATCCTGAACCCCCCTCCCACTTCCCTACCCATCCCACCACTCTGGGTCATCCCAGTTCGGCATACCTTTTAAAGTTGCCTCAAATACATGGGTAAACAGACAGACAGACAGACATGTCAAATTTTAAAAGATGATGCCATTGTGATGAGGGTGGGCCCAGGTGGTCAACCTTCCCACATTTACCACCAGGGCCTTTCGAGGCTGGGAATGACAGAGATTCTGGCCTTGGGTGTTCGCCTCACCATCTACCATCATCAAGGCATGCGATGTGTGTTCTCATCATAAGGCTACAAGGGAAGATTAGAGATAGCATAGGACCATTTCTGTGTTTCTTCTTAATCTACGTGTCTAGCTACCCTGTGTCTGGATTGAATTCTTGAGTAAGTTCATGTTGATTGCTGGTAATCAATGCTTCCTTCCTTCCTTTCTTTTCTCAATTTGGACACACCATCTGTTTATTAATTCATGTAAGAATTTTGTGAAGGTGTAAATTCAGGTTCACCAACTCCAAGTTTCCAGGATACAACCTTATTCGAAAATGGCAGTGGTATTTGTTGCTTTTTAGGTTTCCCATTTTAACCTGGTTTCCAGGGAATGCTGATAGCTGTCCTTAGATTAAATCCACAGATTCTTCTTTTATCTCAGGATGTTTCTATTTGGGCTTATACACTTGAACCCATTTGAATGATCCTGAGCTCTTCTACGATCTCAGTTATGTTGGGTCTCAGTTTCTTGTTTACCATGAATGATTTACTGTTCCTTTTTTGAAAATTTCTGTTTTTCTTTAAGTTGGAAAAGAGTCCCTTTGTCCGTCTCCTTTCCTCCTGTAGGTTCCAAATAGAGTTAAAAACACATGTGGTATTTTTTTATTTTGAGGGGAATTCTTTCCATGGTGGGGGAATAAGAGACTGGGCCTTATTGGCAGAGAGACTGGATGAATTCCACAGTTCTATCCACCTCTAGGGGTCAACAAAAGGGTCACTGCCTCACAACTTTATAAGCATCACTCATTTTATGTTTAGTGACCATCAGCAAGTCTTTCTTATAAGCTTAGGACATATTTTTAGCACGTTTTTCTCCTTGGCTCTCTACCTCTTTTGCTGTTGCTGGTTTTTTGTTTTTTTTTTTTTTTTTTTTTGGTTACGTTTCCCTCCCTTCTCTTTGGGAATAATTTTTTTTTTTTCCTTTTGGGTAATTTTTTTGGCCATGCCACACGGCTTTCAGGATCTTAGTTTCCTGACCAGGGACTGAACCTGGGCCACATCAGTGATAGTGCCACCTCCCAACCACTGGATAGCCAGCGAATTCCCCTTCAGGAACAATTTGACTGCAGAAATAGAACTGACTTCTTCAGGGCCTCTCATATGTCCTGAACTGATTGTCAAACTCATCTTTTCTGAGAACTTTTTGAATTCTACTTTAATAGGTTTTAGTGGGTCTCAATTTGGGCTGTCAGTTGGAATTATAAAAAAGTAATGCTCAATGCCTTGGCTCCATCCTGAGGGTTTTGAATTAATGGCTCTGGGGTGTGGTTTGGGTGTTTGTAGTTTTAAAGGTTCTTTAGGTGATTCTAAGGTGCACACAGGCTTATGGACCACTAGTCTAGGACACTCAGGGTCTAATAATTTTTATTGTTATTACTTCTGACTTAAAATTGTTTTTCTTCATTTTATTTCTGATTAATTTTTATCAGATCGTAGTTGTCTTACAATGTTGTGTTAGTTTCTATTGTGCAGCAGAAAAATGGTGAATCAGTCATACGTATACACATCCCCCTCTTTTTGGGATTTCTTTCCCATTTAGGTCACCAAGAGCACTGAGTAGAGCTCCCTGTGCTGCAGAGTAGGTTCTCATTAGTTAATCTGTTTTATACACAGCAGTGCATATACGTCAATGCTGACTTTAAATATTAACGATTATGATGACCAGATATCGAAATATCTCCCGCATGTAGGTGCAGAGAGCTCCCGTAATCCTGTGAGTGCAAGCTGACTCTTTCCTTAGTTGACTGCACTTGGTGTGGCTCTGGGGGCTCCATCCTGCACAGATCCCAATATGTGAATTCACCATAATTACTTAGCCAGTTGTGACTCCTGGGTGTTCAGTTCATTTCCACTTATTCCTGCTTTAAATAGTGCTTGGACGCATACCCTTGCACATGAGTCTTTATGGGACATTTCTGGTCGTTTCCTTGGGAAACAGTCCTAGAAAAGGAATGACTGGGTCAGGGGGATGGACCTGGCTAACTGGTCCCCGGAAGTAAGGAGAGATGCAACTACTCTGTTAGGCCCTCTGATGAGCCCCTCAACAGTGAGACCAAGTGGTTCCATCGCCACTGCCCATTCCCCTGAGGAGGAAACTGAGGCTGGGGCAGGGGGGTGGGGGGATGGGGGGGTAGGGTCATTCACATGAGGTCACATAGCTGGTAAGCGCTTGGAGCCAGGCTCTCCCCTAGTTCTGTAGCTTCCAGTTCTGGAACATTCCACCCATCAACTCAACCATCCATCTATAAGAGAGGGCTCACCTCCACCCTCCTTCTTTTACAGACATGGGATGTTATAATTTTTGGAATGTTTGCCTCTGAGGGTTTTCGTGGCTGTTTGGCTTCCTCTGGAGGTCATGGCTGTTGGGCCTCTCCTAGGGGAGGGGAGCGTCGCTGCACGGAACAGGCCAGGGGAGAACGGGAGAGCTGTGAGCCCCACTGGCCAATGTGATGGGGGAGTCCGGGAACTCCTCTGGGGCCTCAGCAGTGAGCCGCAGCCATAGCCTTCAGCCTGAGTGATTGCAGGAAATGGACAGACTGGTCAGTTCCTCTAGGAATCTGCTCAAGACCACGGAAACCTCCCACCACGAGAAGGCACTAAGCCTTCACTGCCCCCTTGGCTCATGCATGATGTAGGCTCCCTGACCCTACAGCCAGAGCAGGCCTTGACGGGAGCTGTCCAGGGCCTCCATGTGTCCAGTGATAGAAGTAAATCGCCCACTTGCATTATTTTTAAACCGCTTTTTTTTCTTAGGTTAGCTTCAGGCAGAAGGAAAGGACATGTTTTCACAGATCTGCTGGATGTCTGGGGACTTGGAATTTCTTTGGGATCTGCGGAGAATTTGGCATTTTACGGTATCCTGTCCCTTCTGGATCCTTAGGCTTATGCGGGTTCTCATTTGCTGTTCTTTATGTAACCAGTCAAGCACATGAAGGGTTAATTGCCTGGAGGCGAATAGTAATACCCCAGGTGAAGTCTGTACAGTTGTGCCACCTCCAGACAGAATGGTGAAAGTTTGTCTTTGCATAGCCGGGACAACCGTCATGCTGAAATGACCAGGAAGGCGGGGAGTGCCTGTGCCCGAAGGACGGGGAAGGACCTGGAGCAGGCTGGGACTCCACAGCTGGGAAGGGAAGCATTTCCAGAAGGAATCTGGTTTTCTTCCAAAGGAACAGGCTGGCTGTGGTCCCTTATGAATCTTAAATGCCTTAACTGAACTGGATATTTTTGACCTAATAGAGAAGAAATCCACGATTGTCTGGATAAAGAAAACTCTTTGATATCATGAAAAGGGAGGCCTTGGGAGGTGTGCCCCCCACCCCCACCCCCCACTCCCAGTTCATTCCCATCCCCTTCTCCCCTATTTGCCCCCAGCCCGCACCTTCCTCATCCTCCCCCTTCTTGAAAACCCATCTGTAACCATTACTCCGGGTGTCACGTTGGGTGATGAAGTGCATTCTCGCCCTTTGCTTTGGTGGCTACAGGCCGGAGAAGGCCTGGCCACGAAGGTGAGCGGAGGGCCAGCCTTCCTCTGCCCGAGGCCCATGAATCATGGCAGGCTGCCTGGTAACCTGAGCCAGCTCGCCCCTCGCCACAGGCCTCCATGACACTCCTTCCAACTTAATTTCAGCCTAAGGGACGCTTTTAAGAAGATTTTAGAGCGTGAAAACATCTCCTCGAAAGAACTGTAGTTACATTAAAAACTAATTATCAGAGCTTAGGGGTATAGATCCACTGCCATATTTTACGCAGAGAGCAATTTATCTCCCAGACCCTGAAATATCATTACATAATAGGTTAAGGACATCCACCCAGGGGACACTGGGGAAAAGGTAGTAAAATCGCCAAATGCCTGGAAGTGATGAGCAGTATGATGATGACAAAATAGCCCTGCCCTCCCTCTACAGCAGTTTCTAATAGAACACGATTTCAAAGTAGCACGTCGTCACTGAGCCCCTGCATTTAAGTGTGGTTCATCTAGAGCCCTTAGGCTAAATGTGATATTTATTTTTGAAAGACTTGGGTTTTTTTGTTGGCACAAAGAACCAGACTTTACAGTGAGGCAAAGAGGATGAGATGACCCCACCCGGCCACAGGTGGGCTAGAGGGCTGGTCAGGAACAGGACAGAGCCAGGACTCATGTGTGCTATCTCCTTTGAGCCCCACAGCAGACTTAGGAGGGTAACCATTATTGTTGTCCTACAGCTGAGAAGTTTGGGCAGATTGGTTGGGGTGTTTTTGATTTACTGGGAAACCCGAGTCAAATTGGCAGAAACAATAATCTATTATTTCAAGTAATTGAGAGTCAGAGTTAAGGGCAGGTTTGAGTCAGAGTGTCAACAGCGATATGGGAGGGCGGGATCCAGGGTCTCTCCACGTGTCACTCTGCCTTTCAGAGCGTCCCCTTCTTCCTAACGTTGAATCCTTTCATGGACCCAAGATGGCTGCCGGCAGCTCCTAGGACTTTGTGCTTCCTCGTTCACACACGGTGGGACGGTTTGTCCCAGCATTCCCTGCGAGAGTCCTGGGGTACCCTCTGATTGGACTAACGTGGGTCACGTGGCCTTGACTGACTCCGTGACATGGCCTGAGGGATGGGATGAATTGATTGGCTTAGCTTAGATTGCTTTTGCTGGGCTTCCCCAGTGGCCCAGTGGTCAAGAATCCGCCTGTAATAGCAGGAGATGCGAGTTCAATCCTTGGGTGGGAAAAGATACCCCTGCAGAAGGATATGGCCACTCACTCCAGTATTCTTGCCGGGGAAAATCCCACGGACAGAGGACCCTGGCGAGTTATAGTCCATAGGGTCGCTGATAGGGTCGCTGACACCACAGTGAGCAAGATCACTTTTGCTACCCTGGGAGCTGGCAGTTAGAGGCAGTGTTCTTGTATTCATGAGGACCTCAAAATAGAAGGCTGGGGAGACAGAGACAACCCCTCATGTCCACCAGGGGCAGAGCCATGAAGGAACTGGCCCATGGTTCACGCAGGTGTTAGTGACAGAGCCTGAGTCTGAACCCAGGCAGCCTTAGTTAAGAGCCGCTTCTCTGAGTCATGGACCCTCTATCATGCTCTAACTCTTGCAGTTTTGCAATGAATAGCTTATGCACATCTCTTGTGGTTTCTTCGCTAACAGTGTCACTCTGCACCTAAGTGGTGTAAACTTTGGGCAAACAATAATTCTAGAAAACCACAGTATGTATCGCTTTATCACATGAAAGGATAGAAAGAGCATGGGATTAAGAACTGGTTTTTGTCACCCCATTAATCTTGGATAAGTCACCTCACCTTGCAGTGCCTCTCCTTTCCTCACTGATAACCGATGGGTGATGTCTCACTTTATGTACCTTGAGGAGCTGTTCCAGGGTTCAAAGGAGAAAGTACTGATTGACAGAGCATGAAAAGCACTAAATATTTGTGTGCACATAAATTATTACTATACATAAGATCATGATCAGTTTTATTCTAAATATGAGAAAACTGACATTTTATAACAGGGTCTCTTTTAATCCTCAGACACATACTCTAACAAAGTTTTTCATTGATATAGTCTATCAATATCACCCAAACAGAAAATTAGCCAGTGTTGAGGATGTTTCATGAAACAAGGTGGCAGGATATGCATTCATAAGGAGCTTTTAGTTGCCTCTTGTTGAGATGTAATGATTATATATGTAAATGTTATTCTACCTCCAATTAAACTACAGCCTCATTGAAATGGGAGGTGAAAAGATCCTGACCAGCTCCATTTCAAGATACAGTCTACCTATTAGGTAGAAAAAAGCACTTGGAAATAGTAGACGTTGAATGGCACTTAGAGATGAAAACTTCATCCTCTCCCAGTCCCGTTGCCTGCCTCCTCTGAGGCTGAATTACAAACGAAGGCAGGCAAGCAATGCCCACACTCACAACAAAATGAATTCCCCCAAAGATTGACATTGATTGTCAAGCAGGCCATTTTAAGGGCAGCTGGTGACCTTTTAGGAATAATGTAAGTGCCAGGTGTGTTTACGCATCTGTGTTATTTATTGGTTTTGTTTTTTAGGTTGCTCGGTGCGGCAGGGGGGATCTAAGTTCCCTGACCAGGGATGGAACCCGTGCCCCCTGCATCGGGAGTGCGGAGTCCCAACCACTGGACTGCCAGCGGAGTCCCTATTTGTTGTTGTTTTTTGATGAGATGACCAGAAAGGGGACTCAGGCAGGGAAGTCAGTGGTTTCCTTCCTCCTTGCTTGCTTCCTTTATTTATTCCACAATTATTTGTTGAAAGCCTACCATGTCTCAGGCCTGGGAGATGGCAGTGAATGAAAACAGATGACAATCCCTGTCCTCTGGGAGTTTGTAGTCAAATGTGTTTCATATCCTTCCTTCAGGAAGATGTTAGTTCAGGCCTCCTTTGGGATCTTTGAGACAAGATGGGGACATCCTGGGTTGAGTTATAACCCCACTCAAAGAGCAGCAATTCACGGCCTGGGTGGATGAGGCCTCCGGAGGTGTGCCAAGGGCCCTGACCTGTTTTGTCCAGGATGAGGGCACGGTTGAGCCGTCCTCTGTGCTCCAGCCACACCCAGCTTCACGCAGCTCCTCTTATCCCTGAGCTCTGCACGTGCCTTCCTGTCTGGAACTCGGCTCCCTCTCCAGCCTGCCATCTGCCCGCCCAGCTCCTGGGCCTCCTTCCAGGGTCGGGTTCCCTGCCACTTCTCTGAGCGCTTCCCCGGAGCCCTCAAGTCTGTGTCAGTATCCCTGCAGCTTGTTCCCAAGTCTCCCTTATCATGGTACTTACATACCTGCCCACTTGGCTGTCGGCTGTCCCACTAGACTCCAGCCTCTAGCCCGACCTGGTTGCCACTCTATCCCAGGATCTAGTACCTGGCCTGACAGGGGCTGGGGTCTTGATAAGTATTTGTTGGTCAGTAAAGAACCCGCTTGCCAATGCAGGAGACAGACTCGGATTCGATCCCTGGGTCAGGAAAATCCCCTGGAGAAGGCAGTGGCAACCCACTCCAGTATTCTTGCCTGGAGAATTCCGTGGACAGAGGAACCTGGCGGGCTACAGTCCATAGGGTCACAAGAGTCAGATACAACTGAAGTGACTTAGCACATATGCACGCAAGCAGGTGCTTACCTTCCTCGTCATCAGGCCCAGGATACTTTCTAATCTCCAGGTTTATTTGACTGTTTCATGGCACTTAACGCTGGTAACCACCTCTGTTTGAAGCTCATTCCTTCCTGGTTTCAGATAACCATTGTTATCTGCTGGTTTTCTTCCTGGCTCTTGGGTGGTTCATCTCCTAGCCTCCTTTCTGTTGGTGGCCCTTTTCTCTCTCTCCCAACTCTAACTTCATTGGTCCTTGCAGTTCAGGAAAGCTGATAGCACCCCAGGTTCCCAGAGTAGGGCCCATGACCTGGGTTAAGTCAATCGGCACATTCCATACCCCTGGCCAGGGAGACAAATTCATAAGTGGGCCTCTACTGGAGCCAGTCTGCAGGGAAGGAAGCTCAGGACTTGTACCAGGGCAGAGAGGCACTTATTTTTGAGGAGAGTGTAGCTCTTGGAGTCAGCCTTGGGATGAAGACAATGCTGGCAGAAGCTGAGCAAAGAACTGGAAGGAAAATGGGTCCCTGCAGACCTGGTTGCGTCCTTGGCCCAGGCCAGAGATTCCCTCTGGGCTTTCCAGTTTCATGAATTGATTTTATTGTTTGAGTTGACCATCCCGTCACTAGTACCCGAAAGCACCCTCAGCAATGCTTGCTTCTCTTCCATTCCATGGAGGCTGGTGCTTTGCAGGGTGTTATCATCAGTTCTTTTCTTCTCACTTCCACAGCTCCCCTGGGCCCTTTGGTTCTCCTTTATGACTCAAATTATAGTAAGATTACAGCTAAACTATGGCTTCAACTCACATCCATCTCTTGAGCTCACCACCTGCAAATCCAGGTGCCTTCTGTACATGGCCACGTGGCTATCCAGGTGGCACCCCTACCCTGACAGGTCCCAAGGTGACGAGGACTCACCTTCACCTGCAGCTCCTTCTCCTCTCGTCTTCTCGTGCTGAGTGGCATTGCCACCCTCCTGGTTGCTCGAGCTGGAACTTGGTGAGTCATTGTCCCCACCTCTCCCCTTCTCCTCATCCTGCCCCTGATATCATTTGCCAAGTTTGGCCGCTCTCTTTCTCCCACCTCCCGTTGTCTCTCAAGAGTGTCCGTCTCTGCCCCCTTTTACCACTGTCTTAAGTTGGAGTTTCACAATCACTGAACCTGCTCAGTAGCCCTATTGTCCAGGCTATAGTCACCCCATCCATCTAAGAACCAGAGGCGGCCCTTCCAAAGTAAGTCATGATGTCCCTCTCTTGCTTAAAGTCCCAACCTACCAGAGAATCCACAGGGCCACAGAGAATCTTGATGTGGCTGAGACCGAGCTTCAGGGCCTCTTCCTGCTTGTTCCTCCCACATCCCAGCTTGAGCTGCCAGACGTGTTTCCATAAGCAAGCCCTGCTCTCCATGACCTCAGCACCCAGGCCTTTGACTGGAGTGCCCTTCCCACCTCCTTCTTTGGTAACCTCGTTTGATATTCAGGTCTCAGTTTCCCTTAAGAGAGGTCTCTTCCATCCCTGGAGAAGGGAAAGTCTACCCACTCCAGTATCCTGGCCTGGAGAATTCCATGGACTGTACGGTTCATGGGATCGCAAAGAGTCGGACACGACTGAGAGACTTTCACTTGCCAGGTCCCTGCTCCAGGTTCGGGTTTGGTGCTTTTCCCAAGGGCCCTCTGTTGTGCTAAGAGTCCCCTCCGCCCACAGTGACACTCAGTGTGTGCTGGCTCACGCTGGCTCACGCTGGCTTGTGAGACCCAGCACCAGGCATCCCCCCAGCTCCAAGTCGAGCGCTCTCACACGGACAGCTTGAGATCGGCACAGTGCAGGTATTTATTGTAAGGGCTACCCATTAGGGCCTTTTTGTTTGTGTGTTTGTTCCCAGAGGACCAGTTCCCCAGCACATCTCTGGGCATGCTGCCCGCTCACCCACCCTGTTCCCTCTCCAACCCGTGAGAGCCTTGGCACAGCCCCCGAGGCCCACCTGCCCTCCACCCAGTCTCTGCCCAGGGCTCACCCACAACACGAGGTGGGTGTCCAGCATGCTGTGGGTACCACGCCCTCCTCCCTGCATGCTACTTGACCACACAAAAGCTAAATTCGATGCTTTTCCTCCTCCAGATTCTGAAGACCTGGAAGGGATGTGACAAAATATAATATTCTGGACCCCTTCCTGATTTTATCGGTTGGTGTGCTCCATCCCAGTTGCCCTTCAGTTCAGTTCAGTCGCTCAGTCGTGTCTGACTCTTGGCGACCCCATGAATCGCAGCACACCAGGCCTCCCTGTCTATCACCAACTCCCGGAGTTCACTCAGACTCACATCCATCAAGTCAGTGATACCATCCAGCCATCTCATCCTCTGTTGTCCCCTTCCCCTCCTGCCCCCAATCCCTCCCAGCATCAGAGTCTTTTCCAATGAGTCAACTCTTCTCATGAGGTGGCCAAAGTACTGGAGTTTCAGCATGGTTCAATTTTCCAAAGGAGACACAGTTCCAAAGAAATATGTCCTTTTGTTTCCAAAGGAGAAAATTGAGAGTGAACATTTTTCCATCCCTCAGGGGTGAGTGGTTTGAGCAGAAACAAATGGAGTTAACACAAAGGGCATTAATTAAACAGACCATCCAAGGCCAATGCTTTCTCAAAAGGCAACATAATTGAGTGGGTGAAAAATAATCTTGGAAAATCGTTCTGTTTCTGGTTTTGGTTATGTTCCGTCCCTGACTTGTCGAGCGACCAGTGTGAGTGCTTCATACATTCTTGATTCCTGGGAACAGCTTCCATCCTAGGCAAATTGACAGATAATTGGTAAAAATAAAAAAAATAAATTCAGTTTATTTGCCTCAATAACTTAAAATTTTTTTTAAACTTAAAGTCTTGGTTTAAAGACTATAATTGGCATGGAGTTGCTTATTTATGGGGCACATACTCTGTGGTAGACAGGGCAGTGGATACAATTCAATAAGACATAGTCCTTTCTTGGAGGAACCTGTGGTCCAGTCCAGTGGGAGGCATACATGAGCATCTGCTATTTAAGAGGTTAGCAAGTGCTTATAAAGGAGTCATAGGTAAATGAAGTCCAGGGAGGCTGTGGACTTCATTTATTTATAATATTTATTTATTTGTTTGGCTAAGCTGTGTTTTAGTTGCAGCATGTGGGGCCTAGTTCCCTGACCAGGGATCGAACCTGGGCCCCCTGCATTGGCAACACAGAATCTTAGCCACTGGACCACCAGGGAAGTCCCAGGCTGTGGACTTGAATCCACTGAGCACATAATTGTTGAATGTCCCCCATGTGCCAGACTCAGAGTGGGCTCCAGGGGTAAGGTATTGAGAGAAGGGGCTGCTGCTGCTGCTGCTAAGTCACTTCAGTCGTGTCTGACTCTGTGCGACCCCATAGACAGCAGCCCACCGGGCTCCCTCATCCCTGGGATTTTCCAGGCAAGAACACTGGAGTGGGTTGCCATTTCCTTCTCCAGTGCATGAAAGTGAAAAGTGAAAAGGAAGTCGCTCAGTTGTGTCCGACTCTTAGCGATCCCATGGACTGCAGCCTACCAGGCTCCTCCGCCCATGGGATTTTTTTCCAGGCAAGAGTACTGGAGTGGGGTGCCAATGCCTTCTCCGGAGAGAAGGGGCAGGTATATAAATAATCACAAGATGGGCCAGTGTTTGCTGTAATGGAGGTTTACATCCAATGATCTGAAGAAGTAGCTCCACTAAGATTTCTGTGAATCAAGGGAGGCTGCTCATAGGAGGTGACCATCAATCTGTGATAATAGCTGCCAAGGAGAGATGCTACCGTGAAACAACCAAAGAGAAGAGAAGGGAGGGAGACAAGTGTATTCTCAGCGAGTGACCAGCAGGATCCGAGGTCTGGAGGGAAGACCTCGTGTGTGGTGTGGGGACGGTGGCCAGGTTGGGTGACAATGGCTGGGTGTCTGGAAAGAAGAGGTCCGATGGGCCCCCTTTCACGAGATGCTTGGGAGGCGAGGCTGTGAGCCTTCCACATTTCTGCATCATGGTCCCTATGATTATCTTCCAAAGCCAGAGAAAAGATCTCCAGGGGCAACTTGTGAGTCTGGGTTCCACTGCCCTTGGCTGATGGAGCTAACTTAGCACCCATGGGCTTCTGGACAGCCCACTTGGGATTTGTCTGGCTGTGTGGACCTTCCGGGAATTTAAACATCTGTCAGCTAAACCAGAGACTCAGACACAAAGTTGAGAACTGGGCACATTAGGTGGATTTGTGATGCTTGCTGGAGGATTCTGGGCACTTCAAAGGATGAATGGATTTTGCCAAGATATAAATACAGCTTTTTCATTGGTGATAGATGTGCTTGCAATCCCCCATCAGCACATGATGGCCACGTTATTGTGCCGAATTGTTTTCAGAGAAACTAGCTTTTAAAGAGAGATTTGCCGGGCTCAAGGCAAGGTCCTGGGAAATTTAAGAGCAATTAGACCCTGGGGAGGGACAGGCTTCAGGGCAAGAAGTGCTGGCTCAGGACAGAAACAAAAATAAAAAGAAACCAACAGACCAAGTGCAGGTGGTCCCATGTGAAGGAAGGCAGGCACCAAGGGGACAGTGAGAGTATTTATTTAGTGCCTGCTGTATACCAGCACTGTGCAAGACCGCCGGCATGTGTTATCTAATAGAGTAATTGGTGACAAAATTCTCTACACAAAAAACCACTTTGCCACTCTCTGTTCAGAAACATTTCTCAACTAAGAAATGAAAGAAATGCTGGAAAACAGTGTACTTTACAAATTTGGTTTGCTCAGCCAATTTCTTTTTCCTAAAGTGTGTGTATTCGTGTGCTCAGTCGTGTCTGACTCTGTGGCCCCATGGACGGCAGCACGCCAGGCTTCCCTGTCCTTCATTATTTCCCAGAGCTTGCTCCAACTCATGTCCATCGAGTCAGTGATGCCATCCAACCATCTCATCCTCTGTCGTCCCCTTCTCCTCCTGCCTTCAGTCTTTCCCAGCATCAGGGTCTTTTCCAATGAGCCAGCTCTTCACATCAGGTGACCAAAGCATTGGAGCTTCAGCTCTAGCACCAGTCCTACCAGTGAATATTCAAGGTGGATTTCTTTTAAGATGGACTGATTTTTGATCTCCTTGCAGTCCAATGGACTCTCAAGCACCTTCTCCAGCACCATAGTAGGGGGTGGCAAACTTTTTATGTAAAGGGCAGATAGTAAATATTCGAGGTTTTGCTAAACAGTTTCTGTTG
Source organism: Oryx dammah (assembly GCF_014754425.2). Taxonomy (NCBI): domain Eukaryota; kingdom Metazoa; phylum Chordata; class Mammalia; order Artiodactyla; family Bovidae; genus Oryx; species Oryx dammah. The sequence goes on from NW_024070198.1 coordinate 41,649,011, forward strand.
CAACTACTCAGTTCTGCATTGAAGGGTGAGAGCAGCCACAGGTCACATAACTGAGTGGGCCTGGGGGAATGTTTTCATAAAACGTCATACTCTTCGTTTGATTTTAAAAAAACTTTTAAAAATGTAAAACTGAAAACCATTCTGAGCTAGCAGCACCTATAAAAATAGGTGACAGGCTACATTTAGATTTTGGCTGGTTTGCTGAACCTTGTCATAAAGAAAAGCTAAATTTTATCTGGGTAGAAATCAACTGTGAGTAATAATAAGCCTTGAAAGGAAAAAGTGAGCTTTTAAATAGATGTTTTTAACTCTGGTCCATATAGTTAAAGCTATGGGTTTTCCAGTAGTCATGTATAGATGAGAGTTGGACTATAAAGAAGGCTGAGTGCTGAATAATTGATGCTTTTGAACTATGGTGTTGGAAAAAACTTTTGAGAATCCTTTGGACTGCAAGGAGATCAAACCAGTGAATCCTAAAGGAAATCAATCCTGAACGTTCATTGGAAGGACTGATGCTGAAGTTGAAGCTCCAATACTTTGGTCACCTGATGTGAAGAGTCGACTCACTGGAAAAGACCCTGATGCTGGGAAAGATTGAAGGCAGGAAGAGAAGGGGATGACAGAGGATGAGATGGTTGGATGGCATCACCGACTCAATGGACTTCAGTTTGAGCAAACTCCAGAAGATAGTGAAGGACAGGGAAGCCTGACGTGCTGCAGTCCGTGGGGTCGCAAAGAGTCGGACACAACTGAGTGACTGAACAGCAACAACAACAACATCTCCTCGTGACTCTTGGGAAATGGACCATCCTCTATGAAGTCAAATATTTATGTACAATTTCCATATTGACCAAATTGTTTTCAGATTATTAGCTGGATCAGAGGGCAGGTTAAATAACTTGTTTTTCAAGTTCTAATTCAGGCCTATGTGCAAATGGCTCTTTGAATATGTTTAGGATTTTGATGAGACAGGAAGTTGAGCTTGAATCTGTCAGCCAGCTGCCAAGATGCACGTTGTAGTCATTACATGGATTCCAGAAGGCATTAGTTAACGGTGGGAGACGTGTGTGAGCTGGTGATAAAATTTTAAATCACCACGTGTACTTCATGGGCTGTTTGTATTTACGTTTACCTTTCTGTGCAGATGCTAGGATATCTCACCTGCCAAACACAGGGGGAGAACCACTCTGGATTCATTTCTGTCTCTACTCTTTCTTTTCTGTTTAGGGACGATCTGTCATTTCAATACCTTGAACACCAGCAGATTTGAAGAGAAGACAGATTTTGCTGGGCTCGAAACCATTATTAAAAGGAAAGAAAATTTAGCCAAGAGAAGTATGGAGGACGTGGGGATACAGGGAGGCAGAAAAGAGGGTAACCAGTAAATAGCTGGAATTTCTGCTTCTTTGAAGGAAATTTCAAGATTAAAAGCATTTTTATCTTCCTGGAAAATCTAATGGGCCTGCCTGATATGTGAAAAGCCAGCTCTCGGATCACTTAGCATACCAAATGTCCTAGTTTCCTACCAGCCATCCAATCTTTGTGACGAACAGAGCTTTTTCTTAAACAAACATTTAAAGGCTAATTGGATCATTGGTGTGGTGTCACAGTAATTAACACACAGCTTGGGGTAGTTACATGAAAGTCAGTCTGAGCAGCACCAAGCACCGCTGGGGAGTTAGAGAGCCCGTGGGGTCTAGCCAACCAGACTCGCGCACAATTGTTCTTGGGGATGAGGTAGAAATAGCAGGAATATCTCCAGGATACATGGAATGTTACACAGAGACTAGAAAGAAAAATTCTCAACAATGGCTGACCAGTGATTAGGGCTTTATTTCTATGCTTGGCTAAGAATAGATTAAAATGACCCCAAAAGAGAGAGTGCAGCGTTCTCATTGATTTTTATGTCCGGTTCATTGGTGGAGGCTGGAATACAGAAGCCAACGTGAGCTAGTTTCTGCCTAACAAAGGAATTGACTGTAAGGCTATGGGGATGTTTTGTTGGAATCTGAGATCAGTACAGCTCCACCCCTGGAAAGGAACAGCCTGAGACTAGGAGAACTTGCGTACTCTCACCACACCTGTCTCTGTTCCCTGTAGCCCCTGCCTCATTCCCCGCCCCACTGCCCCCACTTAGAAGTTTTCTTCATTGCTGTTCTGTCTTGATTGTTGTTCGTTTGCTCGGTTGTGTCTGACTCTTTGAGATCTCATGGACTGTACCGTGCCAGGCTTCCCTGTCCTTCACGATCTCCTGGAGTTTGCTCAAACTCATGTCCATTGAGTTGATGATACCATCCAACCATCTCATCCTCTGTCATCTCCTTTTCCTCCTGCCCTCAGTCTTTCCCAGCATCAGGGTCTTTTCCAATGAGTCGGCGCTTTGCATCTGGTGGCCAAAGTAGTGGAGCTTCAGCTTCAGCATCAGTCCTTCCAATGAAATATTCAAGGTTGATTTCCTTTAGGATTCACTGGTTTGATCTCCTTGCTGTCCAAGGCTGTTCTGTCTAACAACCAGCTTTCTAGTTGGGGAGAAACACTTCGAGTTGGAGTGTTTGCTAGTGGTGTAAATATTCCCACTGTGGGGCTTCCACTGTAGCTCAGTGGTAAAGAATCTGCCTGTAATGCAGGAGAGGCAGGTTTGATCCCTGGGTTGGGAAGATTCCCTGGGGTGGGGGGTGGGCGTGGTAAATGGCAACCCACTCCAGTATTCTTGCCTGGAGAATCCCATGGACAGAGGAGCCTGGTGGGCTGCAGTCCTTGGGGTCACAAAGAGTTGGACACGACTGAGCGATTAAGCACACACGCATATTCTGGCTTGAAGCCGCCGATGGGAAGGTGGAGTGGGCAGAGATGCCTGGGAGCATGGCTTTGTGCAGCGTTTCCATCCTGCAGATGCAGGGATGTCAGCAATCTCAAGACCATACTTGAAATAAGATGAAAAATCATCACAGTAGTGTAAAATAATAGGAAATCATGAGGAAGTGATGAGTGTTGCGTATTCACTACCTTTGTTATTAATACAATTTATTTACTTGTAAGTTTACATAATTTAATTTTTAATAATGGTTGTGTTAACAATCTTGGCTCAAAAAATGCCCTATGATTTTAATAATCAGCCCGTGGGGATTATTAATGGTACAGATGAGCACACATTGGTTTTTCTTCCTTCTCAGTTCAGTTGCTCAGTCCTGTCTGACTCTTTGCGACCGCATGGACTGCAGCACACCAGGCCTCCCTGTCCATCACCAACTCCTGGAGTTTACTCAAACTCATGTCCATTGAGTCGGTGATGCCATCCAACCAGCTCATCCTTTGTTGTGACATAAAGCATTAATGGCCACCACATAGCTCCCATCCCTAACAACCTCAGGCCCAATTTCACATTCCAGGGAGCGAGGATCTGATTGGTTGAGTCCCTGCCAGGTATTCTTACTCGGCTAATCAGTTCTGGTTGGGGGTGGAACAGAGGCTCTTCTTCTAAGATGGGGCAAGGATGCTGAGTGTGCTGCCAGAATTTCTAGCAGCTTCCATGTCTGTGGGGAATATTCAGAAGGTAGCATTCGGGATTTCTTATGTACCACACACTTTACAAATATTTTTTCACTCTCTCTTCAGAATTCTGTGATCTGGATACTATTGTTCCCATTTTAAGAATGAGGAAACTGAGGACCAGAGAAGTTTTTGTGACTTGCTTAAGGTCACACAGATAGATCACAGAGCTGAAATTCACATTCAAGCCTATTCTTACTCCAAAGTCTTCTTTCCACCAGCCAGGTGCCTCTCATGTGGAAATATCCTGCAAAATGGGACACTTGACCCACAGACTAAAGTTCCTGACCCTGTGAAGGAACTGCCACAATTGGGATAGAGAAAAAGGGGGTGAAAGAAGAGTGGTTGAATAAGACAAATGAGAGCAAAAGCATGTATTATTTTTGCCCTCCAAACCCAATATCTTTGTGGCTGCCTCTGTTTTTTTCTTCGCGTCTCTGAGGGGCAGGAGGCACATACTGGCTTCATTGTAATTTAGGGTTTTGCTGCAGATCATGTTGAGTTGAGTACGGAAGTGGATGTTCATTTTTACCTTTTCCATTGTTTGACTTTCCCGGTCACTTTTGTGTTCCTGCCCCCAGGTATTGGGCACAGTTAATTCTTCCTGCAATTAGTATTCATGGTCAGCTAAGCCGAACTAATGCAACAAACCGGTTTTACTTTGAAGGTTATATTACACGTTTCCAGGCTCCTGTGGAAAGGGCCCTTTATGAATAAGATATTCTTGACTATCTCTAGGAATTTAATTTTCCCTTTTCTGAATTTTCAAGCCTGTCTATTGAATTCTTTAATGGGATTCCCCAAGAAGAACCCTAGCCAGGCAGACAACCGGATATAGCCAAATTGTTAGCATTTTAAAAATCTTTTCTTCCTTGGGGTCAGAAGTCAGGAGGACACGTCCCTGCTTCTTTTAGAGTGGCACTTAGCTCTTCTTTTGCTGGTTCCTTTGATATATGTGTATCATTACTATCAATCGCATTGGTTAAAAAAAAAAAGATGCCTATTTATTCAAAATAAATGCAAGGAGGATGCTGAGACTTCTGACTTCTGAACATTTTGAAACGGTATTCAATTATTGCAGGTAATTTCCCAGATAGGAGAAGTAGCAAGAAATATTCTTTTAAAAAAAGATTCTTAAAGACATTTTTAGAATAGCAAAGTGACTTCTTATACTGAATGCATGATACCAATTAACACTTTAAATGGCCAAAAATGGTCAGAAAATTCATTTAGCAGCTTTGGGAAAGTTCTAATGACTCCAAAATGATGGTATAAATCAGCTAATTTAGAGGTATTTAAATGTGCTTTAACGTAGTATGTGTCTTATGTGTGTGTGTGATCAGTCACTCTGTGGTGTCCGACTCTTTTGAACCCCAATGGACTGTAGCCCAGTAGGCTCCTCTGTCCATGGGATTTCCCAGGCAAGAATACGGGAGTGAGCTGCCATTTGCTCCTCCAGGGGATCTTCCCGACCCGGGGATCGAACCAGCGGCTCCTGCACTGCAGGCAGATAAGCCTGGCTTTAACGTAGTACACACATAGTATATTCCAGCTGCTCAGCTTTTATGATATGTTAACAATATGATTTTGTTCTATTTTCTTTCTTTTTTTTATTCTCAGTATAGTTAAAGTTAGCATCAGAACTTCAACTGATGTGCTTCAGTGGTTTGTATTACATGAAAAACAACAACAACAAAATTAGGAAAGAAGTAATACCTGATTTTTTAAAAAATAGATGCCTTTAATTCTTGATTTCTGAATCCTAACATCAGATTTTGCTTATGTTTCTTTTCAAATGAAAAGTTTTTTTTTTTTTTACTTATTTTCAATTTACATTTCTTTTGCTAACAGTGAATCTTATGTCTATAAGATTGTGTTTTTCATTTTGCTTTGGCCACTAGGAAGCTCTGTGCCAAAATAGCTTCCAGCAATTTGAAGGGTTGTGGGAACCCAGTTCCCCTCTAGGTCATACCCACTTAACCTTTTCTCTTTTAATTGGTAAAATTTTGTTTGTGGATTCCTATAAGCTATATGGGGCTTCCCAGGTGGCACTGGTGGTAAAGAATCCACCTACCAAGCAAGAGATGCAGGAGACAAGGGTTTGATCCCTGGGTTGGGAAGATCCCTTAGAGGAGGAAATGGCACCCCACTCCAGTATTCTTGCCTGGAGAAATCCTACTTACAGATGGGTCTGGTGGGATACAGTCCATGGGATTGCAAGAGTTGGACACAGTTGAGCACACGTGCCTGAGATAAGTCATATACCTCCTTCCTCCACTTCTAAAAAAATGAAATGAATTATCGAGTTGGCTAAAAAGTTCATTTGGGTTTCTGTAAGAGGTTAAGGAAAAACCTGAATGAACTTTTTGGCCAGTCCAGTATATAACGTGGGACTTCCTTGGGGGCTCTGCCTGTCCATGCAGGAGACCCAAGAGATGTGGGTTCTATCCCTGGATCAGAAAGATCTGGAGAAGGAAATGACTACCCTCTCCTGTATTCTTGCCTGGAAAATGCTACGGACACAGCAGCCTGGTAGGCTGTGGTCTGTGGGGTTGCAAAAGGTTCGGACGGACACGACTTAGAAACTAAACAGCAATCACAAAATATCTGACATATAAATAAAACACATTGTTTATTGAGAAAATGGTGATGCCCCTGAGAAGGCATCTCCCATCTGTCCACTGGGGTCTCCCATGGGAGCATCTCTGCGTCCTTTACATCTCACCCCAGGCTTTCGCCCAGAGTTGGGACCACTTCTTTTTTTTTATTATAATTTTTTTTGGGGGGGACCACTTCTGAAAGGGCTCTTAAAGTGAATGGGAGGGAGCCTTTCTGTTATTTGTGAGTGACATCTTTTCATCAGGGCTCTGGAGCATGGCCCTGGCACGTGGGACAGGGGCCTTTCTGTTGGTGGGTTAGGATTCTGTCCCCAGTCTAGAGATCATAGTCTGCAAATCCTCTTGTGGTGAAATATGCTGTTTCCATCTTTATATACATTGTTGATGTTGTTCAGTTGCTCAGTCATGTCCGACTCTTTGTGAGCCCACGGACTGCAGCACACCAGGCTTCCCTGTCCTTCACCATCTCCCGGAGCTTGCTAAAATTTATGTCTATTGAGTCATTGATGCCATCCAGCTATCTCATCCTTTGTTGCCCCCTTCTCCTCCTGCCCTCAATCTTTCCTAGCATCAGGGTCTTTTCCAATGAGTCAGCTCTTTGCATCAGATGGCATATGCAAGTACAAATGTTAAAAGTGTCGTCTCTCTGACTTCTCTTCTTCCCCACCAGTTTTCCTACAGGGGTGGTTCCCCACCAGAGTCCCTGGAGAATATACCCACTTTGAGGGAATATGCCCAGAAGCATCTACCTTCAACCAGGTCAGCGCAGCGCCCTTGCCTCAGGGAAGAATGAGAAGTCTCCTTTGAAAAACACCTGTTTTCCCTAGAGGATTCACATTAAAAACGCTGGAAAGCTACAGCTGCCTCTGGGGGAAAAAGGAAAGTGGAATTTTCTCTCTTAAAAATCTGTTTAGTTAATAAGACACCTAAATAAGCAAGCACATGCAAGGCAAGATCATTTTTTCGCTCTGACTAAAATACAAAATCTCTCTTTTTGAACACACCAATTGATCATGGCTTTTTTCCTTCCCGAGAATTCTTCAGATACGTAATCCTGTCCATCGACTGTTCATTTCTGGAAAAAAAAAAAGTAGTCTGTTGGTGGGTTTCTTCTCAAAAGGTGTGCTTAGGACAGCAGAAATTTCTGACAAGTCAAGTACAGGTGATTAGAGATTGCAGTGTAAATCAGTTAACATCTATAATTTCCCTTGTTCTCTAATGCTATTAGTTATTTAAAGGGTAAAAAAAAAAGGATGTTTTACTTAATTTTTTTGAATCTTACTAGGTACCCGTAGCTTAACTTAATGATTTGTATAAGTGATAGTAATTGCTGGGACTACAGTTGAGTATTATTAGCTATAAAATGAACATGGTTATATGTCCAACAGAACTAGCAAGGGACAGAAATGCAGTTGTATCCAAGAGAAAATAATTACAGCAATAATCAGTGTAATTCATGATAATGGCTGAATTGAATTTCACACCATAGCTCCAAGCACTTACATTTAATGAATGTAGTTTGTGCTTGTTTACTAAAAAGGTTTTTAGCAGAAAATCGATAATGTAACTTCAGTGTTTCTAATTGCAAATGCAATTATTTTTTTTAAGGTAGTGGTTCAATAAGGATTTTGTAGAGAAAATTGAGGTATGTGAGTGCTGCAAATGCTGGCGCTTTAATTAGCCTACCTGTACATTAGTGCCATGTGCCTTAATATCTATTTATTACAACATATTGATTAAAATGGATTTGTATTCAGTTTTAAGGCTAGCTAATGTAATGGACATTGAAACTTTTCTGGAAGCATTGGTTGGGATTACAACATGTCACGGGGTAATGAGGCTTTCCTTCGAGAAGTGATTTCAGAAATCATCCCGTGAACCCGATGTTGGGGCAAGGAGGGGAGGGCCAGGACACGTGCCCGGCCAGTTTCCAAAGATCGAGTGCCAGGGGCACGTGTGGCTTTCAGTAAAACAGGAGGTGTGTGGATTCTTAGTACTGTTACAGGTTCTTACTTACTTGGGTTAACTTCTGTCGGAACCTTTCCCAAGTCCAAGACATGCCTAAAATGGTTATGTTGGGGTGGATGCTCTTCAGAGCTTATCCTTTTGACAGATCTTTGGGTCTGGTGATCCGCAGATAGCCTAGACGGAGCTCTTCATTCTGAAGAAGCTGGAAAGTGCATTGTCTCAGGTCCCAGGCCCACATTCATGACTCACCTTCATGTGGATTGATAGATCATTGTCCTTCACCTGCCTGGATCCCTTTCTCAGAACCAGCCCTGAGCATTCTCCTCTTGCACAGTTGTCATGGTTACCATCACATCGCCACCACCACCACCATCATCACCATCCTCTTTCTTGATGTCTTATCTCTGCAGCATGTACATTCGATGTGTGATACGGTCTTGCTAAGCATTATTGGAAGTTTATTCCACAGTATGGAAAAATCTGGGAGAAGGAGATGGCAACCCACTCCAGTATTCTTACCTGGAGAATCCCATGACAGAGGAGCCTGGTGGGCTGCAGTCCATGGGGTCACAAGAGTTGGACATGACTTAGCGACTAAACCACCACCACCATTGAAAGATCTGGCTCTTCTCAAGCTTAAATCCCTTAATAGCCTAAATTCTAAATATATTGACGAGACTGGGATTTCTAACTTTGCTTTGAAGATATATCCTGGTGTTGTATTTCAAAACCAAATTAATTTTAAAGTTGAATATTTGAGTGGGGGAAGGAGCCAGATTGTGCATTACAACTTTATAACCAACATGGGTATACCAATGAAATCCAAAAGTCCAGACTCACACCATGTTGCTAAGAGTCTAAGTGGGAAGCAAACATATCAATAAACCTAGGGGATCTTCTGTAAGGCTTTTTATTAGAAATGAGCCCCTGGCAGGAGGCCTCTTGAGTTTCTGGACTCCCAAGACAAGGCCTGGGATGCTGCTTTGTGGAGAATTGCCCTCTGTCCTCCAAGGACCAGCTAGTCTCCAGCCATCTCCAGGAGACCTTTCCTAAGAACCAAAGACCATGGATCACTCCGTCCTCTGGCTTCCTATGGGGTATCAAAAGGAGGGCATCTAATAGTGCTTCTGTGCACCCTGAACTCTGCTGGTGGCATCCATGGGCCAACTACTTTTACAACAGCCCTTGGAGACAGGCAGTCTTGTTACTCCCATTTTCCAGATGAGGACCCTGAGGCTCAGTGAGGTTAAGTCAATGGCTCAGTATCAGATTGCTAGAAAGTTGGTACACGTGCTTCCTGGAAACACTGGTTCCCTGGCTGCCCGGTGTCTGTCCTGTGTGTTTCATGTCGACTCTACCTACTGTTATGAGGTCGAGTCATTCAGAGTTGCATTTTTCTTATATCTGGGCTAAAAATTAGATTTCATTTTATTTCCGCCATTCTCCACTCCCTTCCCCTGCCACCTCCTTCCATGCCTGGTACCTGCAGATCAGCCAGTGTTAGGGAAGTGAACAATGCCAAGACCTCGGTGAGTCGGACTTGATTGTGTCCTTCTTTACACAGGTAGCCTGGTTGCCTTCCGCATCAGGTGTGAACCTCTGCCCCACCTCTCTGCAGTCCAGAGGCTGAGCATGTGACCCGCTTCTGAGTGTTGAGACACAATTGGCACCTGTGCAGCAGCACCATGACTTTTATCTTCATGGGTGTGTCCCACAGAGCCAGTGAGATGGAGAACAAGGTGCAAAGCAAGCATTTTGTCAGAGCAGGACAATGGCATGGGGAGAAGGTCAGCTGTGGGACCTCTGGGGAGCCCCTTCCTTTCCTGAACCTCCATTTGCACATCTGAAAACTGGAGCTAAAGACTCCTGCTCTGACTCCTTCCTGGACTTGTTGACAAGACTCAGCTGGGGTGTGTTATTCTCCGTGCATTTTGGAAACTTTAAAGTTCTTGACAGCCATCTAATTAAGGAGGAGGATAAACACAAATCCACCAGATGAATGGGCTTCCTGATGGGGAGGGGGTGCAGTCCCATCCATAGGGAAATGGGCCCAGATGTCTCCTCTTTTGCCATCCCTAATGAGAAACAGCCCCATCCTTTGACAGAGCTAGAGTCATCAATCTATGGATTAAAACATAAAGCCCAGCCAAACTTTCTTTATCCTTTCAGGGACATGGTGTATTTTCAATATGGCTCCACAGAGTCAGCCAGCAGGCCCTGCTTGACGGAATGATCTCTGCCGGGCTGGAAAAGACAGACACCCTAACTGTTTGACCAACAAATGTATAGAAAATAGTGGCCGGTAAGTAGCAATTACGTAATAATCTTATCCAAAGAAAATGTGGGCTCAAATTAAGATGATTTCACCAGGAAAACATTAAGGTATACAAAGAGTTCTTAATAAATAGAAATAAATAGTGCAGGGTTTGCGCCGTGGTTATTTTCGATGGTTATCTGCTCTCACTGTCGCTGCTCTGGCTACATTTTCCAGGGGGCTCAGAGCAGCATTTTGCTCTACAAAAACAACTAGCTCCTTTCCAGCCAATGATTACTTGTAATTATGCTTTCCCCTGCTATTATTCTAATAGACCTGTCATGTTGCTTGAAGGACTCTGGCGTTTGGAATATACGACGGCTTTTATGGATGGACTGCTGGAACACTTAATATAGCTCTATTTTTGAATTATCAAGTTCTATCCTTTTGAAGTCTGTGTTAGTGGAACTCCTATTTATGAGATGTGCTGTGCTTAAAGGTTTGCTATTGATGAAGAGGTCCAACAGAGCCTTTATCGTAAGTACGGCAGCATTCTCCCTGAGAGATAAATAGCCGTGCTAAAAGGTATGTTGTGTACCTAGGCTGCAAATTACTAGCCAAGTACCTCATAACAGTGTACTTCAAAAATACCTTTATGCCTCTTGTTTGTTCTCTTTTCCATAGAGATGAATGACATTTCTTAAAACCTAGAGGGGCAGAAGCATGCTGCTCGTCATTGGTCAGCGACATGACTTGGGTTTGAGGAACGTGTTTGTTCTGGCATGGGGTGTCTGGGTATATGCCTTTGTATGGCTCACATCCTCTGTGTTTTGATGTTTCAAGAACTAGCTTTTCTTTTTGTGCCATGCTCAGTTGTGTCTGACTGTTTGAGACCCTGTGGATTGTAGCCCGCCAGGCTCCTCTGTCCATGGGACTGTCCAGGCAAGAGTACTGGAGTGGGTTGCCATGCCCTCCTCCAGGGGATCTTCCCGCCCCCTCAGGGATCACACTTGCCTCTCTTGCATCTCCTGCACTGGCAGACACATTCTTTCTTTAAGTAGCTCCAAGCAGATTTTGGAGGGGTACAAGGGTTTATTAACAGGGCTGCCTGTTCTGGGGACTTCGGAAAACACTACCGAGGATGGAGCAAGTGCCTCAGCCGGGATCGTCAGGTAGTGATAAGCGCCAAGAGTGGGCAGTGGGGTTCAGCTTCCAGCAGGCTGGGCATGTAGGGATCTTAGAAGAGGGTGGCCTGATGGAGAAGTTGTCACAGTAGCACTTCCCAAAGGTCTGATGATGTGGGCAATTTGATGACCACCAGCTGGGGTGAGAGTTTCCTTTAGCAGTTCAACCAGGTTGTTCTTTTGTGAACCCAACATTGTAGGCATTTGAGGCGAATGTAATCGGAGAGTGCAGGCACTTTCTTTGGCCTTGGGTTGCCACCACACTGAAAGACATTGTGCGATTCACACACACAGGAATTTGTGGGGATGGGTGATCTGGCTACCTCAGGGTGTCAGAAATGGACTCGGGATGCTCCAAGTTTCTAGCAAGCATCCCAAAGGCAGACAACGCTCCCTTGGCAGCTGACATCAAACAGAAGCAGGACCACCGGGCAGCTTTGGACCATGCGGTAAGAATTTGCATCGATTCCCCACAGAAGGCAGGCTGCTGCTCCAGCGTGTGCCTGGTGGTTTTCTTTTGGAGCCTTCATGCATCAGAATCCTGACTATACAATGCCCGTCTAATTCATCTTCACCCATATATTCTACCATTACGGATAGCCTTCCCCTTAAGCTTGTCTATTTACTAGCTGGTGTGACAGATGATAGAGACTCCAAGCCGTGTTAGATGGCGTTTGTATGGCTCCGATGCCAGAAGCATTCTAAGCGCCGGTGTTGCATATTTATTGATCTCCATATTCCCAATAATCTGATGCCCGTCACATTTGACAACATTATGTGGAGAGGTCAGCTAGATGGGGCTAATGAAACTGTTTCCAAGATGGATGTTGTTTTCCACAACATTACCCTTGCAAATAGCTGTCAGTGGGGCCTTTCACTGTCAGGCCAGGCATTTGTGAACCTTTTTTTTTTTTTAAATAGTTGACGCTAACATTAAACAAAACCTGAAGCTATTAAATCTCAGTATTTATATATGATAGAAAACATAGACGCCCTGGCATCTTTCCAAATGAAAATCTTATTAACAGACATGGTGCTTGTGGCAAAGTCCTTAGCAATTGGAAACTGGCTTGGCTGTCTGAAATGTTTGACAGATTAACCTGAGATGATGTGAAGGACCGAATGGGAAATGGCTCAAGTCTGGAGGATTAAACCAGCAAATGGCAGGGAGTGCTGCAGACCAGAGGCACATAGTCATTTTGTGAATGCTTTTCCAAGGGTCCACACTGCCGTGAACAATCAGCTCAAAATGTGCTCAGATTTAAAGATTTACAGCGAAAAAGAAAGAATATAAAGTAGTATTTGCAAAGAGAATCCCATTTAATGAAATGCCAATGTGAATTAATGACACTGGAAATGCATCGGAAGCAGTAATGAAGATATTAAAGACAGGTCTCCCTGCCTCCGAATCCAGAGCCCTTTAAAAGCCCTGCGAAGGGACATTTACAGGCTTTCCCACTGTCCTGAGGGTTCTTATGTTGGACAGTGATCCTGATGGCTCTTCTAAGGAATCCATCCTGGTTTAATTCCAGGTGAATATATCTTGGTTAAACATTCACTGAACAATTGTAAACAGCTATATGATTGATGTGCCAATGTGATTTTTGAGAAACTTGTTGCATGTCTCAGTGGGGCCACTGAGAATTTTGGGTTAAGAGAAGCATAGCCAATCTTTAGTTTGAAATGCATTATTTTACAAAGGTAGGTATATTTCATGGGTTTCTTCATGACAACATTCCTCTCCTGGATCTATTCCAGAGCAGACACAAGTAAGAATATATAACGGAATTAATAGGACTTAGCTACTGACTCATCCAGAACATTCTGAACAATGAATTCATGTATTCAGTGCTAGCATTTAGGAACATTAACCCACCATATTGCTTACAGTCACAAAAATCGAAGAGCTTCTCAACTTGTTTATTTTGTAGGATTGAAGAAAGAATGTGAGAGAAGAGATGATTAACTATTGTGCCTTTTCCTTGAGTGGATCTTGGTACCTGTTTCCATCACACCCTTTATTAGGTTATATCTTTTATACTGTGTTGTATGAAGAGTTAGGAAAAAATGGACGATTTCAAGAGCAGTGAAGTTCATTGCTATGTAGATGCTCCCGTTCCTTTTGGATGGAAAAGTTGTTTCTCCTTCATAACCCCTCCTCCACCCTCTTGGAATAAATATGCCACAAAGAGAGCATGTTCTCAGATAACGAATGAGAACCTACCCTATAGCGCAGCGAAATCTATCCAGTGCTCTGTGGTGACCTAAATGGGAAGAAAATCCGAAAAAGAGGGGATATGTGTCTATGTGGCAACCCACTCCAGTGTTCTTGCCTGGAGAATCCCAGGGACAGGGGAGCCTGGTGGGCTGCCGTCTATGGGGTTGCACAGAGTCGGACACGACTGCAGCGACTTAGCAGCAGCAGCATAGCTAATATACATTGCTGTACAGTAAAAACTAAGACAGCATTGTAAAGCCACTAAACTCCAATAAAAATTAAAATAGAGAGAAAGAGAGATTAAAACATTAGGATAAAAAAGTGCATGTTCTTTCTTTGAGGAATACCTACAAGTCATGGGGGAAACAAAGTCAGGTCATGGCAAAAGTTAGCTCTGAGTAAGGTAGAGGGTTACAACATGCTGATTACCATCTGAGAGACATGATTCTCACTAATGAAAAACACGGACAAAAAAGTCATATGTGAGATATGTAAGTTAAAGCTACCCTAGGCAGCTTTAATTTAGGCATGAGCAAATTACGTGAATGTAGTTGCTATAGTAACTAGTAGATAATAGGGTGTTTATGTTGCTATTGAGATATCTTGTACTTTACTGGAATAAGAAAAAAAAAAAAAAAGATTTCCAGGAGCACACAAGAAGAGAAGAAGAGAATGTTTCTCATAACCATTTTATTTTTTCTATTTTACTGTTTATTTAGGATGAAGCAGGCATCTGTGATTATAATACACAGCCCTTAGGTTGGTTTGTTGTTTGGTGTTTTCCTCACTGAGATGTCCCTCTAAAAGCCCAGTCCTGGTGGAGTCTCTGAAGGTGCCCTGGCTGCTGTCTTGGATGCTGCTGGTGGAGGATTCTGTGATTAGGAATGGTTGGCCGTGAGATGTAGGCCAACATGGGTCAGATGAAGTTGAACTCAAAGGCGAAGAACGTTTGAGAATTCAGGGCAGGGCAGATGCTGCCAAAGGGTGTGGTATTACAGATTTAATGCTATGCTTTATGGGTATTTGGTAATGCGATTTTTAAAAAGCATTTGAGGTCCTTTCTGGAGACAGTGACTATGTCTCGAAAGGGACTTGTGATGGATGAAATACAGTTGTCTCACATCTAAGGCTGCAGCTGGCGGAGAGGCGGCAGAGAGCACAGCAAAGGGGACAAGTGCCACTTTGCTGCAGCAGGGAGCTGGCACACAGACCCCAGTGACTCAGGTCCCAGTTTGGATTTGGGGGTTTGGTCACTGATGCCATGGCAATTCACCCAATAGTTGCTCTGCCTGTCACTGCTCTATACCCCCACTTGCAAAGCTGGTTTGGGCAAGCTCAGATGCTTCCAGGCCATTCAGGCTCCTCTTTCCAGCTTTGTGTCTGTGCGTATGCACTCAGTCGCGTCCGACTCTTCGTGACCCTGTGGGCTGAAGTGGGTTGCCAGTTCCTGCTTCAGGAAGCTTTGTATTAAAAACAATTTTTTAAGTTTATAGACCTTTCAAATTCTTAAAGCAGTATTGGTTTATATTAATTAAATTAATTTAACTGAAGAACTCATGTCAATTATGGACTTTTTCTTTGGGAATGGAATAGGGGATTCTTCAGAAGGGGAAATACAGAGGTCGAGTCCCACCAGCCCCAAATAATGGTGGTGATGGAAACAAACCTAAACGCACCAAGATGTCTCCATCTGCACCCTCTTCATTTCACTCCCCTTAGCACAAATTCATGAGCAATTTTCCCTCCAAAAGATGACACAGAATAGAAGAAGCACTGTCTTTGAAGCCAGGAACCCTATGCTCTCGTCTCAGTTCTGCCATGTCCTAGGATTGTGGCCTAAGGGAAGTAATCCACGAATATTTCTCACTTGTAAAATGCTCTTAACAATGCCCACCTGATCAGTGGGGACCCAAAGAAGCTGGAACACTGACTGAGCTTCTGGCTATGAGCTCCATCTCTTAACAGCTGTTCTTTAACTGCACATCTGTTTTGTCCAGTCCCAGATGGAGGCAACTCATTTCCTTTCTCTGGCCTCAGTTTTCTCATCTGCAAAATGGCATCGTTGGCCCTGTCATCCTCAGAGATGCCCTGCTGGCCTCAGAGATGCCCTGCTCTTTCTTATACTCTGAGATTATATGGCATAAGCTTTTCCAGGTTCCTAAATGTCCTTCTCTTAAGAAATGTGTGCAAAGAATCTTTTGACTCTTCATGGCTAAATACAAATTCCTCTTCTCTTCCTGAGTTTGAAGAGCTGCTCAACTGAAGAGTTGGTTTGGCACGAAGCCTTGTGTTTATTACAGGCATGGCTTTTGGGCTGGAAGGAACGGAAGACATCCATTTGAGCTTTTTGCCTTGAGGCTGATAATATGTTTTAATTTCCATTTTACAAATGAAACGATTGAATTTTCAGGAGCTTAAGCACCAGTGCAAGGCCTCACCACCCTCAGTATTTTGGTAGCCTCTTCCTGCTGTATGTTAATTTCCCCAAGGGAAATTAACACCAGAAGGGGGCAGTCACCAGAAGGGGGCAGCTCCCAGGAAAAATGGTGAAAGGTGGGAGAGCTAGTGCACGCCTGCATCTTTACTCAGTTTCCATCAAAACCAACACTGCATGACAAGAGAAGTGGATGGTGGGCCAGGAACCCACAGGAGGTGGGAGGGGGGCGAAGGAGGAGTCCTGAGCTGTGGAAGAGCAGTATCTGGTCACCTGATTCATAATTCCCACCCATCGCTGAAGCTCTCTGTACCAGAGACCCTTCAACACCTCACCTGCACCATTGCCTCCAGATTGCAAAACTCATTAGACTGTGAAGTAAGCCGAGTAGGAATCAATTTTTTGCCTAGCCCCAGAAATTCTTTGAAATAATATGTCAAAATGGTTATCTCGTCTGTTGCAATTGGCTTGAAAATCTCAGAATTCCTATGGATATTTATGAGATTACCATGTACCATCTGGCTCCCTACATGCGAGTGTGTCTACACAGATGCCTGGATAATATATAGGGAGCCAAGCACATTTATTTTTACAGAGGGTAATTATTACAGTCTCTCCTTCCAGGAATGAGCCTTTTGTTTTATGTTTTCAGGGAGAACTTGTGAAATATTAAGATATTTTACTGCCTTAATGTTCTGAATTGTTTGCCTCTCCATATTGCAATCTAAAACTCATTAACAGTCGAACAATTTAATCAGAATGAATCAAGTTGTGAAAAGGATACATGGGCAGTTCACGCAGCCATAAAGCATAGCTGAAACTTTTCTGAACAGCTTAATAAAACTTAGAAGGCAGCAGGAAATAAATGATTATCCTGGACAGTATCAGGGTAAACAGAACCTGGAGTCATGAACTTGGTAATTGTTCTTCCTCTCAGCACATTTGCCCAGGCTTGGTCTTAATTCATGGGATGGACCAGTGAGTATAGGGAAATAAGTTGCCAGCCCTTCTGTAAATTTTTTCTCTTAACATTAAGCATGAGCAAGGAAGCAAATTGAGGGTGGGTGAATAAGGGAGCTTCCTGGCAGTCCAGTGATTAGGACTCAGCACTTTCATTGCTAAGGTTTCAAGCCTTAGTCAGAGAACTAAGATCCTGCAAGCTGCATGGTGTGGCTATATATATATATATATATATATATATATATATATATATATATATATAGTCTTTGGGGACATATGGAATATTTTATAGCAAATCCCGGATGTCATGTCTTACCACTTAGAAATACTTTGGCTGACAAAAGCTTTTCCCTCCTTAATATAATCACTGTGCAAGCAAAATTAGCAAGAATTTCTTAATATGATCACCTATCCCTTCCGTACTTAAATTTCTCTCAGTTCAGTTCTGTCGCTCAGTCATGTCCAACTGTTTGGAACCCTATGGACTGCAGCACACCAGGTCTCCCTGTCCATCACCAACTCCCGGAGCCTGCTCAAACTCATGTCCATTGAGTCGGTGATGCCATCCAAGCATCTCATCCTCTGTCATCCCCTTCTCCTCCTGCCTTCGATCTTTCCCAGAATCAGGGTCTTTCCCAATGAGTCAGTTCTTCGCTTTAGGTTGCCAAAGTATTGGAGCTTCAGCTTCAGCATCAGTCCTTCCAGTGAATACTCAGAACTGATTTCCTTTAGGATTGACTGGTTGGATCTCCTTGCAGTCCAAGGGGCTCTCGAGTCCCAACACCACAGTTCCAAAGCATTAATTCTTTGGCGCTCAGCTTTCTTTGTGGTCCAACTCTCGTATCCATACATGATGGCTGGAAAAACCATAGCTTTAACTAGATGGACCTAGTTGCCTCAAAAAATCTCTTTTTACCTAAGTTTTTTTGAATACGTGGCCAAATAAAGTTTGCATGTCACACTGACGTTTTGAAGAAAAGGTAAAATGCCCTATGGCCTGGACTTTGCTAGTTGCTTTTGCTAGGTGTCCTATAATTTGATATTTTATTCTCTGAAGTATTATAAACTTGTCTTTAAACTCAGTGGTCATTTGAAATTCAGGACTCTTGCACGATAACACTTCAGAGATGTTGCTGTGTTTGGACTGCATCACCTCAAGAGATGCAGAGGCAGCTGGAATCCCACGGTTTTATTGATACCAAGGCTGATCAGAGTTCATATGGTAACAGCTACGTCTCTCACCATGAAGTTTTCCAGAAAGCTTTTCATGTAAAATTTTTTCTAAAATTATAAAATACACATAAAACCTGTCATTTTAACCTTTTAACATCCCACCTTGACTTTTCACTATCTTTATTTTTAATTTATTTTGGCTGTGCTGTGCAGCAATTAGAATCTTAGTTCCCTGACCAGGAATCGAACTCATGCCCCCTGCAGTGGAAGGACAGAGTCTTAACCACTGGACTACCAGCAAAGTCCCTTAACTGTTTTTAAGTGTGGAGCTTTGTGGCATTAAGCAGATCCACAATGTTGTATAACCATCGCCATTATCTGTTTTCAGAAACCTTTCATCTTTTGAAACTGAGACTATGTACTCGTTAAACAGTAACCTCCCAAGTCTCGCTCCTCCCAAGTCTCACTCCTCCCCACTGGCTCCTGACAGCCAGCATTCTCCTTTCTGTCTCTGTGAATTCCCCTCTTCTAGGTCCCTCATGTAAGTGACTGGCTTATTTCCCTTAGCATAAGGTCCACCTGTGTTTAGCATGTGTTAGAATTTCCTTCCTTTACACGGCTGAATACTATTCCATTGTACAGATGGAGCACATTCTGCCTAGCCATTCATCTATTTATGGACACTTGGCTTGCTTTTGGCTGTTGTGACTACTGCTGCCATGAACGTGGGTGACCTCACTTAGTGCGTTGTGGGTTCGCTGATGATATCTGTCTAGATCCGTTACGGGCATGCCTCGCTTTATTGTGCTTCACTTTGTTGCATTTTTCAGATGCTGCAAATTTACAAATTGAAGTTTTTGGAAGTCCTGCATGGAGCAAGGCCACCAGTACCACTTTTCAGGCAGTATTTGGTCACTTTGTAACACCGTGTCACATTTTGGTAATTCTGAATATTTTCAACTTTTTCAATATTATGCTATTTGTTATGGTGATCTGTGATCTTTGGCATCACAATTGCCTTTTTTTCTGTATGTACATTGTTGTTTAGAGCTAATACTGTTGCACATTTAGTAGACTACAGTATAGTGTAAATGTATCTTTTACTTGTAGTGGTAAACCAAGAAATTCATGTAACTCACTTTATTGCAATGTTTGCTTTCCAGTGGTAGTTTGGAACTAAACTTGTACTGTCTCGGATATATGTCTATGTTTTATATGTTGCACAATGATGATTTTCTAGTATTTTCTGTGTATGTACCGATTTTCAGAATAATGATTTAATTTATCAGTTTCCCACAAAAGTGACCAATGAAGTGTTTGCTTTTTATTTTTTCCTAAAGCCAACTGTTTTTTTTTTTTTCATAACTCCTCAAGTTAGTGCTTGTGTCCTTTGACAGAGCTCCAGAAGTCTTTTGCCACTTCTTTTATTTCTGGAACAACAAGGTGTCCCAGACTCACACATTCCCTCTCGGAAGGGGAAAAGTCTCCTTTTCTCTGTTGCACTCATGACTCTGCCCTCAATTCTGCACTTCTGGGCAGCAAGGGTGTGCATTTTCCCACACCAAATGGTTCTCCGATTCTCTGTGGATACTGTCTGAGTGTCCTCCAATGTAATTCAATTCTGACACTTTCCACCCTGAGATGGCATGAGATCTCCCAGCCCCACAAGGCTGCCCCTCCCCTCTCCCACTTCAGACACCAACTGCCAGTCCAGGGTGTCACCGGTGCCTCTGATTGGCTGTACACTGGAGCCTGGAGGTTCCTATCACCCTTCCTCAGGTTCAGTGTTGACTAGAATGGCTTCTAGAACTCAGGGAAACATTTATGTTCGTCTGTTGATCGTAAAGGATGTAATTCAGAAACAGCCAGCTGGAAGAGACGCACAGGGCAGAGGGTGGGGGGAGGAGTGTTAGCGCCCATGTCCTCTTGGCGGGCACGCCGCCCACCCCCAGTGCCTCCATGTGCTTGCCAAGCAAGAAGCTCACTGAGTCCTGTACTTTAGGGATTTTTAGGGGCAGTTTCATTATGTAGGCATGATTGGCCATTGTTGGGGTGAAGCTGAAAGTCCCACCCCCAGATTACATGGTTGGTTCCTCTGGTGACAAACCTTTAGCCTGTGGTTATCTGGGGAACTTTTAAAAAACACCTCATTAATATAAGCTCAGGTATGGTTGAAAGAAGTTTGTTAAGAATAACAAAGATACTCCTTATAATTCTTTTCACTTAGAAAATTCCAAGGCCTTTCGGAACTCTGTGCCAGGAATGAGGATGAGACAATACATATTTCTTATTATAAATCACAGTATCACACCACTCACTCCTCATGGATCATAGCCTTGTCGTGACAAAGGGGCTTGGGCTTGTGTAGCTCAGCGAAGCTGTGCAGGGCCACCCCAGACCGACAATGGGTCATAGTGAAGAATTCTGACAAACATGATGCCCCGGAGGAGGAAGTGGCAACCCAGTCTTCTTGCCACGAGAACCCCATGGACAGTATGAAAAGGCAGAGAGGTATGACGCCAGAAGATGGGCCCCCCCAGGTCAGAAGGGGTCCAATACGCTCCTGGTGAAGAGCAGCTGTTAGCATACTAACAGCTTCAGAAAGAATGAGGTGGCTGGGCCAAAGTGGAAATGATGCTCAGCTGTGGATGTGTCTGGTGGTGAAAGTAAAGTCTGATGCTGTAAAGAACAGTATTGCACAGGAACCTGGAACATTAGATCCACGAATCAAGATAAATTAGACATGGTCAAGCAGGAGACTGCAAGATTGAATATCGACATTTTAGGAATCAGGGAACTAAAATGGATGGGAATGGGCAAATTTAATTCAGATGACCATTATATCTACTAATGTGGGCAAGAATCCTTTAGAAGAAATGGAGTAACCCTCATAGTCAACAAAAGAGTCCAAAATGCAGTACTTGGGTGTAATCTCAAAGATGACAAGACGATCTTGGTTCATTTCCAAGGTAAACAACTCAACCTCACAGCAATCCAAGTCTATGGCCCAACCACTGATGCCAAAGAAGTTAAACTCTTCTATGAAGTCCTATAAGACCTTCTAGAACTAACACCAAAAGAGATGTCCTTTTCATCATAGGGGATTAGAATGCAAAAGTAGGAAGTCAGGAGAGTACCTGGAGTAACAGGCGAGTTTGACCTTTGAATACAGAATGTAGCAGGGCAAAGCCTAAGGGTTTTGTTAAGAGAACACACTGATCATATCAAACACCGTTTTCCAACAACACAAGAGAGAACTCTACACATGGACATTACCAAATTGTCAATACCAAAATCAGATTGATTATATATATTCTTTGCTGCCAAAGATGGAGGAGCTCTATTACAGTCAGTAAAAACAAGACCTGGAGCTGACTGCGGCTCAGGTCATGAACTCCTTATTGCAAAATTCAGGCTTCAATTGAGGAAAGTAGGAAAATCCACTAGGTCATTCAGTTATGACCCAAAT
This sequence comes from Oryx dammah, assembly GCF_014754425.2. Lineage (NCBI taxonomy): Eukaryota > Metazoa > Chordata > Mammalia > Artiodactyla > Bovidae > Oryx > Oryx dammah. Next base: position 41,670,838 of record NW_024070198.1, read on the forward strand.
CAAATCCCTTATGATTATACAGTGGAGGTGACAAATAGACTCAAGGGATTAGAGCTGGTAGATACAGTGCCTGAATAACTGTGGACAGAGGTTTGTAGCATTGTACAGCAGGCAGTGACCAAGACCATTCCGAAGAAAAATAAATGCAAGAAGGCAAAGTGGTTGTCTCAGGAAGTTTTACAAATAGCTGAGGAAAGAAGAGAAGCAAAAGTCAGGGAGAAAGGGAAAGATATACCCAACTGAATGCAGAGTTACAAAGAATAGCCAGAAGAGATAAGAAAGCTTTCTTAAGTGAACACTGCAAAGAAATAGAGGAAAACAATAGAATGGGAACGACTGGAGATCTCTTTAAGAAAACTGGAGATAACAAAGGAACATTTCATGCAAAGATGGGCACAATAAAGGACAAAAACAGCAAGGATCCAACAGAAGCAGAAGAGGTTAAGAAGAGGTGGCAAGAATACACAGAAGAACTGTACAAGAACGGTCTTAATGACCCGGATAATCACAATGGTGTGGTCACTCACCTAGAGCCAGACATCCTGGAGTATGAAGTCAAGTGGGCTTTAGGAAGGATTACTATGAACAAAGCTAGTGGAGGTGATGGAATTCCACTTGAGCTATTTCAAATCCTAAAAGATGATGCTATGAAAGTGCTGCACTCAGTGTGTCAACAAATTTGGAAAACTCAGCAGTGGCCACAGGACTGGAAAAGGTCAGTCTTCATTCCAATCTCAAAGAAGGATAATGCCAAAGAATGTTAAAACTACTGCACAATTGCACTCATTTCACATACTAGCAAGGTTATGCTCAAAATCCTCAAGCTAGACGTCAGCAGTGTGTGCACTGAGAACTTCCAGATATACAAGCTGGATTTAGGAAAGGCAGAAGAACCAGAGATCAAATTACCACCCTTCATTGGACCATGGAGAAAGCAAGGGAGTTTCAGAAAAATGTCTACTTCTGCTTCATTGACTATGCTAAAGCCTTTGACTGTGTGGATCATGATAAACTGTGGAAAATTCTTAAAGAGATGGATTCCAGACCACCTTACCTATCTCCTGAGAAACCTGTATTTAAATCAAGAAGCAACAGTTAGAATGTTACATGGAACAATGAACTGGTTCAAAATTGGGAAGGGCGTACAAAGCTGTATATTGTCATCCTGCTTATTTAACTTATACACAGAGTACATCATGTGAAATGCTGGGCTGGATGCATCACAAGCTGGAATCAAGATTGCTGGGAGAAATATCAACATCCTCAGATACGCAGTTGATACCACTTTAATGGCAGAGAGTGAAGAAGAACTAAAGAGCCTCTTGATGAGGGTGAAACAGGAGAGTGAAAAAACTGGCTTGAAATTCAACATTCAAAAAACTAAGATCATGGAATCTGGTCCCATCACTTCATGCAAATAGAAGGGAAAAAAGACGCAGTGACAGACTTAATTTTCTTGGGCTCCACAATCACTGTGGATGGTGACTGCAGCCAGGAATTTAAAAGACGCTTGCTCCTTGGAAGGAAAACTCTGACAAACCTAGACAGCATATTAAAAAACAGAGACATCACTTTTCCGACAAAGGTCCATATAGTCAAAGCTACGGTTTTTCCAATAGTCATATATGGTTGTGAGAGCTGCACCATAAAGAAGGCTGAGTGCTAAAAAATTGATGCTTTTGAAATGTGGTTCTAGAGAAGACTCTTAAGAGTCCCTTGGACTGCAAAGAGATGAAACCAGTGAATTCTAAAGGAAATCAACCCTGAATATCCACTGTGAGGACTGATGCTGAAGCTGAATCTCCAGTACTTTGGCCACTTGATGCAAAGAGCCGACCCATTGGAAAAGTCCCTGATGCTGGGAAAGATGAGGGCAGGAGGAGAAGAGGGCAACAGAGGATGAGATGGTTAGATAGCATCACTGACTCAATGGGCATGAATTTTAGCAAACTCTGGGAGACAGTGGAGGACAGAGGAGCCTGGCGTGTTGCAGTCCATGGGGTCACACAGAGTTAGACAGAACTTCACAACAGAAAAACAGCTGTGGTTGTGAAGGCCCTCTTTAATTCTTATATGTGGATATTTCCCTTTCTTTTTTTACAGTCCATCTGTGTGTTGCATTTTCTGATTACATTTTATGTACACATTTCTATATATAATGAGGGGAGAAAGTTCTTCAGAATCTTAGGTCTTCATGTTGCTGGAGGAAACTCGATGCAGATTTTTATAAAAGTTATTCCAAAGCAGGGAGGTAAAATGGAAATTGGGAGTGAAGTTATTATTTGCTATGCAGAAGTATCCTTTACGAGTAGACTTCTCTTAGTGTGTTGAAACTGAACTTTTATCTGTAAGCAAATTGAGTTTGTAAATATTACCCCAAACGGGGTATATGTGTTATACAAAGTTGTTGTCTCTGTCTGAGATGTGAGGACACTGGGCCATGGGTTATACATTTTTGCTGTGTAGGCCTGATCAGAGGAAAAAAAAAAATCACTAAATCATCCTTTTGGCCTCATTCCAAAGTTCAGAGTCCAAACACACCACAAACATACTGTACCAGGTAGGCTTCTGGGAGGAATAGATCATGAAGAGAAAAGAAGCCAGGATTATCCCTAATGGGATAATTAGGAAAATCTTTTAGTCAATACTGTTTAATTTCCTTTCAAGTTCCTAGTTGCCCCACTGCTGCTGCTGCTGCTAAGTTGCTTCAGTCGTGTCCGACTCTATGCGACCCCATAGATGGCAGCCCACCAGGCTCCCCTGTCCCTGGGATTCTCCAGGCGAGAGCACTGGAGTGGGGTGCCATTGCCTTCTCCAATGCATGAAAGTGAAAAGTGAAAGTGAAGTCACTCAGTCATGTCTGACTCTGTGCGACCCAATGGACTGCAGCCCACCAGGCTCCCCCATCCCTGGGATTCTCCAGGCAAGAGCACTGGAGTGGGTGCCATTTACTAGCAACATAATCAGTGCCTCCTGATAATTTCTGAAAAGACCTAGAACTGACCTTTCCCCTTTGAAAGGGGTGGGTCTTTGGTTTCTCTATTGCAACTCCAGATATTTCTAAATGCTGGGGTCTGTTGGCTGTGGTTTTATAACGGAAATCACATTAGATTGGAATTAGCCCAGATGGTGGAGAATGGAATACAATATGCTAAGGTTTGCCATGATGCAAGATAGTCTCAGCTTGTATGGAGATGAAGCTTGTGCATCAGCAAGAGTCGCGGCTCACAGATGATTCCTTTTATAAACAGAATAGGTTTCCTGTTACCTGTTGGGCCCCCTAACCTGCCAGAATGTGTTCTGTTAGGCATGGAACTTTTTTAATCCTCTGTTTTGAAGAAGAGTTTTTGGAAATCGTCTCTAGTTTGCAGAACTCCTAATTGGTCTTCTTTCCTTTGATTTCTCTCATACTTGCAAGGAGATCAAATGAGTCCATCCTAAAGGAAATCAGTCCTGAATATTCACTGGAAGGACTGATGCTAAAGCTGAAGCTCCAATACTTTGGCCACCTGATGCAAAGCACTGATTCCTTGGAAAAGACCCTGATGCTGAGAAAGATTGAAGGTGGGAGGAGAAGGGGATGACAGAGGAGGAGATGGTCGGATGGCATCACCGACTTGATGGACATGAATTTGAGCAGGCTCCAGGAGTTGGTGATGGACAGGGAAGCCTGGCGTGCTTCATTCCATGGGGTTGCAGAGTTGGACACAGCTGAACAACTGGACTGAACTGAACTGATACTTGCTACATGCTCAATGCACAGAATTTTCTAAACAAAGACCTGGTCATCTCACTTCTCTGCTAAAAATCCTTTAATGAGTCCCCTGAAGAATCAAGTCCAGTCTCCAGGCCTGGTTCTCCAGGCTCTTGAATGAAACTGGATGGAATTCTCCCCCCACCCAACCCCTGGTTGGCAACCGCAGATGCCCCAAATTCTTTCATTTCTTCCAGGCTCGGCTTGTAGTAGCTATTCCCTGGGCCTGTGACCTCCTCCCCATCGGAAGCCATGCAAATTATCCTTGACCCGTGGGACCACAAGGGACCAAGGGCTGAACAAGGACAGCTGTGCCAGGAGTCCTGGTCACAGGCTTTTGAGCCCTTGTGATGGCTCTGTGGCTTTACCTCTCCTGTGTACACACTTGCGTGGCTGTTCCAACTTGCTGTGGCCCTCTGCTGGGACTGGGCTTCTCAACTCTGCCTACCACATTCCTACCTCCCTCTGCACTCGTTGCTCTGCCTCCCAGAGCACGTCATCCGTATTTCTCTTCCTGAGCATTTGCAATATTAGAATTGTAAACCTTCTCCAGTTTTTGCTTGGGACCCATGTCGGAAGACGCATCTTGCCTGGTAAGAAGGGATTTTAATCTGTAAGATGAAAGTATAGGTTCAAACAGAAGTTTTCTGTTAGGTACCATGTTGTCTGAAGGATATTGGACCAGAGTATCTGGTGGGGCCCCATCCGAGTGTGTGAGCAAGGGGGCAGGTTTCATTATGTTATTATCAGCTTATTGCCCGCACTCTGGCCTGCTGTGCCATGAGGCTTAGACCAGTTTCCTAGACTGGAAGTATCAGATGGCAGAGACTGGAACTTTTAAATACTCCATAAGGGGAACTGTTCCTATCAGAGAAAATGTTGAGGAAGTTGATGGATGAATGAATGAGTATGTGAAGCAGTGAGAAAATCCATTACCATGATGAAAAAAGCAATCTATGGCAGCTTCTAGAAAGGACCCAAGGACCTGGTATGAATAAGCAGGGCAATATGAGATTACCTCAGTCTAAGGAAAGAGAGACAATTGTATTTATTAGGGATGGAGTCAAGGAGCCTGGGCTTGGCTTCATTGTGATCCTAAGTCTTTGGCACCTAACAATCTAGCTGCCCATTCATTTGTCTATCTATCCATCTATCCATCTAGTCAGCCATCTATCCCATCAAACACCCATCTATCCTTCTATCAACTTATCTATCTTTCCATCAACTTATCTATCCATCTACCCATCTAAACATTCATCTACCTGTCCATTCATCCATCTATCCATCTGTGCATCCATCCGTCCATCCTCTGTTCCCCTGTCCGTATATCCATCATTACCAACCACCTAAAATCACTAGAGCCTAGAAACCTAGAAATATGAGAAAGACACTGTCTCTTGCTTCATGGGACCTGGTGTGTTATGGGAAGGATATCATACAAATAATTACTGTGTAATAAGATAATGACTTCAGAGGAGCCCTCTTGCCTCCATGCTGGGAGTGAGAGCACCTTAGTTCGTCTAGAATCAGGCAAGACTTCCCAGAGGAAGTGGGTTTTGAGTCCAGACTGGAGCAAGAAGGTGCCCAGTTTTGCCTCACCTGTGCAGGGGTGGCATGGGGCCCAGTGGCATCCATCTAAAAATATCCTTGTTTCCTGAGCAGCAGGGGCAGAGTTTTGTACTGAGCACCAACAAGAGGCCTGGAGGGCGAGTGGGGAGTTAGAGTCAGTTCAGTACTTGCTGGGAGGGGAGCACCCTGTCTTGAGGGGACCCCCAGATTCTGTCTAAGAACTGGTTACTGCCTATGGGTAGTTGGAGGAAAAGCTCACTGCCCCCAGTTACTTGTTTCCTGGACAAGGCTAGAAGTGGCCTTTCCAGGCTTGTTCTGGGCTCAGGGCCCATTGTCTGTCGTGCGCCAGGAACCCCATGAATTTTAATAGCCTCCATTCAGAGTGATTAAAACCTTAATGAAATTTAATTATCTTGATGTTAAGCATTTTGTGTTAAGTTATTGCATTCTGACCGCTCATTGTTCGCTGCAAGCTCAGGGCAGCTCACCTACCTCTACCTTAATGGAAAAGAAAACTGAATATATTTAAATGAAATTTCCCCCCAAATAATTGCCTTCAATGAAACACCAAGCAGGCGTCAGGACTGAATTTATAAATCAGGTGGCTGCCGATGAGAGCTACCATGTTTGGAATGGTTTTCATTAATCCAGGGTCTCCAGAAGGAGTGATGTGAAAAGTTCAGAATATAAGTGACAGGTGTTTATGGTCGCAATTGCATTAAACAGGCTCTTAAACGCAGGTTAAAGGCCTCTGTGAAATATAGAATATACCTGAAAACGTGGCCTAAATTTTTGCCATTTTGGACTTTGCATTAGTTACCTACAGAATTAGCAGAGCTTTCGGTTAATCAACTGTCAGTGTAAATTGTGGTTGAGCAAAATGCTTATAAATACCGGTAAGCACAGTTTGCTTGGCCTGTTGCATTTTTTTTCTTTTCTTCTTCCCTTGGGCCTTCCAAAGGCCTTCAGCTGATGGAGAGCTTTTAATTTCACATTTTGGCCCCCACCGCAGGTGATAAACAAAGGTTTCCCCGCTGCTCTGGCTGGGGTCAGTTATCCCGCCTCCCTCCCTGTAATCACACACAAAAGGTGCCCGAGATCCACAGCTAATTTGCGGCCTCTGTTTAGCAGAATTTAATAGCAGGTATTACTGCTGCCGCGGTAATTAAGGACCTTTGTCAATAAGACGGAATAGATGGCCACACTTGGTTGTAATCAGTGGGCTCTCGAGAGCCAGAGGAGTGAAAAGGGAAAGAAGCAATCCATTTTGTGAATAACAGAGTCCTCCCTGGCCTCCCTCCCTCCCAGATCGGGCAGTGGAATAATAATTCCCCAGGCAATGAAAGTACAGGAATAAAAGTACTTACCCTCCAGCCGGTGATTTTTTTTTTGACTTTTTATTTACTCTACTGAGCTTTCTTATTTGCTCCAGGCTGCATTTGATGAAGTATTGTTTAAACAGCACAGGAGCAAAATGGATGTAGGGAGGTGGGGAGAGGAGGAGGAATTTTAACCAGGTGGCAGGGAGGCGCCGCTTTAAGGTGGACAGCCATTCGGTTTATCAATTATTTCTCCAGGATACAGGCAAAAAAAAAGGAAAGAAAAAAGACAAAACCAAGTGGCTTCGTGAAGAGGAGGAGGGTGTCATTTAGAGCTGTCTCTGAACATAGTCATTCAGCTCTAAATGGGTCGCCTGTAACAAGCGAGAAGTGAACTTGGGGGAGCACTGTCACCCTCCTCCCTAATGTACCGCTGAATGGCCCGGTGGAGGAGGCGGCGGGGGAGGCGAGAGGGCAGGGGCTGGCGGCCGCAATTCAAAGAGCCCTTCGAGGTGTGTGCCCCTCGTAGTAATTGGAGAGGAAGCTGCCTTTCCCTCGCCGATTCCCTGCCTTTTTACTGGTCTTAACAAGCATGATGCTTTTAATAGTGCTTTGAGCACCATCTCTTTATACGCCTCTCCCTCTCTAAAGCAGCTTTAACTATACTCTTTCTGTCGCTAATGTCTGAAAAACTTCTACCTTTAATCATTCCCGGATGAGGCGGCAAACAAGCGCCCGTCTCCTTTAGCAATTATGGCTGGCTGGGTAGTCACTGCCGGCTGGAAAGGGAGTGGGTGGCGGGCCGAGGGAGCAGGAAGGCTCTGAGGGTGTAGATGGTGGGGCTTGAATGCCAGGTCCAGAGCTTGGGGACATCCAAGGGGCTTCTTGGGAGGGGAGGGCCGGGAGTCAGTTTTAAATACCCACGCCTGCAAGGAGGAAGACAAAAATCTGTTTGACCACTATTAACAATGGACTTGGATTTGGTTAATTAAAAGAGATTGAAATTGGTTTTGTGGCTAAACTAGGACACTTCCCCCCTCCCGACTTCCAATCCAACACACACATTTAGGAGCAGTCCCAAACCGGGCTGATGGGTGAGGTCTTTCTGCCAGATGAGCTTGAAGGGTTTCACATACTCCTCTGGGCTGGGGAGGGATTCAGGATGGGCTGGTTCCAAGTGCAGGCTCAACCTTGCCAAAAAAATGTCTTTCCCCACTAGTTTCATTGAGAGATAATCGACATTTAACATTTGTATAAGTTTAAGGTGTATAAGATAGTGATTTGATATGTGTATATATTGTGAGATGATTACCATAACTTTAGTTAACATCCATGCCCTCACAAAGTTACAAGAATTTTTTCCCCTCTGAAAAGAGCTTTTACTGCCTACTCTGTTAGCTCTCTTCAGATACATAATACAGTGTTGTCAGCTATAGTCACCATGCTGCATATTACATCCTCAGCGTCTACTCATCTTTTAACTGGAAGTTTGCATCTTTTGATCTCCTTTACCCATTTTCCCTTTCCCTTACCTCTGTCAACTACTAATCTGTTCTCTATTTCTCTGAGTTTGGTGTTTTAAAATTTTACATGTGTGAGACCATACAGTGCTTCACTCAGTGGTCTATTCATGTTGGCACAAATAGCAAAATTTTCTTTTTTCATGGCTGAATGGGATTCCCTTGTATACACACACACCACTTTTTTTCATCCGTTCATCTGTCAACAGACACTTAGACTGTTTCCATGCCTTGCATATTGTAAATAATGCTGCAATGAATTGTGGGAGTGTAGCTGTCTCTTTGGAACAGCAACTTTGTTTTCTTTGAAGTGGGATCCTAAGGTGGTTCTATTTATAGTTTTTTGAGGAAGCTCCATACTTTTCTCCATAGTGGTTACACCAATGTACATCCCCACCGGCAGTGCACAAGCATTTGTTATCTTTTCTTCACATCCTCACCAGCATTTGTTATCTCTTTGCTTAAAAAAAATTTTTTTTTGATGTGGACCCTTTTTAAAGTCTTTATTGAATTTGCTATAAGATTGCCTCTGTTTTATGTTTTGTTTTTTTGGCTGCAAGGCATGTGAGAGCTTAGATCTCAGTCAAGGATTGAACCTGTGCCCCTGCACTTGGAAGGTGGATTCTTAACCTCTGGACCATCAGGGAAGTCCCTTCTCTTTTCTTTTTGATTACAGCCATTCTGACAGGTGTGAGGTGAAAAAGAGTCTTTTCAGATGCGGTTAAGGACTTCTGGATAGGGAGATTATTCTGGATTATCTGGGTGGACCCTAAATATAGCCACATGTGTCTTAATTAGAGGGGCAGGGGAAGAGTCAAGCAAGATGGAAGAGCAGAAGACGGTGCGGAGATGGGGGCTGAGACTAGGGCGATGCTGCCACAAGCCAACGAGTGCCAGCAGCCTCCAGAAGCTGGGAGAGGCGAGGATGGACTCCCTGGAGCCTGCAGAGGGGCCGCAGTCCTGCTGATCCCTGCATCTTGGCCGTCTGGCCTCTAGAACTGTGACAGGCTAGATTTAATCTTATTTTAAGCCCCCCCAATTTGTGGTAATTAATATAGCAGCTATAGGAAACTAACACAGGTACCTTGTAGAAGGTCCTTTTCCATAAATGAGTCAAGTGAACACTTGAAGAGAAGGAGAAAATGTCCTGTGCTCTGGCCCTCCTGGCCAGGAAGGCAAGGTGACCTGGGGGTCCAGGTGTGTGGCTGGAGTCCTGATACCTGTGGAACTGTGTGGTTGTGTCCCTCAGGAGCCTTGACTGTGGGGTGCATTGCACTCCAGCCCCCAGGGAATGGGATGCTGGCAGGCATGGATGACCCTGGGGAGGGGGCGCTAGGTGACTTCAGAGTTTCTGGAGCAGAGCTCTGCCAGCCCTGGTTCTCAGTGGCTCAGCTGCAAAGGCAGGCTGTGAGCTGCAGGTCTTAGACCTGGGATGCCTCACTCTGTTTAGTGAAAAGGACATATGGAAAAACACAGCAGAATATCTAACAACCTTTTTGTGGGCAATTTCTTATGCAAAACTGAATATGTTTTCTCATGTCATATAAAGAAATGTTGTCACTGGTCTGTTCAGCACTATTTTTATAGATCTTATTCTTTACACAATAGCCTTACTACTGTGGCATACATTTTTTTGGTTACAGGGTAGATTGTTTCCACTGTCAGTTGTAAATGCAACTTTTTCATATCTGGATGTTGAGTCTAATTGATAGCACAATGGAGTTTGAAGTTCAGTTCAGATTTACTTCTGGACTGATTATCTGTTAAAAAATAGATTTAAGGGACGAGATCTGATAGACAGAGTGCCTGAGGAACTATGGACGGAGGTTCGTGACTGATGAACTATGGACGTTCGTGACATTGTACAGGAGACAGGGATCAAGACCATCCCCAAGAAAAAGAAATGCAAAAAAGCAAAATGGCTGTCTGGGGAGGCCTTACAAATAGCTGTGAAAAGAAGAGTAATGAAAAGCCAAGGAGAAAAGGAAAGATACAAGCATCTGAATGCAGAATTCCAAAGAATAGCAAGGAGAGATAGGAAAGCCTTCCTCAGCAATCAATGGCAAGAAATAGAGGAAAACAACAGAATGGGAAAGACTAGAGATCTCTTCAAGAAAATTAGAGATATCAAGGGAACATTTCATGCAAAGATGGGCTCGATAAAGGACAGAAATGGTAAGGACCTAACAGAAGCAGAAGATATTAAGAAAAGGTGGCAAGAATACACAGAAAAACTGTACAAAAAAGAGCTTCACGACCCATAATCACAATGGTGTGATCACTCACCTAGAGCCAGACATCCTGGAATGTGAAGTCAAGTGGGTCTTAGGAAAGCATCACTACGAACAAAGCTAGTGGAGGTAATGGAATTCCAGTTGAGCTATTTCAAATCCTGGAAGATGATGCTGTGAAAGTGCTGCACTCAATATGCCAGCAAATTTGGAGAACTCAGCAGTGGCCACAGGACTGGAAAAGGTCAGTTTTCATTCCAATCCCAAAGAAAGGCAATGCCAAAGAATGCTCAAACTACCGCACAATTGCACTCACCTCACACGCTAGTAAAGTTATGCTCAAAATTCTCCAAGCCAGGCTTCAGCAGTACGTGAATTGTGAACTTCCAGATGTTCAAGCTGGTTTTAGAAAAGGCAGAGGAAGCAGAGATCAAATTGCCAGTATCCACTGGATCTTCAAAAAAGCAAGAGAGTTCCAGAAAAACATCTATTTCTGCTTTATTGACTATGCCAAAGCCTTTGACTGTGCAGGTCACAACAAACTGTGGAAAATTCTGAAAGAGATGGGAATACCAGACCACCTGACTTGCCTCTTGAGAAACCTATATGCAGGTCAGGAAGCAACAGTCAGAACTGGACATGGAACAACAGACTGGTTCCAAATAGGAAAAGGAGTATGTCAAGGCTGTATATTGTCACCCTGCTTATTTAACTTCTATGCAGAGTACATCATGAGAAACGCTGGTCTGGAGGAAGCACAGGCTGAAATCAAGATTGCAGGGAGAAATGTCAATAACCTCAGATATGCAGATGACACCACCCTTATGGCAGAAAGTAAAGAGGAACTAAAAAGACTCTTGATGAACGTGAAAAAGGAGAGTGAAAAAGTGGGCTTAAAGCTCAACATTCATAAAACTAAGATCATGGCATCTGGTCCCATCACTTCATGGGAAAAAGATGGGGAAACAGTGGAAACAGTGTCAGACTTTATTTTTTTGGGCTCCAAAATGACTGCAGATGGTGATTGCAGCCATGAAATTAAAAGATGCTTACTCCTTGAAGGGAAAGTTATGACCAACCTAGATAGCATATTCAAAAGCAGAGACATTACTTTGCCAACACAGGTCCATCTAATCAAGGCTATGGTTTTTCCTGTGGTCATGTATGGATGTGAGAGTTGGACTATGAAGAAAGCTGAGCGCTAAAGAATTGATGCTTTTGAACTGTGGTGTTGGAGAAGACTCTTGAGAGTCCCTTGGACTGCAAGGAGATCCAACCAGTCCATTCTAAAGGAGATCAGTCCTGGGTGTTCATTGGAAGGACTGATGCTAAAGCTGAAACTCCAATACTTTGGCCACCTCATGCGAAGAGTTGACTCATTGGAAAAGACCCTGATGCTGGGAGGGACTGGGGGCAGGAGGAGAAGGGGACGACAGAGGATGAGATGGCTGGATGGCATCACCGACTCGATGGATGTGAGTCTGAGTGAACTCTGGGAGTTGGTGATGGACAGGGAGGCCTGGTGTGCTGCGATTCGTGGGGTCGCAAAGAGTCGGACACGACTGAGCGACTGAACTGAACTGAACTGATATGGGTTATGAGGATGAAAAAGAGACTGTGCATCCTCTAGACAAGAACCTTGCCCAAGACACCCAGCGTGGTGGCACCAGGCGGTGAGCACACACAGCCCCCTGCCTGCAGGCTTGATCTCTGGCCTCCCCTGCTCTTGGAAACCAAGGGTGAGAACCACACCTGGGACTGCAATATGTTTTGTGGAGAGACCTGTGCAGATGACACCCCTCTGGGCCTGCCTGGGGCCCAGCTATGCCTTCTCTGCCCAGTCTGGGCAGTGTACTGGGCATATGGGCCCACAAGGAGTACTAGTGGTTCTGTGTTGAATTATCACCGGGAATTAGAAAGGCGCCAGAGAACTCCTACTAAATGTGACCTCTTAGGAAGCATCTCTGAACACAAGCAGGAGTCCAGTTTGGCAGGTCTTGGAGGCAAGAAGCATATTCTTTTAGCTCCTATAAGGAGAACTGTCCATTTGTTCTAGAAGCAAGATAATCAAAAAGGGTAATGTTCATCTAATGGACATTGTGGCTTATGGCAGTTGTGTCAAAATTCCTAGCAAACCTGAATGTTTTCAGAATGGAGAAAGGGCGAGAGAGGATTTCTACAGTTAGGAGGGAGCTTGTGGGCTGTAATTAACCACATCCGGGGCCCTCCCTGTCTTTTTAAAAATAAATAAATCCCAATATTTATTTATTTGACTGTGCCAGGTCTCCCATCTTCATTGGGGCTGGCAGGATCTTTAGCTGTAGCATGTGGGACCTAGTTTCTTGACCAGGGATTGAACTCGGGCCCCCTGGATTGGGAGTTTGGCGTCTTAGCTCCTGGTCCACCAGGAAGTCCTTCCCTTGATGTCTCTGCTCACAGCAGGCTTGTTCTGAGGATGGTTCTCGCTGTCCTGCAAGTCCAGACAAGAGGACAAGGCCAGCGGGGAGGCCAGAATGGCATATCTGGGTCCTGCCTTCTGCTCAGAGCCCTGGAGGGGGCTTGGCGGTGTTTGTATGAACTGTAAGCACTAGGCGGGTGTCTGGATGGTGAGGTGCTGCAGAGGGAGGCTCAGGGCTGTGTGACCCAAGGCAAATGTCTTCACTGCTCTGTGCTGCACTTTCTCTGCTGAAAAGTGAGGAGAAGAATCTATCGATCATATATGGTCGTTGAGAAGCTGAACTTCGATAAACTCCCACAGTGCCCGGAGTGGTGTCTGGCACGCGTAGTCATACTCCAGCCAGGTCTGCTGCTTTTATGAGCTCTGTGGACAGGGAAGTTCTGAGTCCGCAGACCTGGGACAAGGCCCATTCCCGCCACTCTGTGAGGCCCTGTCTGCACCGCTGTGTCCTCATCCGGGAACCGTGGCAGGTAATGAGGCCTGTCTTGAAGGTTGATGGGACCGTTTGTAGAAAGTATCTGAATCATTCAGCTCCGTACCACATGGTCACCTCCATCCGTCTCTCCCTGCCTTCTACAACTTAAGGAGATTCGCTCTTTCAGCAAATTTGTCTGTCTCCAGTCTTGATCTTTTAGGCTGTATAAGCCCACTGACTCCATCTACCATGGGTTCAGGGCTATGGGATGGGGGGAGAGAGGTATCATCAGACTCTGTCCCTGTCCCCAAGAATGTGGATTTCAGATACTCAACGAGCACATTTTATAGTTTAAGTCTGCCCCCAAACCATGTGAGACATCCTTATACTAAAAAGTATTCACTGTTTCAGGCTTCCCAGGTGGCCCGGTTATAATGAGTCTGCCTGCAGCGGAGGAGCTGCAGGAGACTGGGGGTCAATCCCTGGACTGGGAAGATCCCCTAGAGGAGGAATTGGCAACCACTTCAGTATTCTGACCGGGAAAATTCCATGCACAGAGAAGCCTGGAGTCCACGGGGTTACAGAGAGTCAGATGCGGCGGAGCACGCACGCATGCATCCATTGTTTATCTAAATTAGAATGTAACCAATCACCCTACATTTTTATTCGCTAAATCTGGCAACTCAATGGCTTCTCCGGCTCCATGAAAATGCCACGCTGGGGTCACCACCCATTGGTTTGGGGGAATCCCTCAAACCTAGATTGGTGCCTAGCATCTGACTTTGCTCTGTCCCTTCCTTGGTCCTGGGACCCTGGACAAGTCCTCCCCTCCCCTGTTCTGGGCCTTTGGCTTCCTCCTCCCCCCTCTGGTTTCTTTTCTTTGACTTCAGGGCTGGTGGAAGACATCCAGCCAACCTGGCATTTTGGTGTTGTGTAGACACAATAACGCGCTAGCTTGATTGCATCTTTCACTTCTCAAACACTTGTTTTGGCTTCATGTAGACACAATCCAAGTGCCTCTGACCTGCCCTTGCAGTCCCAATTCTCAGCACTTGTAAGAAAAGTCTCCTTGTAACACAGTCCAGTCCCCAAGCTGGTCTCTAAAGGGCATTTTGAAGCCCTTTTAATTTCCAATCCATTAAAAAAAATAAATCTTTGGAAGGTTTGCTTCCTACATAACAGTATGCTTTTCGGCTCGACAGCTGTCAAACTGAAAAACATTCCATGAATTCTCCAAGTAATTCAAAAGTTGCTCCAACTGAAATACGGAGGGCTATCCGTTCAGCTGAAAGAGTGCCATTTGTATGTAGGTAATTTTGTCCACTTGATTTTTTTTTTTCAGGGAATTACTTTCATAAGGAGAAGGAAGACAAGTACATTTTACTCAATTATTAAATGGATGTTGGGATTTGACTTGTGATTCTATTTCTAATCAGTTCTACCTTCCACTGGGCCTCTGGGAAGGGCAATCTCTTATACCATCGCTTGTCTTTGGCAATAATTACTTTTGGATGTGAACAAAAGGTCCATTTTGGGCTCTCTATTCTGTGATGTCTGTGTATATATATATAAAACCCTTTAAAAATCTAAGCCTCCCACTCACATATGAGTTTCCTTCTCTTTAGAGATTAGAACACTGCAGCCACTATTTGTTTTGAGCAAACAGAGTGCTGTGAAGTCCTGTAATAGCTCACTGGGGGATTTGGAGCCACAGATTTTCTTATTAATCTTGTGAACACCTTAGAAATTACATGATGACTCCCAGATGCAAAAGCTTCATTCGCTTTAATTTCTCAGCAATTTCTCCTGCTGCCTTAAATTATGATTCTGACGGCTTTGTTTTCCACTCTTATCTCTCTCTCCCCACTCTCTCCATTTTCTTTCCTTCCTTCTCTTCCTTTGTGGATTCAAACTTTTTAGTCTCAATAAAAGGGCTGATGTCTGCCATTGGGAAACCTTACTTCCATTTTTCCCCCCAGAAAAATGGAACAGGTTTCTTTTAACTAGTGCAAGGCTCTCCTCTCTAAAAGGTTTTTATTATTGAGTGCCCGGGGTCCTTAGTTTCAGACATTTATCTTCTAGCTAAGCAGGAACAAAAGAGGGAGGCAGCCGTCTGCACCTTCTGCACCCCGAGTTTCTGAGTAATCACCCAGTGGTTAAATTGAAGCGGCCACGACATCTTCATTGTGTCACTTTGGGCGTGCTCGTTAATTTATGAGCTTCGACTGTCAAAATAGTTTGTGCAACGGACCCTAAAAATGGTGATGGATCATATCAATCAATTGGCTTTTACAGCCCTCCTTTCCCTCGAAGCGGGCCTGCCTGCTGTATACAGCAGGTAAAGAAGGAAACCACATACACAGTAGATGTGTCCAAAATGAATACATAGTCCCCGAAAGTACACCCCTTCAGGAGGGCTGTAGGATGCTTCATGTACCAACAAATCTCCACCCCTCATCCTTGTGATGACAGCCAGAAGTTCTTAGATCCCTTGGGAGGGGTGTCCTCACCCTGGGGTACCCCATTATTTCAAGCGTAGTGCTTCCCATTATTGTTATGATAAGGTCATCTCAAAAGAGCATCTCTGAAGGCCAGCATGTGGTGACGAGCTATGGCAGGTGGGGGCAAAGTTCAACTCTAATGGGATGGAAGTTTTAAAAAAATCTTTGTGAGTGTAGAATCTAAGTATCTACTCAGTAATTAATAAAACCTCTTTGCAGATCTGAAGTGCCTTCAGGTCCTGGCCTATTTTCCTGAGCATGTTTGTCAGGGGTGGGCCGCTTGATAAGGTGGGGGCTCCTTCCTATGTTCTTTCTGTGTTTCTTCTGGATTCTATGCCTTGGCAAGGGTTTGTCTCTTATGTGCATCTTTTTCACTTAAAAAAATCACAAATGCAAGTTCATTATAGAAAAACTTGAACAATACAGAGAAGTATGGAAAAGAGAAGACCCTTCTTGTCCATGCGGGGCCCACTCTGGTAGCAGGTATTGTATTTTATGCTTTCTGAGCACGTGATTTTACCTACTTGAGATATTCTGTCTATATACTTCTGTCTCTTGCTTTTAAAACAATTTTCTGAGCATTTTAATGTTTTGTGTTTGATCCCATTAGTAGTCTATTTAGTCAGTTCTTTTGTTTTGAGTGCTTTACAGTTGATCATATTTTGTTGTTAGCAACAAAACGGGCCAGATTGAGAGCCTTTCTGAAACAATTCCAAATTTAATGACCTGTAAAACTGGATACTTCCTGGGCTCCATATCTCATCTCTTATTCTGAGGAGAGCAAGTGCCAGTGCCCTCTGGACATGAACTCTCACTAGGGGAACCCTTTCCTAGTCTTCTGTATGGAGCTGATGAACTCCTATTCATCCTTCAATGCCTGGCTGAAGCAGCCTCTATCTGTAAATGCCTGATTCTCCCTCCCCATGGAACTGGCCCCCCTCTTTTCTGTGTTGTCCTCCGTGTGAGCTCATGCAGGACTCCCTGAATGGTGTTTAGCCTTCTCTCTGGTCTCCCTCTGTGGGTCCGTAGAGGCACAGAGCAAGCTAACTTATTGGCTTTGGTGTTTCTGGCACCCTTGGCTGCCCAGGACCACCTGGTTTGCATGGATCCTCCAGTTTCCTGAGCTGTGTCTGGCATGCTCACAGATACACAAGGCATGCAGAGGTACAACTCAGGTGTTTGAAGGACCGAAACGAAGCAATACTAAAAAAAAAAAAAAAAAAAATCCCCTTTTCAAGCTCCCAGGACTCATCCTTGGTTTCCACTTTGGGCACGAAGACATTTCCTCCAAATGTCCCTGTTGTTGATGGCTGCTGTCAGAGTTCACATTGGCATTTGCACAAAATTCCTAATTTGATATTTCTCTAGTGACTGTAATGAGGATGGAAAAGTGTCATTTAGAGCTAGTTTTCTCTTTGTGCTTTGAAAAATGAAACGCATGCGGTTATCTGTAAATGAGATAATTACCTGCCTACTTCACTAGAGGCACCTACTAGTGATTTTTTAGCTTGTTTCACTTAACGAAAGCTTTACAAAGTGGGGAGCCCAGAGCTGTTAATAGACTTGTTGTAATAGACTCTGAGAAAAGGGTGAAAAAAAACCCAGTTGTTCCAAACTAGTCAGAGAAATAGCCTGATGAAACGGCTGGTAGCTCAGGCGTAAATTTAAGTCCTGGTTGCGTTGAGAGCAAATGTAATAATAGCCACAACCAATATTTTTTAATATTACTGATCTTTCAGCAATAATTACCTAGAACTTTTAATGTCTGCAATTAGAACGCTAGCAATTCAGTGGTACAGACCAGTGGTAAACGGCACAAAATTGGATACTTGCTGTAATTGGTAATTAATCACTTTTCATTACCAGGAAGGGATGTTGTAGTTATTCTGAATAGATACAGCATGCTAATTACGGGAAATCACAAACCTACACATTTGAAGTTAGAGCTTTTAGGGAAATAAGCAACTCATGTCAATATTTTATATCTGAGAGGAAATTTGCTTCCCCCAATTAAATGATGAGGGAGCGGCCAGTGTTTTGATAAGAACCTATAGGGCAAGAGGTCTCCTTTTCCTAAGGGTCTTGGTCACATTTCCATTCATTTCTGTGTGTAATTCAAGTTTTCCCCCTTTATGCAGACTTAGAAATGGTTCCAAGTAAATATTTATGTGTATGTGCCTCGTTTGGTCAGCCTGTGGGACCCCAGGGCTTCTCTACAGGGTCATCATCACAACTGTGGCTCCCACCTAGACCTTTCTCTCTGGGCCAGTTCTCCCCCGGGACGTCCATCAGCATCATGTCCATTTCTGTGGTTTTCCTCTGCTCTTAGGAGATGTGCCATCATTTTCCCAGACTCGAGATATCAGTATTTTTCTGGCCTTCCCTCTTTGTCCCAAACCTCCTCATCTGTGATCAGACTCTGTCCCATCTACCTTCAGGTCTCTGCTGCCTTTGCAGCCCACCCTTCCTGCCCGCCCCCTCACCCCTTCTCACTGCTGCCACTCATTCCAGGGGCTCAATAGGATCTGTTAAGACTGCATCCCAGGAAAGTGCAACCTATGGAAAAAGGACTTCTAAAAAGAAAGTATATCTATGAGAATTAGTGTGAAAAACCTTAATCTATGACTAGGTCCCTGTTCCCTATTAATACTACCTCTGACAGTCCATCATATAGAACATGCCTTCCATGGATGATGCAGTAAGGACCGTGGGGACTAGCCAAGCTATTTCACCAAAGTCGTGGCCATAGAGACATATCCCTGGGGTGGAGTCCAGGGAGAGGGTGGGCTTATCCAGCTGTCCGCCCTGGCCACCTTCACACCTGCCTCTGGAAGCCCTGTACGATTGAAGAGCTCATCAAGGGTCTAAAAGTCCTGGGTTCTCTGTGTTCTTCCTTAGAGAGTGAAGAAGGAATGAAGTATTGACTGTTCTGTGAATACTAATATCCATTATAGACCTGCTCTCTCCTGTCCAAAGCTGCTCATGCCCTAACTAACAATATCATCGCAAAGCTGGGTCATGATGGAGAAAGTGAAAGTCGCTCAGTTGTGTCTGACTCTTTGCGGCCCCATGGACAATGGACTATATTGTCCATGGAATTCTCCAGGCCAGAATACTGAAGTGGGTAGCCTTTCCCTTCTCCAGGGGATCTTCCCAATCCAGGGATAGAACCCAGGTCTCCCACATTGCAGGTGGGTTCTTTACCAGCTGAGCCACAAGGGAATGGGGCCTATATAGATAAACCATTATAGCAAAATGTGTACACAGAGGCCAACAGAAGCCACTGGTCCCACACCTCTCACAGTGATCTTCAGAGCCTCTCACCTGTTCTCCCATCACGAGAAGATGTCAAAGGTGTTTCTGAGCCATGGCAGTTCCACTTCAGCTCCACTGGTCTTGGTTTAGATTCAGAGGGTTCCTTTCCTTTCTCTTGGCAGAAGAAAAATAATTCCTTTTCATTTTGTATTGAAGTGTAGCTGATTAACAACCTTGTGATAGTTTCAGGTGAATAAGGAAGGGACTCAGCCATGTGCAAACATGTATCCATGCTCTCCTAAACGCCCCTCCCATCTAGGCTGCTGTATAACATCGAGCAGAGTTCCCTGTGCTATACAGCAGGTCCTTGTTGATTATCCATTTTAAATACAGCAGTGTGTAAATGTCGATCCCAAATTCCCTAAATATTCCTCATAGGCATTGAACAGGAGGGGAGGGGAGGCCTGATTTTGAAGTTGCAGGTGGTGAACCTGGCCTGCCCTTGAACTTTGGTAATGGACACCTTACCATTTCTGTCCTGGTGACCAGTTGCTTTCACTGACAGGCTCATCAGTGGCATCCTGGAATCAAGTAGACATACAGTCAGAATTCAAAAAATCAGATGTGAAATGAAGAGCCATCCGGATAAAGCAAAAACCTCTTCTTCCCATTTCCTCCTCAACATGACCCATTACATGGCACTTCTTTACCCAAATTTCATCTGCTCCCTCTTCCATCATCGCCAGGGTCCCTGAATTGGTTCCTCACCTCGCTGCACAATTTCAGCCTCGGGACTCTCTCCTCTGCCTTTGTCACAGAGCTGAGTAATGATGTCTCAACATGTGATTGGGCGATTGATGTCAAATGTTAGCTGCAACATTCATTTTCCCCTGAAATGGACAAAGAAGAGTATTAGTCATTTAGCAACTTCATCTAGAAGCTACACCTCACGAGTGATAGTCCAAAATTGAATGGGTCTGAAATTTAAAGTGGCTTTTAAGTCCTTCTCCTTTGATTGCTCCTCAGGTCATGCAGCGTTGTGAGAGGCCAAGGGAGCAAGTTACTGATGGGAGCTGGGAATGTCATTTGTTAGCTCGTTGACTCCTCCCAGAAGCCCATTCCTCCTGTGACAGGATGCTCCTGAGACCTCTAGAGAAGAATTGTGGGCTTGGGAGGTGGGCAGATCTGAGCTCCAGGGTCAGCCCTATCACTTCTTCCTTTGTGAGCCTCAATTTCCCCATTTATGAAACAGGGTTCATAAGATGGACTTCCCTGGTGATTCGGTGGTGAGGGCTCCATGCTTCCACTGCAAGGGGCTCAGGTTCAATTCCTGGCCAGGGAACTGAGATCCTGCATGCTGTGCGGTGCAGTCAAAAACAGAAAGAAATCTCCCAAAAAACATGAAATAGGGTTAACAAGAATGATTATTGCCATCCTCATTTTGCAGAAATAAGAAAATAATATTTAGAGAGGTGAATAAGGGGCCCAAATACAGAGTGAGTGGACAGACTACAACCCTCTCTGGGGCCATCGAGTCCCCAGAGAGATGGTGTCCTGCCTTCCAGCCTCACCAGGAGGTCACCAGGCTGTTCACATACACTTCCATGTGGATAGCAGCCCTTCCAACAATAACCAACCAGTGTGTGTCTATGCATGACCTGAGTTCAGAGACACGGCTCCCCCAGACTCCCCGCAACGGTCCTTCCAGTGGAAGCCAAAATAGCCCTGGAT
This sequence comes from Oryx dammah, assembly GCF_014754425.2. NCBI lineage: Eukaryota > Metazoa > Chordata > Mammalia > Artiodactyla > Bovidae > Oryx > Oryx dammah. Next base: position 41,691,591 of record NW_024070198.1, read on the forward strand.
GAGAGCTTAAAATTCCCGCTTTCTGTGATCAGCATTTTTCAAGGAAAAGAAATATGCAGCAGTCCGTGCAGGTTATTTAACATCTGGGAAGGTTCTTGCTCACTCTGAGCCCTCTGTGCGCTCCCAAGTTACTGATATCATCGTTAGAAATGGCTTCCACCTACGGCTCTGATTCATGGCCTGGTTATGAGTGTGATTCATAGGCTGCTAAGAAGCAGGCAGAGGCGGCTATGTTACCTAGAAGCAGTGCCTGGGAATAGGATCACCGATGTGATGCGTCAGATATGCTAATGAGATCAATGCGACATTATGTTAAAACACCCAAACCTCATTTGCAAGTGAATGTTAATAAGGAGAAAAGGCTCAGCTCAGGTTGGACTGGAATCGCTGGCGGGACTAGTTCTTCCTCAGTTAAGTAACATAATTTGTTCAATTTGTTTTATGTCAGTAAGTGAAGAACCTTTTTACTCACTTTGATTCATGGAAGGAGGTTAGACAATGGTACAGTAGAAAGGAAATTAACATTTAACCTGCCTGGCTGGGTTTTCTAACGGATGTCTCAATATGACTGAGGCAGTGTGCGTAAATTCTCCAGATAAACCAGAATGAAACAGCAGCTATTTAAATTCCAAAGAAAATCTGGATGGCAGATATAGTCCAAAGAGAAACCTGATGGATGTTGGGTCAGGAACTGGAAGACTAGAATCCTAGTCTCATCTATTACTCATTACTTTGAGTCACAAACTTCCTGGGCCTCAGTTCTTGTATCTGTAAAATGGAGTTAATGCAAAAAAGATGTTGTGAGTTCATAAACTGTAATATACCCATCTAACAACTATTTATGGAACACCTACTATGTGTTGGGCACTGTGCTAGCTGCTGGGGTTACAGTGATGGATAGAATTGTCAGGATCCTTGTTGTAAGGGAAATTACATTCTGGCATCCTTTAAAATTTTTTATTATGAAAAAATTCAGACCTTCATGAAAGTGGGCAGAAGAGGATAATGAGCTTCATCTACCCATCACTCAGACTCAAGCACAAGAAAGATTTTGCTGTGTTTGCTTTGCCTGTCTCCCGTGTTTTTTGCTGAATTATTTTAAAGCAAATCACAGACGCTGTGTTCCTTGTCCATTGCTATATGACAAACAGCCACAGATTCAGCTGTTTAAACAACACAGATTTGTTATCTCACATTTTCCAAGGTTTAGGAATCTGGACACAACTTAGCTGGATCTTCTGTTCTGTTTCACAAAGCTGCAATCCACATGTCAGCCCGGCCTGAGGTCTGACCTGAGACTTAGAGGCCTGAGCCTAGTGGGGTTGTTGGCAGAATTCAGTTCCTTGTGGTTGTAGGGCTGAGGCCCTCAGCAACTAGAGGCAGTCCCATAGGCAGCTCACTGCATTGCTGATTGCATCTCCTTTGAGGCCAGCAGGAGTATTTCTTTGACACTTTACCCTTGGCTAAGGGCTCACTTGATTAGACCAGGCCCACCCAGGGTAATTTTGCTTTTGATTACCTCAAAGTCAGCTGACTTACACCCCCTCATGGGAGTGCTATGCCATCATATTCACAGGTTTTCTTCCCACTCAGATTGTTTTTGTTCAGTCACTAAGTCATGTCTGACTCTGGAACCCCATGGATTGCAGCATGCCAAGCTTCCCTGTTCTTCACTTCCTCCCAGAGTTTGCTCGAGCTCTTGTTCATTGAGTCCATGATGCTATCAAACCTCAGGGGGAGGGCATTATTCAGAGTGGGACCAGCAGGGGGTATGAATCTTGGGAGCTATCTTGGAATTTTGCCTATTGTGTAGGCATTTCATCCCTACCATCTTAAATATGCACTTCTACAAATTATGCTGCTCAGTCAATTCAGTCGTGTTCAACTCTGTGCGACCCCATAGACGGCAGCCCACCAGGCTCCCCCGTCCATGGGATTCTCTAGGCAAGAACACTGGAGTGGGTTGCCATTTCCTTCTCCAGTGCATGAAAGTGAAAAGTGAAAGTGAAGTTGCTCAGTCATGTTTGACTCTTAGCGACCCCATGGACTGCAGCCCACTAGGCTCCTCCGTCCATGGGATTTTCCAGGCAAGAGCACTGGAGTGGGGTGCCATTGCCTTCTCCATCTACAAATTATGGGCATTCTTTAATAACTACAATTTCATGTTAATACCTGATAGGGATTGCTGTTACTCAGTTTAGGACATGTTATGCTTTCATAACAAGTTACCCCCCCCCACCCCGCCCCCACAATCTCAGTGACTTCCAACCACAAAGGTTGCTTTCTTGGCTCACATTCCACATCCATCACAAAATGGCTTCAGCACGTTATCCTCAGGCCCAGCTTGAAGGAACAGCCCATTTCTGGGGAAAAGAGATGGAGTGACATGCAAAGGCATGTCAAGCTTCATCTGCGATGTGTCCGCGTCCCATATTCTTACCTTTCCTCTGCTTGTCCTACTCCCCAGGGGCTAGAAGTACAGTCCTTCTACAGAGAGGAAGGCCATTAAGAAAGGTTTGGCTGGGGGTTCTATTTTAAAGCAAATAATGAAACCTCCCAGCTATCTCTTAAGTATCTTTTATTCTAGAATACTCTCACTCACACACCTTATTTTTCACAGGTTATTGACCCACTGGAGAAAATGATCAGTTGTCATCTGGAATTTTCTACATCCTGAATTGGTCTGTTTGCTTCCTTGCCTGTCATTCCGCTTGCATCTTTATGTGCTATATTTCCTGCGGGCTAGAAGTTAGGTTTAGTGAATATCCGTGGGCTAAGGATACTTCACAGGGAATGTTTGGCACTTTGTATTTTATCACATCAAAAAGCACTTGATGTTTGGGGAGGAAATCTTTTTAAAAACTTCATATTTTTAAATTGAAATTTTTACTCTTATATCCTTACATCCACTTAGATACTCATTACTACTAGTCAGGCCCTGTACCATTTGTGTGAACTGCCCAGAATAGGCAAATCCATAGAGATGGGAAATAGATTAGTGCTTGACAGGTGCTGATGGAGGGGGAGGGAAATGGGGAGCAACAGCTAATGGGCACAGGTTTCTTTTTGGGGTGATGAAAAATTTTGGGGAATTGATAATGGTTGCTATACAACTTTGCAAAAATAAGTGGCTGCCAAGGTCCTTCCCAACTGCTAAATACCAGTTCAACCCACAAGGGACAGGGACTAACTCTGCTTGGGGGTGTCAAATAGAGGTGACCCTGGAGGAGGCCCACAAAGGATGGGGAAGAGCTCAAGGGAGCCAGGCAGCAGGGACAGGTTGCAAGATCCAGACCAAACCATGTGTTTACTTAGTACTTGGGCTCTCCAGAGCTGCCCTCATAGGAGTTGCTGGGGACAGCAGTTGGGTGATGGGCCCTGGGCCCCTCACTTCCTCTCCAGCCAAAGCAGCTCTGCTCCCACCTGTTTCACAGGTGAGACTTCCAGGTAAGACTTTGTTCCAACGAAGAATTCTGCCATGCAAAACCCCTGACTTGAGTGAACAATTCTCAGCACTGTCACTTATTCCATTAGAATATTAGTGAGTCTGCATCTAATAAGGAAGAAGATGACACTGCGAGCATCACTCACAATCACCGCCACCATTCATGGGACACGAGGCACACATCAGGCTCCATTCTAGGCATGTGATATTCATCATCTTATTTACATTTCACAAAACCCAAATGTGGTGTATAGTCTTAGTCTCATTATACAGGTGAGGAGACCCTCAGTGTCAAGGGTCTTAATTGAGTCCACACAGTTAGGCCTGTTGATCTGGGAAATGAACTCAGATCTTTTTAGGTCAGAAGCCGGTGCCCGTGTTATCTTCCTCCCTTGTGCTCAAATGGTGCTTTACAGTTTGCAAAGCCCTTCACAAGCCGTTTCTCTGTGGAGAGCTGTAGCAGCCCTTGGAAGAAGAACTGCACAGTTATCCCCCTTCTGCAGTTGAAGAGAATGAGGCTTTGGGCCTTAGTCCGGGTTGCAGAGTGCTGACGTGGGGTGGGTGCCCTGGGCTACCGTGAATCTACCCCGTTCCCTGTGCCAACTGCTCGGGAGCCACCGGAACAGAGATTTGACTGGTGCTCAGTGTGGCCACCCCTCCCTGGCCATCCTTCTCAGTATACATGAGATGCTCAAATGATGATGTTTTATTCTAATGACAAAGAGTATAACAAGCACAGGAAATGGCCTGGCATTAATCTCCACTCCATCTTGTGGCAGTGACTGCAATGAAAATGAGAAATAGTTTAAGCTTAACCCATTCTCATTACAATCATAATTACATTTTGTGGTCATTCTTAGTTTCTAGCAGAACCCAACTGCTCTCCATGTCAATTTGAAAGATACAGACAGCCCTTAATTTTTCTCCAGCATTCATCTGCCCGGCCATCTGCCGAGGACTGATCCTTGGGAAGCTGAGAATTAGGCTTAAGGAACTTATCTGTTTTATGTTTTAAATGGTTTGGCACGGACCTGCTAAACATCTGGACAAATAAAATTTACATGCATGTGTCTCAAAAATACATTGGATCAGGCAACTGATTTATCTTTCTAATAATATGTTTAATTGAGAATACTCAAACTGGGGCCCTGATTATACAGCTAATGGCACTGAAAGCTGGCCAGAAAGTGTGCTGGGTGTCACAAGAGGAGAGACTGGGGAGCAAAACTTGCTAAGGTCAAGGTCAGCCCTCCAATTCTGAAGCCATCGTTGGACTCCTGAGTGGCCACGTCCCCATAGACACTGTGAACCGCCGGCATTCTCTGCATCAACTTCCTGGCACAGAGCTCTGCAGTGTTCTTCTGAGGCTGTTACATAACAACTCCATTTACCAAGAAATACCTTTCTTAGTGGGTCATTCTTTTTTTTTTCTTTTTCTTTTGGTACATGTTAATTGAGCCCCTGTGATGTGCTAGGCATTGGTTAGGAGCTGGTGACACAAAGACAAATACTTTGAAGCAGTCTGCTTTCTAGGGGTCAGCACAGAAGGCTTTGGGGGTACAGAGGAGTGCCCTGATCTCTGCCTACCTCCTGGGGTGGAGAGTGGATTAGGAAGACCCTGCTGGCCCTCAGCCTCCTAGCCCCGCCTTGTCTGTGGGGCCATGGATGAATCACGGAGCATCTCGGGGCCTCAGTTTTTCCACCTTTAAATCAGCTTCCTGGGGCCACGGACAACAAAAATAGGTAATGTCATCCATGTGCTTAGTACAGAGCTTGGCATCTAGTTGTCTACCAGGGGCTCATAGGTAGCTGGTAGGGCTTTGCTAGGAGTGGGGACAGGAAGTGTGTTCCAGGGCAAGGACTCAGCCTGTCCTAAGATCCAGCTCAGCGATAGAGCACTGAGCATGGTTGGACCACAGAGGAGAGGCAGGGGCAGCAGCAGAGGCCCGGTCCTAGAGCCGCCTGTGAGCCAGGCTAAGATGGTGGACTTTGTCCCAATGCCACGGGGAGCCTCATGGAGAGGGAGGCAGGGGAGAGGGGGATGATTTTTTTTAAAGGGTGCTTTTGGAGAATTAAGCTTGAGGCTGCACTTTCCATGCATGTGCCCATTTTGGGCAAGAAATGGAATATGGTCCCCTAGAGTTGGGGCCCTGGGGGCTGTGGCCCAGATTGTAATCAGAGTCCTGGGTGTGCGGGCCCCTCCCACCTCCTCTGCAGAGCCCTCACCTGGCCCAGTGACCAGGGGCTCTAGGTGAACCCAGTGAGGTGTGGGAGGGGCTGAGGCTATGCACCTGTGCTATGGGTCCGGGCATAGAACCGGAACAGCTGTGGAAAGAGCTCCCGGAGTGGTGGGTTTCAGAGCAGAGTCTCCCGGTATCTCTTTCTGCCTTGTGGACTGATTTTCTCCAATGGCTGAGTGGCCAGCGAGTCAACATGTGTATCACTCACCACCCTGCCTCACTGGTCCAGACAGTACCCTGTTGTATTCTGGACTGGTTTTGACATGTAACGGCAGGCCTCTTAACACTATTTAAAAATAAATTCACAGGTACAGGCAGGGCAGTTGGCAAAGGAGATCAGGACCGTGAATGAATACTGAAAGGGAAAATACCGTGATAAAAGTGGAAAAGTAAATGAGACATTTGCCATGAGACCTGCCAGGAAACGAGACTGGCCTAATTGAGGCAGTGGATCTCTGCACGACCCCACAGTCGCACATGGAGGCCGGCCCCTGCCTTGTCCAGCTGTCTCGTCCCGCCGGCCTGAGTCATCCTCCGCTGGCTCCGAGCTGCAGCCTCGGGTTTGGCGGCAGAATTAGATCTGACCTTTTCAATCGTGGCTTTTAAAAAAATTATTAAATTTAAAAATGGTTCAACCTCAAATGAGCTGAAATCTTTTGTGCGAAGAACCCGTCTATCATTTCTTTTGTCCATAAAATATATTTAACCTCAACCATGTAATTAACGCCAGTGAATCCACCAGGATGGTTGGGTTTATTATGTGCTCAGGGGGCTCAGCTGTTCTCATCTGAAAAGGGCAGTGCCGGGCATTTTCTTGAGTTTCTTGGCAAAAGCTGTAGGCAGAAAGTTGAAGCTCATCTGGAATAGTTTCCACTTCGCCTCTTGCTGTTCCTTCCACAATCCAGGTTGAGCAGAAAAGGCTTCACAATTAGAGAGAAATGTTCAACAAAGGACAATTAGCCAGGCTCACAGCACAATCTTCAGGGGGGTGGTTGCAGCGATGTGTGTCTGGGCAGGAATTCAGAAGAGCCAAGTCAGCTTCCCCAAGCCCTCAGACACCCAGATGCAGTTTCCAAGCAGGGCAGAGAAAAGGTGAAAGTCTGGTGGCATCTAAAGCAGAGATTCTCCACACGATTCCGGGAATCTCGGCTTCCCAGTGAAACTGAAAGAGCACTGGCTTAACAGTCCAATAGATTTGAGTTAGGATTTGCATCTCTGCTGCTTATTTGGTGTTTGAATCTGGTAAGTCATGAAGCCATTCTGAACCTCATTTTTCTTATTTATGAAATGAAGGTAAAAAAAATAAGTATCTTGCAGAGTTATTGTGGTTTAAATGGGATCATATATGTCATATTCTTAGCACAGAGCCTGGCACATAGAAATCAGCCTCCATTATTCTTTTCCTTTTATTCCTCCTCCTTATTCTTTTCCCTACTGGAAAATGGGTCGACCAAACTGAAAATAGCTAAATACATGTTGTGTGTGTGTGAAAGGAGTGGGGAATGCCTGCTCAATCAAGCATCAGGATATATTATACAGCTATAATACTGTGGTACTGGTCCAGCAATAGACAAATGCCTAATGGAATTGACTAGGAAGCCTGAATGCAAACCACGCACAAATGACGCGGCAGGCCATTGCGGGGAAGCGTGAACCACTCAGTATAAAGTGTGGGAGCACTGGTTAGCCACATGCGAGAAGTGAAATGGGATTCCTACCTCCATATCCAGAATCGCCCTCAGATAGGTGAAACGTGAAAGGCAACATTTGAGTATTTTAAGAATAAAATAGAGGCGATCTCTTTGTGACCTCAAGGAAGGCTAGGGTTTCTTAGCAAAATGCAAAAAGGTTGATAAGTTAGACTGCCTTAAAATTCAGAACTTCTTTCAACAAAAAGCTGGATAAGATATTTGCCACATAAATAACAAAAGATAAGTATTCAGAGTATAGACAAATGGGAAATAATAAGACACAATGTGATAGAAACATGGGAAAAAGACTTGTTTATAAGGACATTTTATGAAATAGTAGAAAAGGTTGGCCAGTTACATGCAAAAGGATGTTCAACTTCATTTGTAATTAGGAAAATGCAAATTAAGATCACAAAGAAACTAGGTGACATGAAGGATGGATTAACTAACCTTATTGTGATCATTTCACAATATATACATAAATCAAATCATCACAAACATTTGAAATATTTGTTATATGTCTATTATATCTCAATACAGCTTAAAAAAACTTATCAAGCCACCAGTAGCCTACTATGAGTAGTCTTGCTTTTTCCATATGATCACTTACTGAAGTTCTCTTTCTTCTTTGATTTTTTCCTGACTATTCCTCATCACATCAAGATAACAAAGATATATCTCTATTTAGACACACACACCGGTACATACACACAAACCTCACAGAAACCTACCATTTGTTCTCACTGGGTTGATAAAAACCCAAGAACTCTGACAGCATGCATACATGAGGGCGTGGTGAATGGGAGCACTTACATGTTGCTGGAGAATGTAAATTGGAAAATAAATTGGCATCATCTTGTAAAGCTCAGTACATACAACCCAGCACCTGACTCATAGGTGTATGCCAGACCTCAGAGAAACTCCTGTTAATGTGCAGCAGGACCTGTGCTCTGAGGGCTCTCATAGCTGCACTGGGGATAAAAACCAAACATTGTAAACCATTTTAACATCCTTTGATAAGAAAATGGTTAAATAGACTATGAGCATTATAGTGAAAATGAACGTGCTCCAGCTACCCACAAACACCTGCATGAATCTTAGAAATGATTTGCTGAGTGAACCAAACATGTTGCAGAAGAGCATATAGAGTAAAATGCCATTTTTATAAAATGCAAAAACCAGTTAACACTGAAGAATATTGTTTGAATGACGAAATGATAAGCAGACAGTTCAAGATCCTGGCTACCCCTTTGGAAGAGGCAAGGAGATGAACAGGCGTGGAGCAAATCAATAACACTGCCTGTGTTGGTAACATTCTGCTTCTCCTGGTGGGGGCTGGTTTCACAATGTGTATGTCATTATTACGCTGCATAACTCACACACATGTTCCATCTATTCTTTTGTGTGTTGAGTATTGTGAAATTAAAAACAGAAATAACAAGAATGCATGGAAGGACTGGGACTTGACTGGCTGCAGTTTCTGTCGCCGGTAGACTCCCTGGAAGGTGAAGAGTGAGGAGACCGCTGTGCAATGTACCCAGACAGGCTGAGCTCATCTGGAGGGAGAGAAGAGGTGAATCTCATGAGAGTAAAGTCTGATAGGGGTTCCAGGCTCCTGCCAAGGTTGTGTAACATTTGGTGACATCCTGGGAAGGTGGGGGGCTACACATGGTGGCTCAGTCAGTAAATCCACCTGCAGTGCAGGAGCCCCAGGTTTGATCCCTGGGTCGGGAAGGTCCCCTGGAGGAGGAAATGGCAACCCACTCCAGTATTCTTGCCTGGGAAATCCCATGGACAGAGGAGCCTGGTGGGCTACAGTCTATGGGGTCACAAAAGTTGGACATGACTTAGCGAGTAAACCACCCCACATGGAAGTTGGTGCCCTGCAGGCATGGTCATATATGAAAGATAACAGCCTGGAATTCCGGGGAATGGGAACTGGTTTGGCCAACTGTGACCTCTTGGGATTTCTCTTCGCACTTAGTGTCTGACATAGTGTTGCACAGGGTAGGCTCTTATTAGAGTCTTTAACATAAAAATAAAAGTGCTGCAATGGGGTAATGTCTGCAAGCTTCAGTCTCAAAACAGCTAATTTTTCTGCGAGAATGTGGTGCTGTCAGAATCAACTACTGGGGCATTCTAATTTCTACATGTTTGGAGATACAGTGGCTTTGAGTGGGAGGGATCTAGTCTATCAAAACAGCAATAGTTCTGGAGAATTTTCAAGGAAGTAAAATTAAAGAATGGAAGTGCAGAATATTCTTTCAATTTCAAGGCATGTGTAAAGGCTCTTTACCCTGTGCAATTAGGTCCAGGTCCTAGTGGGGATAGGACATGGCAAGCCACTCCAGCATTCTTGCCTGGAGAATCCCATGGACAGAGGGGCCTGGTGGGCTTCAGCCCATGGGGTCACAAAGAGTCGAACATGACTGACCACACATGCCCTGTGGGGGAAGATGAGATGGCTGTTTCTTCTGCTCCCAACTCTCTTCTTTAAAAATGCCCTGCTCCTCAGTACAGTAGACCTAGAGGAATGTGGATGGTCCTCTGTTTCAAGAGAATGTGGAAAGATGCTATGGCCAGCCAACAGTAATGCCTTTTATAATGCCAGAAAGACATTGCAATGACCCAGAAATCATGGGTCGGTAAAAACATCTGGATTTTGGTGTGTTGTTTTACTATTTGTTTATTCAAAAGCCCTCACTTTGGATTCTGTCCCTGGCCCAGTATAAGCCATTGTCTTGCATGCCAAAAGACTCATAGAGAGTCTATGTGACCAGCAGAAGGCTAGTCTGTCGAGAGTCTCGGTTTTATGCTTATTCCAACACTGTTGAAATCAAGTCCTTTAAAAAAAATTGCCATCCTGTGGACATTGCCAGCAGGGAGCAGCAGGAGGAGTTTGCTGCTGATCATCCTATTTTTATCAATATTGGGGATTTTGCTTAATACTGTGAAGTTAAAGGAGGATTCTGCTCCCTCCCTCTGTCATTTTCCTATCTCTCCTATTATTTATTTTAAATTTTAAAAATTTTCCTTTGGCAGTGCCACATTCATGGCATGTGGGATCTTTGTTTCCCGACCAGGGATTGAACCTGGGCCCCCCTGCCTTGGAAGCGTGGCATCATCACCACTGGGCCACCAGGGAAGTCTCTTCCATATTTAAGACTGGTTAAAAATCTCTGCCCAAAATTGACTGAGCAGAGCTCAAGCTTCAAATTGCAAGTCCTAATTGGATCGTGCCTGGCTTCCCTGTGCTCTACAAAGACAGGTTTTTAAAATGCCTGTCACATCAGAATCTGGAAAGCCTTGGCCATTACCCACTGCCTACTTCCCTGTCCCAGCCTTGAAACATTCTATTTACCCAACGCTTAAATATGGAAAAGGTAATAATTAACATTGTGCTCTCAGTGCAGGTGGTGGCTCTAAATAGCTTACAGGCTCTAAGGATGTCTAGAAGCAGTGAAGCTGTGTTCGTTGTTATTGCATGAAATGAAAGAAGCACCTTGGATGATTACAGATGAAGATTTCTTTCCTAGTGGCCAGCAGAACCAAAGGGAAGAGCCACCTCTCATTCCCTTCGCAGATGGCCTAGGAGCTGGGAGGATGGGCAGAGAAGCTTGGAAAACCGGCCGGCTTCTAATTGTGTCTTTACAGCCAACTAGGCTACCAAAATGATTATCTTTTTCTCTCCAAGCCTTACTGACCTGTGGCTAATGAGATTTGTGCTTCGATTAGTTGTAGAACATAAATTAGCTAATCAATGGCAATGGATTCGCATTATTTCTCATACATGAGTTCTGCTGCAGTGATCTGTACTGAATATTCAAATCAATTTCGGATACTCTGAACGACTCCGTTAATGTGACCTGCTGGAATCTGGCTGCATCCGTAGCCTCCTTGGGAGCAGATGAAGACCAGGCTGAGCCCAGCTCATACCCCAGCTGCTCAGGCATCCAGAGCTCTGCAAACTACCTTGCTTTCCCTTTCACACAATGAGGGTCAAAGAGGATTGGGGAGAAAGTCATGCGGCCGGTGGGGGCAAGCAACAGAAACTCTGGAGAACTCACAGCCCCAGCTGGCCTCCTTTCCTGCAAAGGAACCAGGCTAAGTGGACATCTAAAAGCAGGAAGCTGTTTTCAGGTTTCTGGGGTACAAACTTTGCCAAGAGCAGGATCCTGGGTAGTCATCTTCGGTTTTCAGCCCGGGGAAGAAAATCTTCACTCTTTGCTATAGTTGTCTTGTCTGTACAATTAACCAGCATCTTGGCATAAAACGTGGAAATTTGTACAGTCTTCCAGGCATCTGTGGGCTTTATGGTACAAGTTCTGTTAGTACTGAAGCCACAGAAAATTAAATGTTCCCCAAAGAACTTCCAGATGTGCTTTATTCTAATGGGGTCATTATGCAGTAAATTAAAAAGCAGGGTAAATGGAACTGTAAAATTTAAATTACTCTAAAACCACATCTCTTTGCTTTGAGCATTCATTTGTGGGGTTGCATTTGCAATAAATGTGAATTAGGCAGCTGCAATAACTGTTAATCATATATTTATAAAATAGTAATGAGGAAATGAATAGCAGAGTAAGACAGCTGCACATTTGTCTGAGAGTGTGTCAACTGTGAACATAATAAGATGTGGAACATTGTTTGGAGCTGGGCTGATAATACAGTGAATGTAAGAGATCGCTTCAGCCTCTTAACTTTACACGAAATTATACATAAAATCCATAAAAGCCCATAATAATGCATTATGCCCCTGAATTGTATTCAATATTTTTCTTTGCTTTGATTTTCTGAAATGAGCTCTACTTTCGTCAAAGCCATCTTCCAGGCATCAGTGAGGCTTTTGTTTCAGGCGATGTCGGGCTTCTAAGATTGCAATTGGATTTAAAGAAAGCAGGGCCGGTGCTGGCAAGGAGTTAATGGCGGTGCTTTGCTTTGTTTCCTTGGACCTGCTGTACGCGGCTGGAGGCATGCCTTGTCCTGGGCGGAGGACTGAGGGGCTCCTGGCCTCTGCAACTCACCCCTGAGATCAAGATGGGGGAGAGAGGCCACTGCCAGCCCACCAGAGCCCCTGGGCTGCACGCTGGACCTGGTGAGAGCAGGCACACGGCTTTCGGCCACGGTTCAGATGAGCATCTCCTTGGGGGCCACGCTGGGAGCTCCAGGCAGGTTTAGTAAAGGTCTGTGGCCTTGTGCTTGGGAAGGATGGCCATCCTGATGGCTGAAGTGATGATTGTTACTTGGAAACCTCCTTGCCTGGTGTTTGAACCAACCCCTCTGAAGGGAGCATTTATGACGCAGAGCCTTTCTGAGCACGGAGAGGCAGGGAAGGGGCCAGCGATCGAGTGTCCACAAGCAGCTGACCCTGGCTCTCCTCCTATCCTTGTATCATGGGGCATGACCAGGATGAAGCCAGTGCCCCTTACTGAGCATTCAGGGCTCTGCCCAGCCTGGCCCAACCGCATCTCCCCCACCCCCACATTAAACACCTGCGGGCTCCCAGATCTGCCATAATCTGGAGTTTGGCGGCTCTGAGTATGTGGTTCTCTTGATCTGCAATATTCTTCCCTGCTTCAAAGATTCCAGTTGCTCCTGCATGCCCCTTGTGAAGCTGTCCCAGACTCCTGGACCCCTTTCCTTATTCCCCTGGTGTTCATCATGCTATGCGTACCTCACCATGACAACAGCAGTCTCATCGCATCTCTGGGGTACTGTAACTTAGTGTCCATGCACCTGTCAGACTCAGGGCTCCCTGAGCGGACCCTCAGGTTTGGTGCTTTGCTACATCTTGTTTTGGGAGATGAGCGCAGAATGCAGCCACTGGATGTTGGTGTAGGATTAAGGACAGTAGGCTGGAAGGGTCCAACGTGAGCTCTCTTGGTGTTTCTACAATTAGGCCAGGCCACCCTTTTCTCTGGGCGGCCCCCAGCTCTTGGGATGAATGACGATTGTCTGTAAGAAGCTGGAGAAGGAGCAGGTCTAACAGGAAGAGTGGCTCCAGGAAGTTCAATGTGGGATGTTTCAAAATAGAATGTTGGGTTCATAACCATCCTCCCATCACTCAGGATTTTGTAAGACCCTCACTGAAGGTAGTTTATTGTAGGGAACTGGGATTCACCGTTCTTTCTGGGAAAGAGCGAGGAGAGGGAGAGAGATAAAAGCAGAGACAGAGGCAAGGAAAGACACAGAAAAGAGGAAGAGGAGGGGGAGGAAAAAGCTTGTTATACACACGTGCAAAGAACATTCTGTAAATCTCTTCCCAATCCACATTCAGTTTCCAGTATTTCCGTGTCATTTTTCTTTAACCAACATTTTTTTTCTTGTTACAAAAATACTATATGGTCATTTTTATAATGTGCAGCATAAAGAATGTCATAATTTATTTAACCATTCCCTTTTTTTGTTTAAAAATTCCTGTTTATTTAACCATTCTGTATATGTTTATTCTCTTATTGTTTATTGAATCATTCTTCATTCATTGAATATTTATGAATACTTTTTGCTCCTTTAAATAATGTTGTTAAAATCCTTAAAATCTTTGCCAATTTCGTAAGTATAGTATGATGCTTCATTACTATTTTAATTTCAGTTTATTTCTAGTAAAGTAGAATTTCTCTCTCTCTCTCTCTCTCTCTTTTTTTTTTTTTTTGCTTATTTATGTGCATTTTTCCTCTGGAATGATCAAGTACAGCTTTCACTGACAAGGGAACAGTGTCATCACTGAATGTCTTAGGGGTGCCTTATTTCACTTCACCTTCATATTAACTCCATTCATAGACCCTATGGCTGGTGTGAGCTTTGGTGACGTTGAGGAGCCTCCCTGAGATGCATGGTTAGTAGGCGCTGGATCCTGCTGCACTGCAGGCATGTCCTTTCATTTTTCTACTGGGGGCTGACAGCTTTCTCTTTAACCTACTGGAGTTGTTTGCATATTGAGTGTTTAATTCATCGTCTGTGTACCTATAGGCTTTTTTTCTTTTAATGCAGTATAGCTGATTTACAATGCTGTGTTATTTTGGGTATACAGCAGAGTGATTCGGTTATATATATGTATATATGGAGGTTTCAGTCTGTCTGCCCTCTGATGGTAAAGAATTTACCTGCCAAGGCAGGAGATGCAGGTTCGATCCCTGGGTCGGGAAGGCCCCTTGGAGGAGGAAAGGCAACCCACTCCAGTATTCTTGTCTGGAGAATCCCATGGATAGAGGAGCCTGGTGGGCTATAGTCCACAGGGTTGCAGAGTCAGACATGACTGAGCATGCATGTACATATATATATATTCTATTTGATTCTATTCCCTGTAAATTATTACAAATATTGAGCAGTGTTCCCTATGTTATGTAGTAACTCCTTGTTGATTATCTATTTTATATATAGTAGTGTGTATCTGTTAATCCTAAGCTCCTAATTTATTTCCTCCCTCTTCTTTCCCCTTTGGTAACCATAAAAAATATGAACACCTCACAAACTTGCATATCATCCTTGTGCAGGAGCCGTGCTGATCTTCGCTGTATCATTCCCATTTTAGTACATGTGCTGGGGAAGAGAGCACCGGCATGGTCTTTTAAACAGAAGGCTCATGTCCCAGGGTTCCCATCAAAGAAGGGGAAATGGCTCCCCTAAGAAACCCACTGCTCTCCCCATTTTGTCTTCACTCAGAGTCACCTCTTGGTGGCTTTACTTCCAGGTTTCTTCCCTCTCGTCATCTTCTGATGTCTCCTCCCTTTGAAAGGTGGGTGAATGATGGCTGTTAGTCATCTCACTCGTTTGAGAAAGCTGAGGACTGCCCCGGGTAAGAGATACGGCAGGGAAGCTGGTAAAAAACAAAACCTAAACGAGCATTAACAAAACCAGACCAAATCAAAACAAGCTGAACAAATATCCCAACATGGTGAGTCCGTCAGTTTGGATTTGGGATAGAGTTGCCAGATAGAATATAAAATGCCCAAATAAATGAATTTCAGATAAACAACACTAAAATTACTAAAAATATTTTTTAAAATACTAAAAAATATCCTATGCACTGTTTGGAACATACTTATTCCCCCAAATTATTTTTTGTTAGAAATTTCTTAGGAGGCTTTTAGTCCTTTTTCAAACCTAATTTTATTGGGATAACTAACATCTGTTATATAGATAGAAAGGACAGTTTAGCACTATAGATTTATTTTAGAAGTTCAAGTGAACAATATTTAAAAATCAATCAATATGAACAATAAAACTGTTTTGAATTTGAGTTTATGAGTTAACTTTGCAACCTACAGCAGTCTCAGCTCCAGTTCAGGTTAGGTTATTTATTTATTTTGTTTGTAGCAGTGAATAAATCCTGTTTGCTAATGGTTAAAAAAAAAAAAAAAAAAAAAAGGCATACCTTAAGATTTAAGCATAGCGGTGAAACGGCCGAGGGGAGATACCCCACGTCCAAGGTAAGGAGCAGCGGTTGCACTTTGCTGGAGCAGCTGTGAAGAGATACCCCATGTCCGAGATAAGAGAAACCCCACTAGACAGCAGGCGCTGAGAGAGGGAATCAGAGGGCAGACAGACTGAAACCACAGTCACAAAAAACTAGCCAATCTGATCACACAGACCACAGCCCCGTCTAACTCAATGAAACTAAGCCATGTCATGTAGGGCCAGCCAAGACAGACCGGTCATGGTGGAGAGGTCTGACAGAATGTGGTCCACTGGAGAAGGGAATGGCAAACCACTTCAGTGTTCTTGGCTTGCAAACCTCATGAACAGGATGAAAAGACAAAAAAATAGGACTGAAAGATGAACTCCCCAGGTGGGTAGGCACCCAATATGCTACTGGAGATCAGTGGAGAAATAACTCCAGAAAGAATGAAGGGATGGAGCCAAAGCAAAAACAACACCCAGTTGTGGATGTGACTGGTGATAGCAGCAAAGTCTGATACTGTAAAGAACAACATTGCATAGGAACTTGGAATGTTAGGTCCATGAATCAAGGCAAGTTGGAAGGGGTCAAACAGGAGAGGGCAAGAGTGAATGTCGACATTCTAGGAATCAGTGAACTAAAATGGACTGGAATGGGTGAATTTAACTCAGATGACCATAATATCTACTACTGTGGGCAGAAATCTCTTAGAAGAAATGGAGTAGCCATCGTAGTCAACAGAGAGTCCTAAATGCAGTACTTGGATGCAATCTCAAAAATGACAGAATGATCTCTGTTCATTTTTCCAAGGCAAACCATTCAATATCATGGTAATCCAAGTCTTTGCCCTGACCAGTAATGCTGAAGAAGCCGAAGTTGAACAGTTCTGTGAAGACCTCCAAGACTTTCTAGAACTAACACCCCCAAAAGATGTCCTTTTCATTATAGGGGACTGGAATGCAAAAGTAGGGAAGTCAAGAAGCACCTGGAGTAACAGGCACATTTGGCCTTGGAGGACAGAATGAAGCAGGGCAAAGGCTAATAGAGTTTTCTTAAGAGAACACACTGGTCATAGCAAACACCCTCCTCCAACAACACAAGAGAAGACTACACATGGACATCACCAGATGGCCAACACAGAAATCAGATTGATTATATTATTTGCAGTCAAAGATGGAGGAGCTCTATACAGTCAGCAAAAACAAGACCGGGAGCAGACTGTGGCTCAGATCATGAACTCCTTATTGCCAAATTCAGCTTAAATTGAAGAAAGTGGGGAAAACCACTAGACTAGTCAGGTATGACCTAAATTAAATCCCTTATGATTATACAGTGGAAGTGAGAAATAGATTTAAGGGCCTAGATCTGATAGTAGAGTGCCTGATGAACTATGGATGGAGGTTTGTGCTATTGTACAAGAGACGGGGATTAAGACCATCCCCAAGAAAAAGAAATGCAAAAAAGCAAGATGGCTGTCTGAGGAGGCCTTACAAATAGCTGTGAAAAGAAGAGAAGTGAAAAGCAAAGGAGAAAAGGAAAGATATACTCATTTGAATACAGAGTTCCAAAGAAAAGCAAGGAGAGACAAGAAAGCATTCCTCGGTGATCAATGCAAAGAAATAGAGGAAAATAATAGAATGGGAAAGACTAGAGATCTCTTCAAGAAAATTAGAGATACCAAGGGAATATTTCATGCAAAGATGGGCTCAATAAAGGACAGAAATGATATGGACCTAACAGAAGCAGAAGATATTAAGAAAAGGTGGCAAGAATACACAGAAAAACTGTACAAAAAAGAGCTTCATGACCCAGATAATCACGATGGTGTGGTCCCTCACCTAGAGCCAGACATCCTGGAATGTGAAGTCAAGTGGGCCTTAGGAAGCATCACTGTGAACAAAGCTAGTGGAGGTGATGGAATTCCAGTTGAGCTATTTCAAATCCTGGAAGATGATGCTGTGAAAGTGCTGCACTCAATATGTCAGCAAATTTGGAAAACTCAGCAGTGGCCACAGGACTGGAAAAGGTCAGTTTTCATTCCAATCCCAAAGAAAAGCAATGCAAAGAATGTTCAAATTACCACACAATTGCACTCATCTCACACGCTAGTAAAGTAATGCTCAAAATTCTCCAAGCCAGGCTTCAGCAGTACGTGAACTGTGAACCTGCAGATGTTCAAGCTGGTTTTAGAAAAGGCAGAGAAACCAGAGATCAAATTACCAGTATCCTCTGGATCATCGAAAAAGCAAGAGAGTTCCAGAAAAACATCTACTTCCGCTTTATTGACTATGACAAAGTCTTTGACTGTGTGGGTCACAACAAACTGTGGAAAATTCTGAAAGAGATGGGAATCCCAGACCACCTGACCTGCCTCTTGAAAAACCTATGTGCAGGTCAGGAAGCAACAGTTAGAATTGGACATGGAACAATAGACTGGTTCCAAATAGGAAAAAGAGTACATTAAGGCTGTATATTGTCACCCTGCTTTTAACTTCTATGCAGAGTACATCATGAGAAACGCTGGGCTAGAGGAAGCACAAGCTGGAATCAAGATTCCCAGGAGAAATATCAATGACCTCAGATATTCAGATAACACCACTCTTATGGCAAAAAGTGAAGAACTAAAGAGTCTCTTGATGAAAGTGAAAGAGGAGAGTGAAAAAGTTGGCTTTAAAGCTCAACATTAGTAAAACTAAGATCATGGCATCTGGTCCCTTCACTTCATGGGAAATAGATGGGGAAACAGTGGAAACAGTGTCAGACTTTATTTTTCTGGGCTCCAAATCACTGCAGATAGTGATTGCAGCCATGAAATTAAAAGACGCTTACTCCTTGGAAGGAAAGTTTGACCAACCTAGACAGCATATTAAAAAGCACAGATATTGTCAACAAAGGTCTGTCTAGTCAAGGCTGTGGTTTTCCCAGTGGTCATGTATGGATGTGAGAGTTGGACTGTGACAAAAGCTGAGCGCCGAATAATTGATGCTTTTGAACTGTGGTGTTAGAGAAGACTCTTGTGAGTCCCTTGCACTGCAAGGAAATCAAACCAGTCCATCCTAAAGGAGATCAGTCCTGGGTGTTCATTGGAAGGACTGATGTTGAAGATGAAACTCCAATATTCTGGCCACCTCAAGAGATGATTCATCTGAAAAGATCTGATGCTGGGAAAGATTGAGGGCAGAAGGAAAAGGGGACGACAGAGGATGAGATGGCTGGATGGCATCACCAACTCAATGGACATGGGTTTGGGTGGACTCCAGGAATTGGTGATGGACAGGGAGGCCTGGCATGCTGTGGTTCATGGGGTCTCAAAGAGTCAGACACGACTGCATGACTGAACTGAAAACTCCTTGGAAGGAAAGTTATGACCAACCTGGACAGCATATTAAAAAGCAGAGACATTACTTTGCCAACAAAGGTCCATCTAGTCAAGGCTATGGTTTTTCCAGTATTCATATATGGATGTGAGATTTGGAGTGTAAAGAAAGCTGAGCTCCGAAGAATTGATGCTTTTGAACTGTGGTGTTGGAGAAGACTCTTGAGAATCCCTGGGACTGCAAGGAGATCCAACCAGTCCATCCTAAAGGAGATCAGTCCTGAATGTTCATTGGAAAGACTGATACTGAAGCTGACACTCTAGTACTTTGGCCACCTAATGTGAAGAGCTGACTCACTGGAAAAGACCTTGATGCTGGAAAAGATTGAAGGTGAGAGAAGAAGGGGCCGACAGAGGATGAGGTGGTTGGATGGCATCACCAACTCAATGGACATGAGTTGAGTAAACTCCGGGAGTTGGTGATGGACAGGAAGTCCTGACATGCTGCAGTCCATGGGGTCGCAAAGGGTTGGACACGACTGAGCGGCTGAACTGAACTGAACTGAATCAGTTAAACAGTAATAAAAGAGAACCTTTTTTCTGAAGTGTGCTCAAAAACAAGTCGCAACCCTAGTTGATGTATTAGACTGTCTGCCCTGTGTTTCCCAAGTGGCATAGTGGTGAAGGAATCTGCCTGCAATTTAGGAGATTCAGGAGATGTGCGTTTGATCCCTGGTTGGGAAGATCCCCTGGAGGAGGAAATGGCAACCCATCCCAGTGTTCTTGCCTGGAAAGTTCCACGGACAGAGAGGCCTAGCAGGCTGCAGTCCATTGGGTCACGAAGAGTTGGACACAACTGAGCACACACGCACTGCACTCAGTTTTGGAAGTCGTGTGGTTATGCTAAAAAAAAGGCTTCAGTTCAGTTCAGTTGCTCAGTCGTGTCAGACTCTTTGCGACCCCATGAATCGCAGCACGCCAGGCCTTCCTGTCACAGGACTGGAAAAGGTCAGTTTTCATTCCAATTCCAAAGAAAGGCCATGCCAAAGAATGCTCAAACTACCGCACAATTGCACTCATCTCACTAAAGTAATGCTCAAAATTCTCCAAGCCAGGCTTCAGCAATACGTGAACCGTGAACTTCCTAATGTTCAAGCTGGTTTTAGAAAAGGCAGAGGAAGCAGAGATCAAATTGCCAACATCCACTGGATCATGGAAAAAGAAAGAGAGTTCCAGAAAAACATCTATTTCTGCTTTATTGACTATGCCAAAGCCTTTGTGTGGATCACAATAAACTGTGGAAAATTCTGAAAGAGATGGGAATGCCAGACCACCTGACCTGCCTCTTGAGAAATCTGTATGCATGTCAGGAAGCAGCAGTTAGAACTGGACATGGAACAACAGACTGGTTCCAAATAGGAAAAGGAGTACGTCAAAGCTGTATACTGTCACCCTGCTTATTTAACTTATATGCAGAGTACATCATGAGAAATGCTGGACTGGAAGAAACACAAGCTGGAATCAAGATTCCCAGGAGAAATATCAATAACCTCAGATATGCAGATGACACCACCCTTATGGGAGAAAGTAAAGAGGAACTAAAAAGCCTCTTGATGAAAGTGAAAGTGGAGAGTGAAAAAGTTGGCCTAAAGCTCAACATTCAGAAAAAAAAGGCTTAGTTTCAGTCAAATATTGGAAGGCCCTCTTAGGACACAGAAGAGCCCTGAGCTAGACAAAGCTTGGGGTATCCTGCCCCGTCCCTCCCTCTTAGACAGCAAGAGTGTGTTGTGAGTCAGGCTGGCCAGTGCCCAGTCCACAGCGGTTGGTCATGTTGGCACCAGGAGGCTCTCGTTGGAGCCTGAGCCCAAGGCTTGGTGTGAAAACATCAGCACTGGCCTCGATTTGGCCCCGACTTCTAGGAGCCTGTAGGGTGTTCTGTCAGGGTTTATTTTTCCCTTCATAACAGTAATGGGTCTTCTCTGCTGACTCAGCTGGTAAAGACTCTGCCTGCAATGTGGGAGACCTGGGTTCCATCCCTGGGTCGGAAAGGTCCCCTAGAGAAGGGAATGTCTACTCACGCCAGTATTCTTGCCTGGAGAATTCTATGAATAGAGGACATGGCGGGCTACAGTCCATGGGGTTGAAAAGAATCAGACACGACTGAGTGACTAACACTTTCAGACCTTTCAGAACTGTAGTGGCTGCCATTGATTGAGAAACTACTAATGCTAGGTCCTGTGAAGTGACTTCACACTGACAGAAACATACTGTGAAAGAGAAATTCAGGGTTCTTACAGTGCTCCCAGGCAGGGGAGTGAATGCGGCTGGAAGGAACACTCTGGAAAGCCTGTTGGGGTGTGTGTGTGTGAGGGGGGCAGCAAATCTGAATGACCAGAGCTAATGAACTTTCTGGGAGGGCGGGTCTGGCAGACCACACGGCCTTGGTTTTGACAATGGGCTAGGCCAGCGCGTGGGCTTCCCAGGTGACTCAGTGGTAAAGAATCCACCTGCCAATTTAGGAGATGTGAGTTTGATCCCTGTGTCAGGAAGATCCCCTGGAGAAGGAAATGGCAACCCACTCGAGTATTCTTGCCTGGAGACTTCCATGGACAGAGGAGCCTGGCGGGCTCCAGTCCATGGCATCATAAAAAGTCGACTGAGCAACTAAACAGGAACTGGTCCAGTGCAGGGCGCGATGTTGTCTCATGGCCTCCCTTCTCTCCCTGGCCAAGACGGGCCTCTGGGCACAGTTGCTGAGGAATGGATGAATGGCGTAAACCATTAGCCTGCCAGGGAGCACACACACAGCCCAGCCCTACTGGGGCATAAGCAGGGCAGTAGCTTGAAGAAGATTGATGTTAGACGCCACCCCTCATGGCTGTGAGCCTGGCATGTAACCTTTCTGAAGTTCACTTTCTTCAAGTTAGAAAAAATGGGGCAAACAAAAATAATGGTGACGATAGTCAGCAGTTGTAAGGAATACATTCCCTGTGCTACCTATTTAGATGTAGTTCTAAAAGTGTTTCCTCTATTAGCTCATTTAATCCCCACGTTAACCTTCCCTATAAAATAAGGGGGCTAAAAACCCACCTGCCAGTGCAAGAGACCTAAGAGATGTGGCTTCAGTCCCTGGGTTGGGAAGATTCCCTGCAGGAGGGCAACCCACTACTCCAGTATTCTTGCCTGGAGAATCCCATGGACAGAGGAGCCTGGTGGGTTTTTGTCCACTGCGTCACAAATAGTCAGATAAGACTGAAGCGACTTAGTACAGTGCATGAGATAGGTTACTTTATCACCCTGATTTACAGGTGAAGAAACAGAGGTGCACAGGGGTTAAGACCCTTGCTCACGATCACACAGCTGGGAAATCTGGCATCTGAATTCATGCTTTTTGTGTGTGTTCCCCTGCTCTGGGCAAAAGATACTTTTGAGATGTCTTCCAGGCCCTTCTCCCCTTCTCTGAGGATTACCCCCATCTCCCCCATGTTCTTGCAGCCACGTTTATGTAATGTGATCTGTTCCCTGACCATGGGTTGGACCAAAGTGGACATTAGACCAAGCTGGGTCTTCAGATTCCCTATAGGAGCTGGGATTCTGAGAGATGAGTTGATCTCCACTGTCTCCTTCAACATGTAGAGTCAGGTGGTGGGGGTGTCCCTGCTTGTCTAGGTGGTGTCCAAAGCAGAGAAAGGAGAGAGTGGGTATCTTTTTCTTTGGAGAAAAGGGGCTCTGATGTGAAGACCACATTAAACAATGTGTGTGAAAAGTGTTTTTTATACTCTGGTCTTGCGACAAAATATCATAATGTTTTACAAGTTAATAGGTATTACACCTTGGCATGCTTTATAATTTAAGTTTGGCCAAGATCAACCCTCAGCACTGCATTAACGTGCTAAAAGTTTCTTTATTTTATCGAGGGGATAGTATGCCCTCAAGGCCATTTTGCCACATGGGGTGGGTGCAGACACCAATGAGACTCCCTAGTAAAGCCCGTCTCCCCAACAGACTCTTTGGCACGTTGTCTGAGTTCCATTAGTAATGTTCTGGCTGTGACAAAGAACGAAGGCTAAGTAGGTGGTGTGGGCCCTTTGTGGAGGACTGTTAATCTCCCCAGATTATTGTCCTTTGAATCTCAGGCTGTTGCCAGCTTTCTTTTTGTATATTGGCTCCAGTTAAAGTGATTAAAGTAGAGATCTGATTGGATAAGGTCATCCAAATTCTGTAAACGCCACTTCCTCACAAATGAATGCTTGCAATCAATTTAATTTTTCAAATAAAATGATTAAATTGCTATTATTGTGGGATCATTTTTTATTAAGAAAACCTTTTAAAATGTTAATTATTGGGCCTCCTGAAACACTTTTATCTCTCCCGACTTTGCTCTTGAGAAGAAAGTGTCTGCTTGTTTCCAACACCCACCCATGGGAAATGCAGGCTTCCCTTTTTTACACCTGCAACATTTTCCTTACCTCTAATATTTGTGTGAATTTAACTTTAATTTTTCTGCCTTTCATCTTCTGAATTAGTTGTATAATGCACAGATCACTCCTTCACCGCTTCTTTCCTGTTTATTTGCCTTAAAAATAGATTCATTAACTGGATTTGGGTACTCAAGCCATGCGACCACATCTATTTCAAAGGAAGATTTAATGGCATTTCATATTTTTCTACATTAAGGAAGATTAAAGTATATTACAATACCCTTTACTGCCCTATTTTCTTCATTTTAGAAGTGGTCAGTTTTAAATTTTTTCCCCTCTCTTTCTTTCATCTGCAGTGTTCGATAAATTGTCCAGGCCTTTCAGATGACAGTCCCAGCAAATTGAGTTCTATATTACAACTCAGATGCATTGTTTAGCCCATCAGCAGTCAGATAAAGCACCCCTATTCACACAGGACATCAAAAGAACAAATATATGTTCGAAGTGGCTAAAAAGAGCACTGAGACTCAGATACTTCATTTTCTTAATTGTCAGTGATTATTTGGCTAGTTTCAGGGCGATCACTCTGCTGATTCTGAACCATACTTCCTTGCCTGATGTAATAATGGTGTGAAATCTACATGCTTATCTGCATAGATCTCGATCTCGAATCCTGACCACAAATTACTAGTCTGTAGACAGGTCAGGCGCATCATCTTTTAATAGCCCAAGGGGCAGACACACTAACATTTTAATAGCAGACAGTATTACAAAATGCAAGATCTGGACTTATGCCTTTTTATTTCAGCCATGTACCATCTTGTGAAATAGTTGGAAGACTTTAAGGCATTTACAAGCTAGAACAAGGGAGATATTAAGATTTAAGCTTTTTTATTTTTATTTTTCTGTAGAGGTAGAGGAGGTCAAAGTTGTCAGGTGCCCCTTGGGCTGAAGTTTTATTCGGTGTGACCCCCATTGGCTTAAATCATCTCAGGGAGCCCTCCCCCATCTCAACAAATGTAGTACAACCTTGCAGGACCCTCAGACTTTCTTTAAACAAAGTTTGGGGATGTTGATCAGATGTGGGAGGAAGGAGCAGAAGATAGATTTTACAACAGTATGATCATGGGGTGTGGGTTTTAGGCAATAAGCAGGTAGCCTAGTTTTCTCAAAAGAAAAAAGAAAATAATGGAAAAGTGTAACATTCATTCGGAGGCCTCAAAGGCATAAAAAACCCAATTCCAACTGTTATAGGTCCCTGCAGGAGTCTACAGAAGAACTAAGCTTTTTAAGTAAGAAAACTAGATTCTGGCCCACAGGGCCCTGTCACTGCTGCCTAATGGATGAAACTCTTTGGATATAAATATGCTGTTTACTTCCCAGCTTCAGCTTTCATAAAATATAACCTTTCTATGATTTACGACCCACAGAAAAACCAGAGGATGGATTTTTAGCTCTGAATTGGTTGGATGTCAACAAGAAAAATTTAGATAACATATCGAAGTAGAGGGGTGTTAATGCCACACAAAATGATGAAATTATTTTTGTTTAGAAAAGTTAAGTTTGTTCTTAAAGTTGTTGTTGGATGGCAGCTGTGAGAGGCAGGGCTGAGGAAAACCTCTGAAATGTCTCTCATTTTTAAGTCCTTGTCCAGTGGCTTATATGTTTGGGTATATTGACTTCAGTTCTCAATCAATAACGTCTTGTTGAAAAGTTTGGGCTAACCACAGATTCTTCACAAGCAGGAATGGTCGTTCTTTGTCTAAATCACTTAGGATTTTCAAGTGCTAGATTTCCGTTACATCTTTCAACATCAAATATAGAAGCTGTCCCCGATCTTGCTGACAGGAGATGACAGAGCCAGTCTTTTCTTCACAAAGTAGATTGGAAACAGTGAAAAGCAAAAAATAAATAAACTAGCCCTGCAAATAAGCAAGCAAGCAAACAAGCAAAAGCAAAACCCTCAAATTAAAAGCAACCACAAAACCCTCCCCACCACGCACTCAACAAAAGCCAACCCCATCCTTGGATGCCGGGCTGGAAAAAGATTGCATGCCAATTTGTCATTCAGAGATCTGTATTCATTTTATAGCTTTCCGGTCTGGTTTGATGCTCGAAAAAGCCTGATTCCAGATGAACTGGCAAGGAAGTCTGCATGTAC
Organism: Oryx dammah; assembly: GCF_014754425.2. Classification (NCBI taxonomy): domain Eukaryota; kingdom Metazoa; phylum Chordata; class Mammalia; order Artiodactyla; family Bovidae; genus Oryx; species Oryx dammah. The sequence goes on from NW_024070198.1 coordinate 41,717,263, forward strand.
CATCTCCAGTCAAAGGGATGAAGCTGTTAAAACTGAAAAGGTTTTCTTGTTTGATGGTTCTGAGCACTGAAGGAAGGGAAATTACTCTGTTTTTCAAGGCTGCACTCAGCAAATTAAAATCTCATGCACTAGAGGCTGGAAGGCTAGATCTTTAGTCTTCCTACAACCTAGGAAAACCAGAGGTGTGAGGCCATGCTAGGGGACTGTCTCATGGTGACCAGAATGGAAGGGGTCCTTCTTAGCACTGGTCTCTTGGTTTTAGATGAAAGGGCCCAGTGAGAGGAACCCTAATGTATCCACTCCCTTGGGTGGCCATGTACAACCTCAGTATCTGAAAAGACACGTAGCCTCAGAAGGTAGAACCTCCATAGGCCATGTGGCTTATGGAAGAAAGAATATGGGTCAGAATTTTTACGTTGAGTTTCAGCATCAGCCTGAAGAATATCTCAACTCTCCTGTGATCATCCATCAACCAAGGTACAGAGGGAAACCTCAGAAAGTCTGCTGGATTGCTGTCTTACTTTTCAGAGAAACAGGCCTCCCATCTTCATGCTGCTTATCTTTGGCTATAAGTTTCCCAAGTAGAAAGAGGGCCTGTGTATTTTCAGGCAGGAGCACTCAGTCAAGTCAAGAGTCATTCTTGAGTTCTTCCAGCGTTCTGTGAGCAGCATGGAGTGCCCTAGGGATCCCGGAGTCTGAACTGCTTGTTGGGAAGATGCTATGATAAATTTCCTCATATACTCGGTCCGTTTTGTTTTCTCGGGCTCCAAAGTCATCATGGATGGTGACTGCAGCCATGGAATCAAAAGACGCTTGCTCCTTGGAAGAAAAGCTATGACCAACCTAGACAGCATATTAAAAAGCAGAGACATCACTTTGCCAACAAAGGTCCTTATAATCAAAGCTATGGTTTTTCGAGCAGTCATGCACGGATGTGAGAGTTGGACCATAAAGAAGGCTGAGCATTGAAGAACTGATGCTTTCAAATTGTGGTGCTGGAGAAGACTCTTGAGAGTCCCTTGGACTACAAGGAAATCACAGCAGTCAATCCTAATGGAAGTCAGTCCTGAATATTCATTGGAAGGACTGACGCTGAAGCTGAAGCTCCAGTACTTTGGCCACCTGATGTGAAGAGTTGACTCTTTGGAAAAAACCCTGATGCTGCGAAAGAGTGAAGGCAAGAGGAGAAGGGGATGACAGAGGATGAGATGATTAGATAACATCACCGCCTCAATGGACATGAATCTGAGGAAACTCCAGAAGATAGTGGAGGACAGAGGAGTCTGGCATCCTACAGCCCATGGGGTTGCAAAGAGTCAGACACGACTTAGTGGTTGATCAACAATAACATATTCAGTCTATAGAGACTGCTTTTTTTGTTGTCTAGTCGATCAGTGTGTCTGACTCTTTGTGACTCCATGGACTGTAACCCACCGGGCTCCTCTGTCCATGGGGATTCTCCAGGCAAGAATACTGGAGTGGGTTGCTAAGCCCTCCCCCAGGGGCAGAGTGGAAAGCAACTCTGGGGACCCGTGAGGGATGAGTCTTCTTGGGTAAGACCATCATTTATTTCTCTTGTTCATTCCTGGGTGTGGTTGGAGCAATGAGATGGGGCTGGGAGTGAGATAACTTGTTTCAAAATAAAAGTCTCAGTTCTTTCTCTTTTCTCCTGGAGTTCTTGCATCTTGGCGCACAGGGAGGTTTTGGAAGCTGGGAGCTCAGATTCCCATCGTGTAAGTCTCCTTTGTTTGAACTTTGGGAAAACTTGTCCCCATTGCTCTCTGACCTTCAGCTGTCCTCAGAATCTCAGGCATGATTTCCAGGATAGCCCTGACATGTCTAGCTGATACCCAAAAGGAACAATTGGTAGGGGAAAAAAAATCTTTGTGCTTTAATTAAAAATCCATGTTTGGCTTGTGTTCAGAGGCATAGTTTTGCATCTTAAAATGTTTCTTTTCTCTTTGTAGTTGGGCTTTGCTTATAAATAGAGCTGGCTTGGAGTCACATTAATTTAATTTTATCTGTGATTGAGATCAGCCTAGAATGCTATTAATTTGGATATGACTGCCAGCCGAAAACAACATCCACTAATATCCACTCTTTAGCTAGGTAATCGTGTAGTAATTAGGATGCGTGTTGTACATAATCTTGATTTAAATAATCCTCACTTAGTTTTTTGTCTACATAGATAAAAAAGCTATTTTGTCAGTATTTTGGAAGTAGGAAATCATCTTGATGATTTTAATCAAAATCAGCATTTGTGAATTGGGGCTTTCTTTTAGGAACAATTAATGTACAAGACAGAGATTGGTCTCTCTGCCCCATGTTGTAGATCTGTCGTGAATGCATGAAGATAGGGCAGAAGTGAAAGTCTTGGGGACCCAAACATGCCCTGGCTTCATCTCTAGGTCTTGGTGGCCTGAGGATTCGCTTTAGAGGAAATACTATGTCGTCTCAAATCCCAGCCTGGCCACTTGGGAGTTGGGACCTTGGGCAGCACTTGAATGATTACACCCCAGTTTCCTCATTTGTAAATGGGGAGACTGATACCTGTTGGGGGGGGTTGGTTACAGCCTGCTGGACTCCCCCACAGCACAGTTTCTCTCTGGTTTCATCACCGAGAGGCAACATCTCAGAGCGGTCGAGAGCAGGGATGCCCAAGCTTCACTGAGAAGAGCTGGAAAGTGATCGTTTTAGACTCTGGGGGCCATGAGTTCTCTGTTGTAGCCACTCGACTCTGCCCTGGCAGCACAGAAGCAGCGTAGATGATGTGTAGATGAACAGGCCTAGGTTTGGTTCACAGGTTGTAGTTTGGTAAGCCTTGATCTAGAGTGAGGTTCCAGATCAACAAAGATAGTTTGGAATTGGAATTTGGTAATTGGAATTACCAAACAAAGATAATTTGGAATCTGCCTGACACTCGACTATCAAAGGTGACCTTGGACAAAGTACATAACTTCTCACTTTTGTGTGTCCAGTGCAAGGCTAGAGATGATTAGATCAAGTGATGGGGGGGAGCCCTTAGCACAGAATCAGGCACACCTCTGTAGTCGCCACTCATATTCTCACCTGTGTCTCTTTTCTTGCGCTTCCTCCCTTTCTTTCACTTGCTCTAGTTAATAGGAGGTGAAGTAGGGGAAGTCTCAGGGCCAATGGTCTGGGCCCCGGTACTCTGGGGCTGGAGAAGCTGCAGCTGGAAACGTGGAACAGTGAGGCTGCTCCCAGGACTGCTTTCCGGCTTGGCGGAGTCCTTGGTCGCTTGTAATAAGTGTCCTTTTCCATCCGTTTGGTGCCCTGAGTTTTACATTGTTTGTGCTTTGGTTGGTGGTCGTAAAACAACCTGTGAGTTTGTGCTGAAGTGTGTGTAGCGTTCCTAAGTGCAGGAAGGCTACACTGGGCTCACAGTGAAAGTACATATGTATGGTATGCTGCATTCAGGCACGAGTTATAATGCTGCCGGCCATGAGTTCAGTGTTAATAAATAAACCACATGTATTAAATACTATGCCTTTAATCAGAAACACACATACAACAAGGCTGTGTATATACTGATATTTGAAAATGTGCCCAGAGTCTTGCAGGAACCTAACTCTGTATTTCCCATAGAAGCTGTGATTCAATATTTGCTAATTCAATATTCATAATGATTTCATAGAACATGGCTATCACAAATAATGAGTGTAGACTGTATTCAGTTGTCATGTACCTTGGCAAGAATGGTCCTGGTCACACAATAAGAGTAGGGACCAGACGATGGTGTTTGAGGATTGAATGGAAAGTGTAGACACAGGCTCCAAGAAGCAGGAGGGAGACAGGGAGACTAGAGAGATTGTCTACATGTGGGCGGTGCCTCTTTGATTGAACTGAGAGACAAACCTGAAATTTACCTTTCTTAGTAGATTTTTATGTCACTTTGGAGACTGTTTCACCTTGAGTATATAACTAAATTCCTATCAAGAATTACCTGAAGCATATTATGTAGCGTTGCCCATGTGAGAAGCAGTTTGGTTTCAAAATGACAGTTTGGAGCAGCTATTTCTGTAGCTTTCAATTTGGGATTTACATTTGAATGTTGTATTTTTAAAACCTATTTGGTTAGGGTTGTCAGATGAGATGTAGAACTCCCAGTTACATTTGAACAATGTATGTATACTGTTTCTTAGTATATGTATGTTTCATGTACAGCTTGCTACACCTGTTTCTTAGTATATTTCATGTACAGCTTGCTACACCTGTTTTTTAGTATATGTATATTTCATGTACCGCTTGCTACACCTGGAAACTTGCTGCATATGACTTAATATGTTTGACTTCATAGGTTTGACCTCACTGCCGGGGCTGGTGTTCCCCTGACGTGCTGTGGGACCCCTGCTCAGGGGGTTTCGTCAACACTTCCCCCTGAGTAAATTTCAGTCTCACATAGGCCACCTATTAAGTCAGACCATTGCAAACATACTGAAAGTCCAGCCTACCAATTGTGGGTGATACACAAGCATTCAGAAAGAAGCTTTATTTCATTCTCCTTCCCAAGGTGCTTTTTTTTTTCTTTTTCCTGGCAACACAGTAAGAAAGGAGACACAGTATATTGAGGATCTGGAAGCCTGTGGTTCAACTCAGGTGCATCTCTAACAAGCTATGTGACCTTAGGTAGGTCACTTCATCCTTTTGGGCTCTGGTTCTTTGGATCTGAAAGTCAAGGCATTGAGTGAGGTGGTTTCCAAGGCCCTTTCCAGCTCTAAAACCAAATGAAACATTGAAAAGTAGGCCGATACGATGGTCTTAATTTAAAAATCTAGAGTTTTTCCATCTGGAGGGGAACTTACTTGGTCATGATTAAGAAAAAGAAAAAAAAATAGATGCATTGTATTTGTTTCCTATATGCTTCAAAACGTGATTAACTGTAAGAAAGAAAATCCACAAACCCTTAAGGAAATGTTATATTTTATAGTGTATCCTCTTTCTCATTGAGGAAAAATTTGCAATCTGTTTAGGGTAGAGGAGTGTCTGAATCATTACCACCCCTTTGCACCAAAGGCAAGAATTTTCTCCTGCTGAAGAACGCCTGGAAACAGATGCTGATGCCAGGGGGCAGCCATGCAAATAGATCCTGATGGAGCAGCCTGAAAAGGCACCAAGGCTGAAGGCCACACACCATGAATCGTTAGCATGGAGATGGGAACAGCAAAGGCTTCCCTGTGCCCAGCTGACTTCATACTGTTCCAGGACATCACTGTAGTCCCTGGGGTCGCAAAGACTCGGACATGACTTAGCGACTGAACAACAAAAGGAGGCCCTTTGCACGTGTTATCTCCTGTTCCCACAACAACAGCCATCATACAACAATCACATAACAACAGCCTGGTTTCTTTGTCTCTCCTCTTCGGGAAGTGGAGCTGGGTTGGGAGACAAGGCAAGGGAAGAATGATTCATCTTCTAAGGCTCTGAAAGAGAGACAAAGTGATCATTATATTTGTGTTTTACAGATGAGGAAACTGAGGCTCAGAGAGTTGCTGCTAGGACCTGTCGGTCCCATGATCATCATCAGCAGAGCAGGTTCTAGAACCCAAGACTCTGGCTCTAAAGCCCCCTTGTCTCAGCTGTATCTTCAGCCTGCTCACAAGTAGGAGAAAATTCAAAGAGTCTTTCTGATGTTGATACGTTTCTCCTAGGACCGTTAGAAATGAAGAGCTGTGAAGTCAAGAGTGTTGGCTTGATGACCAGCTCCAGGAGATGAAAGCCTATTTGTATTTCACACACAGGTTGAATTTCTTGAATCACACCTGGCAAATACTTTCATGGAGTTGGACTCTGATTTAAGGAAGAAAGCTGTAGTGAAACATAACGATCCTTGTGAACCACGACAGAGATACAGTGCGCTAGTAGGTCTCTCCTGGGGTGCGTACCTTGCATCTTTAAGGATAACTGGTGCCACATTTGCATTTATTTGCATACCAACTTAGGTTGTGAAACATTGCCTCGCCTCAGGGATGGATTGTCTCATTCCCAAGGACTCTAGTGGTGTGAATGAAGCCATATCTTCCATTTTGAGGAGGTAATAATAAAGCCAAGAATAGCGCTCATGTGGCCAGGACCTGAAGGTCTGGTCTTGCCTTGGGCCCTTCACCTCTCTTAAGCTGGACAGCATGGACTTCTGCCTCCAGGCAGGGCCTTTGCACAGGTCGGTCCCCTGGCCTGGGATGCTCTCATCACATCTGCTCTCAGACATTCATGGGATGAGGAAGGGGTGACCCTGGGCTGAGCTGAAGGACTATCCTCCCTATATGACATTAGCAGGCTTTCCCTCTGTCTCCTCAAGGGGAGCTGACCTGGGTGCTCTGAGAAAGCAAAGAGGACTTACTTCTGAAGCTACCAGAGGTCAGGCTCAAAACCTGGATGATGAAGGAGGTGGCCCTTCCTCCAGAAAGAGCTTCCAGCTGAGAGGATATGAGGTGCAGGTGTCCGGCTAGGGGAGGACAGAGGGGAGGAGAGAGAAAAGTCCTTGGAGATTTGGAGAGGGGGTGCTGGGTTCACAGATTTTACCCAGGGGCTGTTTCTGTCTGTGCAATTAATTGTGAGAGTGTAACTCCTCACTTGGAAATGTGAGAAGTGGGCTAGATTCCTCTGTCAGGTATAAACCTCCTATAGAAGACGTGGTTCCATGTAATCCAAAAACCCAAGGTATACAACTGGTTTAATAAAAATGATCCAGTGGAATTCCAAGGAGATCACGCTGATAGTGGGGGCTAGACGTGCTCAGTGCTTCACAGGAGGCATCTTACTTCTCACCACACCTCTGAAGACCTAGATGCTTATGTCCATTTTATGGGTGAGGAAACTAATGCTCAGAGGCTCAAGTAACTTTCTCAAGATCACACAGCTAAGTAACTAATGAAGCCAGGTTAGAAACTCAAGTCTGTTTGGTTCCTAAACTCAAGCTCTTTATCACTGTAATAAACCACTTTAAAAAAGTGTGGAGGTTGATTTGACAAAATATGTAGGGCTCTGCTTGAGGTGGAGTATCTAAAAATCAGCTTTATAAAGTGCATTTAAGAGTTAAGAGTTTACATTTGGCTTTTAATTTTTAGATGTTAATTTATTATATTATTTGGCTTCCCTGGGTCTTAGTTGCGGCATGCAGGGTCTTTAGTTGCATCAGGTGAACTCCCAGTTGCAGGCTGTGGGATCTAGTTCCCTGACCAGGATCGAACCTGGGCCCACTGCGTTCAGAGCCTTAATCACTGGACCACCAGGGAGGTCCCTAATTTAAATTAAAAACAAAACAAAACAACACAGCAATTATGCCGAAGGTGAAAAGGTTTCACCCACAGTAGCAGATTCTCTGAATTCTCATCTAGAGGCAGAGAAGACCTGGAGAAGATAACTCATCCCATCAGGACTCCTCCTTCTAAGAGGCAACTAAGCTACAAGGGGCTTCACAACCTTGGAAGTCATCTTGTCCTGTGGGTCCCAAGGTTTCCAGCTCAGAGATGCCCTTTGAGCATCAGCTTTTTCCTGGGACGACAGCTGTCCTTTCATTTAGTCTCTAGACAAGGCTTCATGAGTTAGTGGTTCCTGAGCCCTACCAGCAGTAACTCTGCAGCTGCCCCAACCCATTGGGAGCCTCAGGAGCCCAGTCCTTCTGAGAGTCCAGAGGTGGGCCTGGCTCAGGGCCAGGGGATGCCATCCCTAGAACCACTCAAGAAAGTGTGGGCAGAGCGGGCTCTCCATGCCTGGGTTTGTGGGCTTTCTGCAAGATCACATGGACACCTAGTAAGCACAGTGGACAACTAGGAAGGAGCTTGCATGCCTGAGTTCCTGCAGAATTGGGAGCTCCTTCTAAGACAACATAGTGTTACTTGCTTGCTTGCGAATTTGGAAGAGTCAAGAGCATCCCCCTTTTGTTGGCTCTTGAAAGCCTTGAGAGTGGTTATCAGAGGCTTCTAGGCTTTCCTTCTTCAGGGTTAAGTTTCCATATTTTAGATGAGGGTGGAATGATGAGAGACACGGAACATGCCAGAGGAAAGAAAGGGGATGGTGAAGAGTCCAGGAGCCCAGAAACACATAAAAACAGAGATTGCCCTGTGTTGCGACCACTCGGGGTGGCTGGATACAGTGGTTCTCTTCAAGTACATGGGTGGATACTGCGATTCAGGGGACTTGGTTTATTACTTAATGGCCATTTAAAGGACTGAACTGGGACCCCTTGTAGACCAGGCGAGCCTTGAACTACCTCTCATGTCTGAGACTTTGTGACTTGTGCTCTGTACAATTTCTGTATCTTCTCTTTAATTACTCTGTTCTTCTTCTTCAGACTCTCTCCCTCCCACCCCATAGAAACCAGCATGGATCCTCATACTCTAATGTCTGATTTAAAATAAAATAAAATAACCAGAGATGCTATTATAACTGGCACAGGAGCTACAAGACAGCACAATCCAGCTTGTTCATTTTCCTAATAATGAATAAAATCACACCAGCAATTTCCCCTTGAATGCATTTGTCAATCAAAGACCCAACACTTAGAGAGCCCCCCCTCCCAAGAGTGTCCTCCAGGCGCTATCTGCAAGCGAGAGGAAGCATACTCCTCAGCATGGCTATAACTGGAGCAAATAGGCTGAGAGCTTGTTTAATTTTTTAAAAGAGGGTTCTCCAGCTTTTGGCTCGTCTAATGAACACTGGTCTGGGTCTACTTTGACTGAATCCGTTCCACAATGACACCGCCCCTGGTCTATAATTTCTGCTAATTGCCACTTGAACAAAAGCCATATTGTATAACTTTGCGGCTGCTCTATCCTCTCAGAGTAGAACTGGCCGGCATGTTTAAAGCTATCCTATCGTGAAAACGTCTTCCCCAGAACTGGTGGTACTTATATCTACACTGCAAAAACGGAAAGCATATTTTCTAACTGGGTCTAACTAAGTATGTTCCAGAAAAGAAAAATTTAAGCAGAGACCATGAGTTGGCAACTCAGATACTTATACACTGATGCCATCACATTTTAACATCTTGTTAGGGTAAGGATAATTGTGACTTAATAAACGAAGGATGAGAGAGTTTCTGTTCTGAGATGACTTCATTCACTCTAGAATTTAAGAGATTTACTCTGGGGTTTGGAGTATTCAGGGAGAGTCTTAGGTGAGAGGAAGTTAGAGAGAGGTGGATCTCCTTTATACCCTTGGGTTCTCGGTGACTTCATGAATGTTCTCTGACTGTCCAGGGCTCCCTAAGTGTGTTCAGATAACTATCCATGCACAGAGAGACATCCATACTTCAGGTTTTGAAAACAGTTGGAATTGTAGACCTGGGAAGAGATCTTAGAGGTCATTTCAGTTCAATCATTCAACCTAACTTCCATATTCTCAGACTAAATTAGGGGTTGGTCATCTTTGAAGATCTGATAAAAACTATGAAGACTATTCCCTGGTTTAGGTATTTCATAGACAGGCAGAAATCTACACATAAACTGTTTCAGTTCCTCCCCACCCCCACCCTACTACCCCATGGAATACACTTTAAGAAGATCTAGCTCAGGTAAATATAATTTGTATCTGTGTAGTGCTAAGTCGTGTGACCCCACGTGTCACCTCTTGGTGACCCCATGAACCGTAGCCTGCCAGGCTCCCCTGTCCATGAGATTCTTCAGGCAAGAATACTGGAGTGGGTTGCCATTTCCTCCTCCATAAGTTATATACAAGTTGGCTGATACAAATACAAGGTTCTCATGGTGACCTAGCTAAGTGGCCTGCTGTACACTTTGTATTTTACAGAGCAATAACTGGGACTTCCCTGGTGGGGTAGCGGATAAGAATCTGCCTGTCAGTGCAGGGGACGTCGGTTTGATCCCTGATCTGGGAAGATTCCACATGACTCAGAGCCACAAAGCCCGTGTGCCACAACTACTGAGCCTGCTCTCTAGAGCCAGCAAGCTACAGCTACTGCACCCACAGGCTTCAACTACTGAAACCTGTGCACCCAGAGCTTGTGCCCCGCAACAAGAAAAGCCGCTGCGTGAGAAGCCCCTGCGTCACAACTAGAGAGTGTTCTCCACTTGTTGCAACTGAGAAGACCTGCAACAAAGACCCAGTGCAACCCAAATAATAATAAAATAAAAATAAATTAATTAATAACTGTAAAAAATGAAAGTTTGAGATCGAGTCACCAATTTTAATTTTGTTGGGTAAACACATAAAAACTAGATCATCTACTATCACCAACATTCCATAAAAGACATTTCAATACCAGGTGAAAAGCAGTAAGGGCATAATCTCGGCATAAAGGAGAATCCTTTAAGTGAACAAATTTGATTTTATGAAAGACAGATGGGATAGTTCTATTTTTAAAAATTCACCAAAACTTTATCAAACACTTGTCTTGGTGTTTGGCAACCACAGCTGTAAGGATTTGGGCCATTTTTCTTTCTTGGGCAAACAGTGTGGAAGCTACACAGAAATGCTTTTGTTCAAGGAGCAAGTGACAGGCATGACAGAACAGGGCTGGGGCACCATGTGAAATATTTAGCCAAAGCAGATTCAAATTCTCTGTTCAGCATCTACCATTGGCTGGGCTACCTCTTCCTGAACTCAGGCAATGAAGGGAGACCTACTACACCTGAGACTGGGTTTGGGGGTGGCCATAGTGCTTACAAAGCCCTTGATCTACCCTCTAGGGCCAGAGGAAACAAGTTTAATTCCTTTCCTCCATGACCACCCTTCACAAAGCTGAAGACAGCCAGCCTGTCCTTCCTCCTCACCCTCTTGCCCTTCACTGGGGGAACATTTCTAATCCTTTCATAATTTCAAGGCCATTTGTCATCCTGGTGGTGGTACCTTGGAATTCAGTCCAATTTGTCTTTAAGTGTCGTGTGCAGAACTGAACTCTGGACCATGGAGAGATTCATCTGTTTTAGAGGAGAGGGGAGTTAATTATTGCCTTCTTAGTTATGGATGTTTTTTGTTTTGTTTTAAAGTAAAACCAGTCCAATGTTGAGTTTTAAAATAAAACCAGTCCAATATTGTAAAACTCAAATTGAAATTGTAACTAAGAACCAGTAAAGTTTCCATTTATATGTGGCCATTCAGTTGGGTCTCATTTTATAAATGTGCTCATTACACCTCGCTTTCCCCTCCCTGTTTCTGCCCTTATCACGCCCTGATAGCTGAGTTGGTAAAGAATCTGCCTGCAATGGAGATCCCGGTTTGATTCCTGCATCGGGAGGATCCCCTGGAGAAGGGATAGGCTACCCACTCCAGTATTCTTTGGCTTCCCTTATGGCTCAGCTGGTAAAGAATCTGCTTGCAATGCGGGAGACCTGGGTTGGGAAGATCCCTTGGGGAAGGAAAAGGCTACCCACTTCAGTATTCTGGCCTGGAGAATTCCATGGACTAAGTAGTCCATGGGGTCACAAAGAGTCGGACCGACTGAACAACTTTCACTTTCACTCTCATTATCCAGATTTATCTCTCATTAAACTGTGGTTATCCTGATTAAAAATCAAACGAAGACATTACAAGAACAAACCAAAACTACAGTTCAGTAATTTTTATGAATATAGAGGCCAAAATCCTTAACAAAATATTAACAAACTGAATTTAGCAATATATAGATAGGATAATACATTATAATTGATTGGGATTTATACCAAAAATATAGGATTAATTTAACATTAAAAATATGTTAAACTGGAAATCACCTTTTACATTGCATAAAGTAGAAAAGTCATAGGATTCTCTCAGAAGATGCAGGAAAAATACTTGAAAAAATTGAACACCCATTAATGATGAAAAATTCAGTATAACATTACTGATACATTTTTAAAAACTCTAAGTAAGTGGGGAGATATACCATGCTTGTGGATAGAAACTCAACACTGCCAATTCTCCCCAAATAAGTCTACTGATTCAGTGGAATCACAAAGGCTCACAGTTCTTTTTTTTCTTTTTTAAAGAAATGGACAGCCCCAAATATTTTTTTTTTAAAGAAAAAAGTTGGAGAAATTGCATTATTTAATTTTAGGACTTATCATAAGCCTATAGTAAACAGGAAACTATAGTACCAGCATAAGTGTAAAAATACGTCAGTATAACAAAATAAAGAGTCCAGAAATACACCCACATATTTAAGGACAACTGATTGGACAAAGATGCCTAAAAAATCCAGCAGAGTAACAGTAGTCTTTTTCAACAATGGTGTTGGAAGAGCCTGATATTCATACGGAAAAAATGAACTTCAACCCTAACTCATACCATGACAAATTATTAACTCAAATGGATCTATCTAAATGGAAAAGTTAAAACTATAAAACTTCTAGAAAAAAAATACGAAAAAACTTTGTTATTTGGAAGTAGGCAAAGTTTCTTGGACCACCCAAAGTGCAGACCTTAAAAAATATTTGATAAATTGAACCTCATTAAAATGTGAAACTTCTGCTCTTTGAAAGATACCATTAAGAAAATGAATAGACAAGTCCTAGACAGAAAATATTTGCAGCATATGTGTTTGACAAAGGTCTAATATTCAGCATATACAAAGAACTCTTACAACTCAATAATAAGAAAAACAAATTTATTATTAATTTTTAATTTCTTTGGCCTTACCACGTGGTATGGGGGATCTTAGTTCCCTGACTAGGGGTCAAACCTGTACCCCCTGCAATGGGAATACAGAGTCTTATCCACTGGACCATCAGGGAAGTCCCACAATTTACTTTTAAAACTCTTTGAAAAGCTATTTGACAGAAGCAGATAAATGAAGAGTCAATAAGTGCATCAGAAGCAGTGCGGCTTCAATAGTCCCCAGGGAAGTGGAAGTTAAAATCATGAGCTACCCTACTCATTCACTAGAGTGGCTGAAATGAAAATGACTGACAATATTACTAATCATATTACTAATGTGTATTGGTGAGAATACAAAAACAACTGGAACTCTCACACATTTTTGGTGGGAGTGGATAATGGACTCTTTGCCACCCCGTGGACTCTGGCCCGCTAGCTTTCTCCATCCGTGTAATTGCCCAGGCAAGAGTACTGGAGTGGGTTGCCATCTCATACCTCAGGGGATTTCTCCAACCCAGGGGTCAAACTAGCATCCCTCGCATCTCCTGCATCGGCAGCTGGGTTTTTACCACTAGTGCCTCCTGGGACAACCACTTTATAAAATACCTTCGACAAGCATTTACCTTATGACCTCACATTCCACTTCTTAGTGTTTATGAAGGAGAAATGAGATCGTATGCCCACAAGATGACTTGCCGAAGAATATGCACAGAAGCTTTATTCATAATAGATTCAAATATCCATCAAAGGTAAATGGGTAAACAAATTGTGCTGGATCCACACAAAGGAATACTGTTTAGCAATAAAAATACCGTTGGTCCAGGCAACATGGATGACGCTGAACAGAAGCCAGGCACAAATAGTACCTAATGTGTGATTCCATGCACTTGAACTTCTAGATTAGGCAAAGCTAACCTGGTCAGTGGTTGCCTAAGGCTGGGGCTTTGTATTCGGACCAACTGCAAAGTCACATAAGGAAATTTTTGGGGCTGATGAAAATGTTCTAGCTCTAGATTTTGATGATGGTTATCTGGGTGTATATACTTATCAAAATTCATTCCAGGGTACAGTTAATACGGGTGTATTTTATTATATGTAAATTATGCCTTGATAAAGATGCAAAAAAACTCTTACACCCCCCATATCTCGATTCACCTGAACTCTTATTGTAGGAGAGAATGGTAAATGGTTAATTCAGTCAATCAATCCCTTAATGTGAGTTGTTTAATTTTTATTAGTCACTCAGTCGTGTCCGACTCTTTGTGACCCCACTGACAGTACCCCTGCCAGGCTCCTCTGTCCACGGAATTTTTCAGGCAAGAATACTTGAGGAGGGTAGTCATTTCCTTTTCCAGGGAGTCTTTCCAACCCAGGGATTGAAGCTGGGTCTCCTGCATTTGCAGGCAGATTCTTTACCATCTGAGCCACCAGGGAAGCCCAACGTAAGAGTTAAGAGATGAGAAAGAGCAGAGATTTGGGAGTATTCTCTGGCTGGCCAGGGTAAACACAGTCTTGGTTGATCCGGGATGGTCTCGCTTTCCTCTGGTGTCTCTGCCTTAAAACTAACAGTGCTGTTTCACGCTCTCAACTGTTTCCGGTTTGGGTGATGAGTCATTTGGCTGTCCATTTGTCCCAGACCCATCCTTAAGGTGCTGAGAAATCAGGTCCTCAGCCAGCTGATGACGAGCCTGTGGGCTGCTGACGAACTTCTCTTTGGATGCCCTTATTCACAAGAACTGGACTCCCTTCTACCAGCTCATGACTGCGTGTAGCTGGGCACACCATCGCTGAGTGCTTCGTGTGACCTGATGGCTTTCGGTCCTCAAACCCCACTTTGTAGACCAGGATATTGAAGTTTAGAGAGGCTAAATAGCTACTCCCAGTCATCACACAGCTAGGTATGTGGTGGTGGTGGTGGTGGACCCTGGATTTGAGCCCCAGAGCCCGCATGCTTGATCATTCAATATATAGCACACTCTTTGTTTTTTTTTTTTTTGGCCTCCGTATGGCATGCAGGATCTTGGTTCCTTGACCAGGGATTGAACCCTCACCCCCTGCCCTAGAAGCAAGTTTTAACCACTGGATCGCCAGGGAAGTCCCATAACGCACTCTTTATTCAGACAGAAATGCACTCTGATTTGCTGCAGTCATAAGATTATTTTTTAAGCAAATTAATCTTGTGCAGATAACAGTGATATCATTGGATAACAGTGATGTCATAATGACCTCTGGGTCAAACTCCTCAACGTAGTGTTGAAAGTGCTGGTCATTCAGTCGTGTCTGACTCTGCAACCCCATGGGCTGTAGCCTGCCAGGCTCCACTGTCCATGGGATTTCCTGGCAAGAATACTGGAGTGGGTTGCAATTCCCTTTGCCATGGAATCTTCCCGACCTTAGGATCGAACCCTGGTCTCCCACATTGCAGGCAGATTCTTTACCGTCTAAGGCACCAGGGAAGCTCCCACTGCTCATTGTAAACCCTAACCAAGGTTTCCCTTTGGGTCTGGGGCTCAGGAGTTCGGTGATTCCATGCAATGGGCTGAAGGGGGCCCAGGCAGAGAGGAGGATGCAT
The DNA here is from genome assembly GCF_014754425.2 of Oryx dammah. Taxonomy (NCBI): domain Eukaryota; kingdom Metazoa; phylum Chordata; class Mammalia; order Artiodactyla; family Bovidae; genus Oryx; species Oryx dammah. The sequence goes on from NW_024070198.1 coordinate 41,732,387, forward strand.
CTGGGGTCGAGTGGAGACATAATTCTTTCTCCTACTACCGTGAGAAATAGAGAATTCCTTCTTTTTCTTTTTTATTGAAAATATATTTTTTCTTTCATCTTGTTTGTTTTTATCCCCTGGGCTGTTTGTCTTTCCTTCCAAGTGCTTTGGCCATGCTAAGTCACTTCAGTCGTGTCTGACTCTTTGTGACTCTATGGACTATAGCCCTTCAGGCTCCTCTGTCCAGGGGATTCTCCAGGCAAGAATACTGAAGTGAGTTGCCATGCCCTTCTCCAGGGGATCTTCCCACCCAGGGATAGAACCCGAGTCTCTTACAGTCTCCTGCATTTTCATTGCCATCACATAGACAGCATTTTCATTGCATCTCACAGACAGAAATGCACTCTGACTTGCTGCAGTCATAAGGTTATTTTCAAAGCAAAATATTATTATTCTCCCTCCTCTTCATGGGAGAATAACTCCCCTTTGGGATGGGAATCCCACTTTCACCCTGAAGAGCGAGAAGGTGATTTTATGCCCTGCTGACTTAGCTCCTGCAAGCAAGGACTCAAGGACTCAAGGTCAGACCATGAGTGTCAGGCTGTACACATGGACACATGGCAAGAGACACCCAGCTGCCGGTCCTGCCAGGGCCTCCAGAGAGTGGGTGTGGACAGGACAGTGGGCTTTACAAGAGTCCCAGATACATGCATACGGGGGGGAAGTTATTCCCTTCTAACTTTTCTCCCAAATTTTCTGATCAACTGAAGGAAAAAGGCTGTTTGGGCTGACATGTCTTCAGCTTGTCTCTAGTTTTTCCTGGTGCCACTTTGTCGTTCTTGCTTTTAAACAAAGAAAGCAAGCCTCGGGTCAGAACCCTCCTCCGGTATTCCTCTCTAGCTAGAATTCTCAGTCAGGTTTATGGTGTTCTGGGCTTCCCTGGCGGCTCAGACTGTAAAGAATCTGCCTCTGATGCAGGAGACCCGAGTTCAATCCCTGGACTGGGAAGATTCCCTGAAGAAGGGAATGGCTACCCACTCCAGTCTTCTTGCCTGAAGAATTCCATGGACAAAGGAGCCTGGGAGGCTACAGTTCATGGGGTCACAAAGAGTCGGACACGATTGAGCCACTAACACTTTCATTTTCACTTTATGGCTACCTGTGATTAATAAAACCACTTTTCAAAATTATAGATTTTTTATATGTATGAAAATAGTGTTGATATTTTAGAAAAAAATGAAAAGCATAGAAAAAATAGAAGAAATATAATCATTCATAAGACCACCCACTGTAATATCTGATTCTTTTCCTTTAAATACAAAAATTGAAATCATATTCATCTTTTTGTTTTTTCTGCTAATATATAACTGCACACCTATTTATACATTATCATAAGTGCTCTGTAAATATAGTATTAAAGGCTTATTTCTTTTTTGATGGTAAGGATGAAATGTAAAAAGGTCAAATAAGAATATAAGAAATAAAACTGATACAAGTTCTTAGAGAATGCCACTGCTAGAATTTTAATTAATTAAAATTTAATTTTAATTTCTTTTTCTTTGTGTTCTTTTTTCTTATATTTGTGTATTTGTAGCAAACACATGTAACTAAAAAAACTGAATCTCACACACCATTTTATAGTTACTGTTGTCATGGTTGCCTAATATTTTATTATATTCTATTTTTTATGTGTTATATCATATATTACTTAACCATTATATACTATTGTGGCTTGGGGTTATTTCATGTTTTGTGTATATATATTGCTATAATATGATTTCATTAAACAAAGCTGTAAACAAGACATTTTTAAAATCTCAGATTATTTGGTTGGGTTAGGGCCCCAAATGAATTGTTGATTCAAAAGGTGAGCATTTTAAGTTTCTTTTATGTATTACTTCCCTGGTAGTTCAGATGGTAAAGAATCCACCTGCAAAGCAGGACACCTGGGTTTGATCCCTGGGTCTGGAAGATCCCCTGGAGAAGGGAATGGCAACTCACTCCAGTATTCTTGCCTGGAGAATCCCATGGACAGAGGAGCCTGGTGGGCTACAGTCCATGGGGTTGCAAAGAGTCGGACATGACTGAGCGACTGACGCACTTATGTATTACCAAACTATTCTCTAAAAGAGATGTACTAATTTATTTTCCCACAAGCAACGTTTATCATTTCCTTTCAGTATGTAGTCCTAATATTTATGAAAATTTTACTGATTTGATAGATAGGTAAAAATCCTATTTTCAGTTTTTTAATTTGCATCTTTTAATTACTACTGTGGCTGACCCTTTCCCCTCAAGTTTGCACATTTTCTCTTTTCTTAATATATGCGAGTGCTATGGGTCCTTGCTGGGCTTTTCAGGTCAGGAGCTTGGGGTTTGTCTTAGTAACTGGGTAGCACGTGGACCCATGGGAAGATACCAGGGATGCAGGCTTCACCACATTTCATATCACCAGTAAGTGGTCATGACTTTTGCCTCTTCACCTGAAGTCTCAAAAGTAGACATTTCAAACCACACTTTTTTGGTATCCTGTCATGCAGAGGTGAGAGAGCAATGGATGAATGAGCAGAAGTGACAGATACGCAGGCTGATGAAGATTTATGAAAACAAAATTTAAAAAATCCTCCTGTGATAGAAAAAAGTCACTATTCCAGGCTGTGTAAGGGTTGGTATGATTTCATCCTAAACATCAGGATATTCTAAGGAGACAGAGTGGATTGGAGGAGAATCTCAGGGATGAGGGAGCCTGATGGGCTGCCGTTTATGGGGTCTCACAGAGTCGGACATGACTGAAGCGACTTAGCAGCAGCAGCAGGATGTATAGACGGACCTGGGTTAGAATCCTGATGCTTCCCCCACTGAGCAGCATACACGGGGACTGGTTATTTGACCTGAACCCAGACTCTGCAAACAGGCTAATGACCCTTCCTCTCAGGGCTTTGGATAATTAGGTCAAACAACCTTCATTAAATGGTTAAAACCAAGGCTAGTGCATGTAGGCATTCAATCGACGGGCTCTTTAAAACAATTTCAGGTCCAGGATTTTGTGGTGTTAACAGTGGTTGCCTGGAAGAATGATAAATTTTGAACTGTGTTCTGATTTGTCTAAGGGGCTTCCCAGGTGGCTCAAATGGTAAAGAATCGACCAGGCACTGCAGGAGACATAGGAGACTCTGTTTCGATCCCTGGATTGGGAAGATGTCCTGGAGAAGGAAATGACAACCCACTGTAATATTCTTGCTTGGAAAATCCCATGGACAGAGGAGCCTGGTGGGCTACAGTCCATGGAGTTGCAAAGAATTGGACACGACTGAGTGACTGTGGGCCCGCACGCACACACACACCGAATTATCAAAAAAAGAAATAAAAGGAGCCCATTGTACCTTTGTAATTTAAGTCTAAATATCTTCATTGTATTTTGATACTTGAGCAAATTGGTGAGACACTGATATTAGAATTTTATATTCTCAGGAGCTTTCAATTTCCCCGTCATGGATAAAAGTAGACATATCTGGAGAAGGCAATGGCACCCCACTCCAGTACTCTCGCCTGGAAAATCCCATGGACAGAGGAGCCTGGTAGGCTGCAGTCCATGGGGTCACTAAGGGTCAGACATGACTGAGCAACTTCACTTTCACTTTTCACTTTCATGCATTGGAGAAGGAAATGGCAACCCACTCCAGTGTTCTTGCCTGGAGAATCCCAGGGATGGCGGAGCCTGGTGGGCTGCCATCTGTGTGGTCGCATAGAGTTGGAAATGACTGAAGCGACTTAGCAGCAGCAGCAGCAAAAAAGTTTCTAGCAGAATATCACTTTTCATATATACTGCGTAAAAGATGTGGCAGAGAACCAAGGGCCAGGTGTGGGACAGCAGGTACAGAGTACCTGAAGTAATATGGGACACAGATCAGTGAACTTTTAGGCATCTTCCAGAGCCCCCTTTTTAAGAGATTCATCATTCTAGGCATGAGTTAAAATGTTTTACATAAATTATCTGTAAGCCTCCAAGCTATTCTATGTGATCAGTTGTGTATTATTACCTCAGTTTACAAACAGAACAGTTCAGTAGTCAATTATTTTTCAAAACTGAAAAGCAATGTGACATGTAGCTTGATCTGACTTTGACACAATTTTTGAAAACTGTTATGTGTTGCCTCATTGTACACTCCTCTTGGGGTGAGTTTCCCTTGATACAAACTTCCTGGACAACTATTTGATTAAAAAAATATTTAAAAGAGTTTTATCTTTTGATAGAATAATTCTAAGAATTCATTGCAAAGGAATGATAAAAATATACACAAGGATTTAGATACAAGGGGATCCTCACTGTACTTTTAATAATAGAAAACTGCTAGAGAAAACTAAATTTCAATACTAGAGGATTAGATAAATAAATTATGTTACTTCAAAGAATGAAAAAGTATGTTTCCATTTAAAAGTCATGTTTTGTAGACTACTAAGTTTTATGATAAAATGTTCATAGTTAAAAAGGAAGATACTAAAAGTTTATGTTCACTGTCATCTTATTATTGAGTCCATGGGTACAGCATTTGGAAAAGAACATATCAAAATGATTATGTCTGTAGGGTTAGATTATGGGAAACTAAAAAATAATAATTTCAATGTGTTTGAGTTTCAATTTATTTGAAATCATGTTTAATTATTAAATATGTAAGCACTTACATAAGAAACTATTCCTGTGCACTCAACTTCATATTTTACTAAGCTAAATAGATATATACAGATCAATTTTATTAAAGATTTATTTATTTATTAAAAAAAAAGTAGACATATCAATATTTATTCCAAATCTGCTGGAATTTTCAGGAGATGACTTATCACTATTGAGAGTAATTACATTTAGTTTTCTTGAAACCCCAGGCAAGTTACTTTTTATAAAATGTTGTCTTTTTAATCATTCAACACACCCATGCTGTGCCCTTAAATTGCTTTCATTACTAGTCAGGTTTCATTAAGTGGAAGAATGGTATTTCCTGCTGGCCACACCCCCTCCCCCCAACACACATCCACTTACCTCTTGGGAACTCACTGAAGTCAGGATAACAAAAGGGCATTTAGTAATGCCACTCAAGGCAGAGCAAGAGGCATCCTAGGACTCCACAGAGGTATTCACTGGAGCCATCCTTGGGGTGTTAAAATCTGATGGTCCGGCAGGTGTGCCAATCCTGACCTTCAAAGAGCCCCATCCCCTCTCTGCTGGGTCTCCTTCCCTCCCCTCAGCATGGGAAGAGTTGGAGAGGAGTCAAGGCTGATACTGGTTTGCATCAGGGGCTGGGAAAAAGAAAGGGGTGGGGTCCAGGGAGAGGAGGGGAAGGGGACAAGGAGAAGAGAGTCTCCTGGAGGAGGGCGTTTGGTTTCTAGTGACTGTGTAGGTGTGTTGGGCAGGGGGCCTGAGACAGAATAGCTTACGCCTCCCAAGGGGCTGTGAGTGCAAGAGAGCCAGGCAGCCTGTCTCCAGTCCCCACCTGCCTGGAGTGCTGTGTGGGTGGAAGGTCTGGCTGGAGTCTAAAGGCAAGGGCCGCTCCACACCCCCAGAATTAGCCCCTGGAGTTAGGGTTTGGCAGACCCACTGGATTCTTTCCACTGAGATTTTGGGGCATCTGCCCTGCAGCAGGCTAGGGGTACACAACACGAGAGCCTTGGTGGGGCACGGGCACGAATCTAGCACAGTGAGGTAGCAGTGGCCAGAGGGACTCGAGGGAGGCGCCCTGAAAGACAGGACTAAGTCAGCAAGTCTTTAAGGATAAACTGGTGTTCCCCATGCAGACGGGGACACGGGACACGTTTCCTGATTTACCTTTGCAGAGCTAGTGGATGAGAGACGTTACTCTGGAAGCAGATGGAGGTGGGTTGGAATCTGCGGGGCCCTCTGTCACTAGTTGCGTGACCTCAGACAAATGACTTAACCCTCTGAACTTTAGTTTTCTCACCTGCAAATTGGTTGCCGTCGGGTCGTTTCAAAGACTCTGGAAATTCAACTGTTACGCATGGCACACAGCATCATAGTACATGGTCAATGGAACAGCTGTGGCTCTGATTATCCCACAGTCTAAGCAAGTCACTTTGACTCTGATTCCTCATCTGTAAAATGGGCATATTAGAGTAAATGACCTTCAAGCTTCTTTCAGTTTGAACATCTTATGATATATTGCTTTACATTGCTAATTATCTTCTTCTGCAGAATCTTTCTCTCCAAGAAGCTCTATGACCCTTTGTTTGAGCCTAGTACAGTGCCTTGCTCACAATTGCACCTTAATAAATATGAGTTGAGTAATTATCACAAATATGCTATTTGCTTAAATACCCATGGTCATAGACATTGTTCTTGTTTAAGAGTTTCTGTAATTTTTAACATTTATTTTATCAAACAGTTGATTTATAATGCTGTGTTAATTTCTGGTGTACAGGTTAGTGATTTAGTTATACATATAAATATCATACTGTTCATGGGGTTCTCAAGGCAAGAATACTGAAGTGGTTTGCCATTCCCTCCTTCAGTGGACCACATTCTGTCAGACCTCTCCACCATGACCTGTCCGTCTTGGCTGGCCCCACACGGCGTGGCTTAGTTTCACTGAGTTAGACAAGGCTGTGGTCTGTGTGATCAGATTGTCTAGTTTTCTGTGATTGTGGTTTCAGTCTTTCTGCCCTCTAATGCCCTCTCTCAGCGCCTACCATCTTACTTAGGTTTCTCTTACCTTGGACGTGGGGTATCTCTTCACGGCTGCTCCTTACCTTGGACATGTGGTAGCTCCTCTCGGCCGTTGCCCCTGACCTTGGACGCGGGGTAGCTCCTCTTGGCTGCTCCTGTGCCATAGCAGCCAAGTTTGTGACATTGTACAGGAGACAGGAATCAAGACCATCCCCAAGAAAAAGAAATGCAAAAAAGCAAAATGGCTGTCTGAGGAGGCCTTACAAATAGCTGTGAAAAGAAGAGAAGTAAAAAGCAAAAGAGAAAAGAAAAGATATAACCATTTGAATACAGAATTCCAAAGAACAGCAAGGAGAGACAAGAAAGCCTTCCTCGGTGATCAGTGCAAAGAAATAGAGGAAAATAATAGAATGGGAAAGGCTAGAGATCTCTTCAAGAAAATTAGAGATACCAAGGGAACATTTAATGTAAAGATGGGCTCAATAAAGGACAGAAATGATATGGACCTAACAGAAGCAGAAGATATTAAGAAAAGGTGGCAAGCATACACAGAAGAACTGTACAAAAAAGATCTTCATGACCCAGATAATCATGATGGTGTGATCACTCACCTAGAGCCAGACATCCTGGAATGTGAAGTCAAGTGGGCCTTAGGAAGCATCACTACAGACACAGCTAGTGGAGGTGATGGAATTCCAGTTGAGCTATCTCAAATCCTAAAAGATGATGCTGTGAAAGTGCTGCACTCAATATGTAAGAAAATTTGGAAAATTCAGCAGTGGCCACAGGACTGGAAAAGGTCAATTTTCATTCCAATTCCGAAAAAAAGCAATGCCAAAGAATGCCCCAACTACTGCACAATTGCACTCATCTCACACACTAGTAAAGTAATGCTCAAAATTCTCCAAGCCAGGCTTCAGCAATACATGAACCGTGAACTTCCTAATGTTCAAGCTGGTTTTAGAAAAGGCAGAGGAACCAGAGGTCAAATTGCCAACATCCGCTGGATCATTGAAAAAGCAAGAGAGTTCCAGAAAAACATCTATTTCTGCTTTATTGACTATGCCAAAGCCTTTGACTGTGTGGATCACAATAAACTGTGGAAAATTCTTCAAGAGATGGGAATACCAGACCACCTGACCTGCCTCTTGAGAAACCTGTATGCAGGTCAGGAAGCAACAGTTAGAACTGAACATGGAACAACAGACTGGTTCCAAACAGGAAAAGGAGTATGTCAAGGCTGTATATTGTCACCATGCTTACTTAACTTCTATGCAGAGTACATCATGAGAAATGCTGGGCTGGATGAAGCACAAGCTGGAATCAAGATTTCTGGGAGAAATATCCATAACCTCAGATATGCAGATGACACCACCGTTATGGCAGAAAGTGAAGAGGAACTAAAGAGCCTCTTGGTGAAAATAAAAGAGGAGAGTGAAAAAGTTGGCTTAAAGCTCAACATTCATAAAAGTAAGATCATGGCATCTGGTCCCATTACTTCATGGCAAATAGATGGGGAAACAATGGAAACAGTTACTGGCTTTATTTTTTGGGGCTCCAAAATCACTGTAGATGGTGACTGCAGCCATGAAATTGAAAGACGCTTACTTCTTGGAAGGAAAATTATGATCAATCTAGATAGCATATTAAAAAGCAGAGACGTTACTTTGTCGACAGAGGTCCATCTAGTCAAGGCTGTGGATTTTCCAGTGGTCACATATGGATGTGAGAGTTGGACTATAAAGAAAGCTGAGCACTGAAGAATTAATACTTTTGAACTGTGGTGTTGGAGAAGACTCTTGAGAGTCCCTTGGACTGGAAGCAGATCCATCCAGACCATTCTAAGGGAGATCAGTCCTGGGTGTTCATTTGAAGGACTGATGTTGAAGCTGAAACTCCAGTACTTTGGCCACCTGATGCAAAGAGCTTACTCATTTGAAAAGACCCTGATGCTGGGAAAGATTGAGGGCAGGAGGAGAAGGGGATGACAGAGGATGAGATGGTTGGATCGCATCACCGACTCAATGGATATGGGTTTGGGTGGACTCCGGAGTTGGTGATGGACAGGGAGGCCTGGCGTGCTGCGGTTTATGGGGTCGCAAAGAGTCGGACACGACTGAGCAACTTAACTGAACTGAACTGATAAATATTCTTTTTCGTATTCTTTTCCGTTATAGCTTATCACAAGATATTGAACATAGCTCCCTGTGCTATACAATAGGACCTTGTTGTTTATCCATATTATATATAATAGTCTGCATTGTGCATGTGTGTTAAGTTGATGAATCATGTCTGATTCTTTGCAACCCTGAGGACTCTGCAACTCAGGTACACACTATGGTGATTACTCCACAGCTGGGCTTCCCAGGTGGCACAGTGGTAAAGAATCCACCTGCCAATGCAAGAAACACAGGAGATGTGGGTTTGATCTTTGGGTTGGGAAGATTCCCTGGGGTAGGAAATAGCAAACCATTCCAGTATTCGTGCCTGGAAAATTCCATAGACAGAAGAGCCCGGCAGGCTACAGTCCATGGGGTTGTGAAGAGTCGGACATGATTGAGCACGCACACACTGTGGACTGTAGCCGCCAGGCTCCTCTGTCCATGGGATTCTCCAGGCGAGAATACTGGAGTGGGTTGCCATGCCCTCCTCCAGGGGTTCTTCCCAACCCAGGGATGGAACCCGCATCTCTTAAGGCTCCTGCGTTGGCAGGAGGGTTCTTTACCACTAGCGTCACCTGGGAAGCCCATCGTTTGCATCTGTTTATCCCAACTTCCAATCTGTCCTTCCTCCTTTCCCCCTCTTGGCAACCACCAGCGTGTGCTCTCTGTATATGAGACTGTTTTGTAGATAAGTTAAATTGTGTCATGTTTTAGATTGTATGTATAAGTGATATCACATGATGTATTTGTCTTTCTGACTTCACTTAGTATGACAATCTCTAGGTCCGTCCATGTTGCGTCCAGATCTTTTAATGGCTGAGTAATATTTCATTGTATATCTGCACCACGTCTTCTTGATCCATTCATGTGTCCATGGAGATTTAGTTTGTCTCCATGTCTTGGCTATTGTAAATAGTGCTGCTATGAACATAGGGGTGTGTGCATCTTTTTGAATTTCAGTTTTGTCTGGATATATGCCCAAGAGTGGGATTGCTGAATTGTATGGTAGTTTTATTCTTAGTCTTTTTGAAGACCCTTCATATTGTTTTGCACAGTAGCTGTACGCGCTTACATTCCCACTAACTGTGTAGGAGGGTTCCTGTTTAAAGATTTCTTAAGGCGTATGTCAAACTTCAGCTTTTAAAACAGATTGAATATGTTCTTTACCTGACTGAAAAGAATGTGAAGTTTTGAACTTGAAGAGTCTGATATATCTGTATCTATCTATATTCTCAGGGCCAATACAGGCAAAATGCTTGTTTCTGGAACACAGAGCAACATGTGAAGAAAAGCACAAAAATGGTATTGATCGCAGGCGCTGTCTGTTCTGTTTGAGGAACCGCATGGGAACTTTGAGCAGTAGCTGGCACCACCCCTCCCCTCCACATGTGCAGGGCAGTGATCTCTGCTCCTTGGTTATTGTTTCCTTGTTACTTTCCTGCCTTCTTAGCTCAATGTGTAGGTGTTTCAGGCTCTAAAGGACTATCCTATGGGTTTCTGGGCACTGTCAAGCCAAATTTCTATGTTCTTGACCATGAATTTTCTTTTTTAAAAAATATTTTTATTGGCGGGCATATGGTTGATGTACAATGTTGTGATAGTTTCAGGTGTACAGCAAAGTGAATCAGTTATACATATACATATATCTACTCTTTTTTTAAGGTTCTTTTCCCGTATAGATGAATTTTCAACCACAGAGAGCCTATAGCCAAAAGTTTTCAAAAGCAGCAATCTCAGTAAATGAATGAGGTCTCACAAAAAGTTGACAGGGAATAATATCTAGATTAGGAGCTTTGAAGAATCACACAAAAAGGAGAATAAAGTTGTGATGGTCGGTATTGTTCAGATCCCACCCTTTCCAGATCCCCTATCAGGAGACATGGAGTGGGGCTGGCCTTTGTTTGAATGCTTCGAGTCACCTACACAATTTCACTATGTTTCTAGGTGGATGAAAAATGCATCCTATTAATGAATGTTCTCGGACTTTATTAAAATTGATACCACTTTCCCCTTAATAAGAATAGAAAATGACCTAAATTTGAATCTATTCTCATCAGGAAGCTTGTATCAAGATCTGAAAATGGAACAAACTTTTCTCCCCCTTATTCCAGCGGTCACACTTTCATCTCGAGGACTTCGTAGGGTCCTGTCATTCCTTCCTTTCTCCTAGTCACTGCGTTTACTGTGCGATGCAATGATACAGTTTTTTTCCTCTTGTCATTGCTCTGACATCTTGTGTGTCTGGGAGGCCTCAGGGCATCCTCCAAGTTGAATGGGCAAGTTGCAGTGGGCAAGAAAACACTCTGCCATTCCTGGGATGCGACTTTGCATTAAATGGCTACTGAATAATCCCACATAGAAGCAAGGACAGGATGAGTTTTTACGTGCAGGCGGCCATGTCTACTCATAGCATGGGGCTTACTGGGATTTTCAGGTTACGCGAATACCGGGTCTCTTGGCTTTAAGTAAAAGGAGAGGGGAGAAACCCACCAAAATGCCTAAAACCTCTGCGACATCTGTAATGTCCCATTTCTGCCAACCAGAATCTCATGCCAGTGATTTGCTCAAGAGCTGGGTGATGACATGCTTTTTGGGTACGATATATACACTAGGCCATTAGTCTGCAAGCAGCAGTTGTCAGCTTTGTTCCCATTTAGAGTAATTTTCTCACTAATATGGCATATTCTTCAGGGCTAAAATGCATTTTCCAGCCAGATATTCCCCCTAATAGTCAAGTTGGTTTAATGATCAAATTTCAGCCAAAGGAAGGTAAGCCTGTGATTGCTGCTGGTTGTATATTGAAGCTACCCAAAATGAAAAGGCTTATTTTAAAACACATTCACATGAACAGATTCCTTTCCAGATGAATGAAGCTCATTTGAGGGAAAACTGAGGCACAAATTTAAGAGCTAAGTAAGGTACTTAGAACCTTTTGGTGCAAAGCAGTAGATAGGTCTGTATTTTTGAACTGTAAGGATGGATGGTGGGGTTTTAATAGGGTCAGTGATCACCAGCGAGCTATGAAAAGGGCAGGTGTCTTCAGGCCAATCGTTCCTAAAATGGCAACATATTTTTCTTTCCCCTCTGCGTTTAGGTCTTGAATATTCAAATCAATTAAACAATTAATTCCCACCCTGCAAACCTGCATGTCAAGCTTCAGCCCGTGGCCAATTTATTTGGTTGAATTATAGTCCCCCGGAAGAGCAGCAGTTCCTAATGGAAAAGCTGACGGAGTCTTAAGTCCATGTGGCGAATGGAGCTGCTATAATTAACTGTTTCGGATTCCCCTCCCCCATTAATATTTTAAAGATTTTTAATTAAAATAATTACATGAATTTGTGAAAAATACTCAAGCACCTAAACTAGTCTTACATTGCCCCAGTCTCTGTGGCTCCCTTTCCTTGTCAATATTACCCCAGCTTCCCAGGTGGCGCTAGTGGTAAGGAACCCGCCTGCCAAAGAAGGGTACTTAAGAGAGGTGGGTTCGATTCTTGGGTCGGGAAGAACACCTGGAGGAGGGCATGGCAACCCACTCCAGTATTCTTGCCTGGAGAATCCCATGGACAGAGGAGTCTGGCCGACTATATAGTCCATGGGGTCTCAGAAGAGTCGGACATGATGAAGCAAATAACATACATATCAGCAGTAAAGAATCTGCCTGTCGATGCAGGAACAGTCCCTGGGTCGGGAAGATCCCCTGGAGGAGGGCATGGCAATCTACTCCAGTATTTTTTTTTTTAACCTAAAAAAATACATTTATTTATTTTTAATTGATTGATGATTGGTTTATAATATTGGTCTGATTTCTGTCATACATCAACATGAATTAAGCTTAGGTGTACATTTGTCTCCTCTTGAATCGCCCCTCCACCTCCCGCCCATCCCCACCCCGCTGTTATCACAGAGCCCCAGTTTGAGTTCCCTGAGTCATACAGCAGATTCCCATTGGCTCTCTATTTATGTCTGTTAGTGTGTATCCATGCTACTCGGTATTCTTGCCTGGAGAATCCCGTGGACAGAGGGGCCTGGTGGGCTGCAATCCATAGGGTCACAAAGAGTCAGACACGACTGAAGTGACTTGGCAGGCAATATCACCCTGGTCCCCGCATTGGGGGTGGGATTCAGTTCTGAATCTTCGACCTTCTTCGTTCTTTACATCTGAAATTTTGGTGTTTGGCCAGACGTGTCCACAACTGGATTTCTCGTCTTGTTCAACATAGATAGTTCCTTTTCTGTCTCCTTTTGTTTCTCTTTCGCTTTTATTCTCATTTCTTTTACTCTCCTGGGATGATACTCTGGAGACAAAAGCCCTTTCTTTTCCCTTCATCACTTTGCTAACAGAACTTCTGAGGCAGCATAGGGATCACAGGCTTTCTCTGTAAAGGGCCAGATAGGAAAGGTTATAAACTTTGTGGGTCCCTGCTGAACCCTGTTGCTCCAGCACAGAATCAGACATAGGCTATACATAAATAAATGAGCCTGACTGTGTTCCAATCTATTCACAGACTTGGGCATTTGAATTTCATGTAATTTTTACATGTAATGCAATATTCTTTTTTTTTTTTCTTTTTTTTAAAAATTTATTTATTTATTTTTAATTTTTACTTTACAATTCTGTATTGGTTTTGGCATAGATTTCATGCAATATTCTTTCAACCATTTACAAATGTAAAAACTATTCTTTGCTCAGCAGCCATTATGCAATATACAGCAGATGGAATGTGGCCCTTGTACTTTAGTTTGCTGACCCACTGGGGGTACTAGCTTGATTTAGAGTGTCGCTCTTCATCAGGGGTCAGACTGCTTGGCTGTTCTAAGCTTCTAGCTGGGTGACAAAGGACCAGGGGTTAGCCCTCTCTGTGCCTTCGCGTGCTCCTATAGAACATGGCTGTGATGACGATGGTGAAACCTGGCAGTCTGGGTTTGATCATTCGATGTGATGACTTAATGACAGTCAGGCAGCACGTGGCCCAGCACGTCCTAAAGTAACCAGAGGGCTCACTGAGGGGACATCTCATCTTACTCTGGCTTTACCTTGCTGTGTGACCTTGAATAAGTGACCAGATGTTTCTGGACCTTGGATTTCATATTTATTAAAACAAACCAAAAACCCCAAACCAAAATCCCAGGCTGGGACTAGAACATCTGGGTGTCACATCTGGCCCCAGGGGACCTAATCCCTTTGGATGAGTTAGTGGCATCAGAATGGTGGTCCGTGGGGTATCTTTTGCTTCAAGATGTGTTCCAATACTCCCATTGTTGATCAAATATGACCCAAACACCAGACACTGAGTCCTGACCTGGCATCTCTGGGGTGCTCTTGGGAGAAAGCCCTGGGGTCTCTTTGTGTTTGTGACTGGCCCTGTTTGCTGAGCATCCCCGGCTGCTGCTAAGTCGCTTCAGTCGTGTCCGACTCTGTGCGACCCCATAGACAGCAGCCCATGAGGCTCCACTGTCCCTGGGATTCTCCAGGCAAGAACACGGGAGTGGGTTGCCATTTCCTTCTCCAATGCGTGAAAGTGAAAAGTGAAAGTGAAGTCGCTCAGTCTCGTCTGACTCTTAGTGACCCCATGGACTGCGGCCCACCAGGCTCCTCCGTGCATGGGATTTTCCAGGCAAGAGTGCTGGAGTGGGGTGCCATTGCCTTCAGCCAGGCAGATATTTGAATGTCTCCCTTGCTGTCATCCCAGCCCTGTGTGATGCACAAGGAAATAAACTTAGAGAGATAAAGACCTACCCCAAACCAGGTGGGAATTTGAACCAAGGTTGTCCCGACTCCAAATCCCAAGCTTTAATCATTCTTTTTGACTGTCACCATATCTCTATATCATCTGTACTATGACTTGAAAGTGAAAGTGAAAGTCTCAGTCATGTTTGACTCTTTCCGACCCCATGGATATAGTCCATGGAATTCTCTAGGCCAGAATACAGGCGTGGGTAGCCTTTCCTTTCTCCAGGGAATCTTCCCAACCCAGGGATCAAACCCAGGTCTCCCACATTGAAGCCAGGACCTTTACCAGCTGGGCCACAAGGGAAGCCCAAGTGTACTGGAGTGGGTAGCCTATCCCTTCTCCAGTGGATCTTCCCGACCCAGGAATTGAACGCGGGTCTCCTGCATTGCAGGTGGATTCTTTACCAACTGTGTATCAGGGGAAAGTTACTTAATATTTAAAAAAATAGACTGGTTTTACTTAGGTTTCTTTTTAAAAGACTTTCTTTAAAACCACATCTATTTTGTACTATGGATTTGATGTGCTATTTATAGCTTTATTAGTAAACATTAAAATAAACAAGGTAAAAATGAGTTCACGATGTGGACCGTTGGAAAAAAATCATCTTAAGGACAAGTCAGTCGTATATGTCTGCTCTTTAGAAAATATTGCACAAGGCTTCTGTGCTCTTGGCTAAATGTGGCCGGAGGCTTGGCATCTGGCTGGCCCTCTTGGTGGCCCAGCCCTTCCTATGACCTCAGCTGCCTCTCCCAATTCATGTCTGTCTTGTGCTGGGACAAGCAGTTTGCAGGGGGCTTCCTCCATGCCCTCACTGGCCTGTCCCCAAAGCCAGCTTCTGCAGCTGCTGGTTAGATGAGATCCCTCGTCACCAGGCTAGATTCTAGAACTGGTTCCTGCCATCCTTCCCGCCCCCACCCCCATCCCCAACGCACAGTCCAGACAGGAAGTTCTTGACTTCTGAGTGGCAGAGGGCTGTGTTTGGTTCCACCTGCTCAACAGCTTTTTGCCATGGAAAGATGTCCAGATTTCCAATGAAACCTGTGTTCTGGCCCTACCTGGCCTCTTGCCAGCTATGGGGTCTCACTCAGTGCAAGCCCAACCTCCTCGAAGCCTCAGCCTGTTCAACTGGGGTATTAATGGGGGGGGTATTAGTAACACCTATTTCCCAGAGATATCATGAGAACATAAGAGAGAAATGCTTTGAAAGTGCTCTGGAAGTAAGAGGAAGCACTGCAGATTAGTAAAACGCTGAGGCTCTGGAGACAGAAGTGGGATCCACTCCCCACCCACCTCCTACCCACTGCCTGCCCCTCCAGCGATGTAACCTGTGGGGGATGATGTGATGATGGTCTGACAATGGACTAATAGATGCCCAACACCTCCTTTGCCATCTTCCTTTCCCCAAGGGCACTTCTTTGGCTAAACATGGCTCCTCTTTGGATTCCCCTGGAACCCTGGAGACATCTAAGCAACCAAGTGGAGCCTCCACAGCCATCCACCTACCCGCCCCCGCCCCCCCCCATCCAATCTGAGAAAGCAGGCGGGGGCATCCCTCTGCCCCTCCACTTGGGCCAGACCCCAGCCCAGGGCTACCATTGACTCATACTTGAATCCAACTCATCTCGATTTTATGAGAACCATCCCCGGAAAAATCCCCATGTTCGAAAGACGACACCGGGGAACCATGGAGCAGGCTGGTGATTTGAATAATCAGCCATTTAGTGACATGTCTAGCCTGGTTTAATGACTGAATCAGTGGAAGTATGACCCCGAGTGCCGGTTAACTTTTAAAATAGCTGTGCCTACTGCATGACACAGCCAACAGGAAGCCATTAAGGCGCTAGCAATTACCACTTCCATCCATCGGCGAAGTCCCTATTTTATTTTAATCTGTGTAAGTGCATTTTCTGCACGAGGTTAAAATATAAATCCCTTCTCCTGAACAAGACTGGTTTTCTGGCTGACTTGAGAGCACAATTTACAACTGATTTAATTTGTTCTTCACAAACATTCCTAATGACATTACCCCGGTGCATATACAGACTGCCTCCTCTTATTCCATTAACTCCCAAATCGGGTTTAAAGACCATATTGATGCTAGATGTTATTATGGGTGATTATCAAAACAACAGACAACTCGGCAAAGTGTTTACTAACTGGTTTATATATAATTTCTGTAATAACGACAACAGATGGTAATGCTACAAGCACTAAATCACGCTTTTCGCCGCTGAAACAAATTGGCAGGCTGCAGTACAGAAATGGTGTACAGGAGCTATACCCAGATGCTTCACTCATCAGCTATAGTGTTCATCTTATTAGGAAATGGGCCTGTTACCGCTATTACAGGTAATCTTTCCATTTACAATTACAAAATGTATATTTTCAATGAAAATGGTTTTCTGTGGCTAAGCTGCCTGAAGGATACTTCCCCCGCTAATTACCACCCGGGTGACTGCGCGCCCGGGGCCGAGCCACGCGCAATGCTGTGTTTGTCCTAGTTAATGGTGGTGGCTGCATTTCAGCTGTGTGGAGACCAGTCAGCTCGCTAAGATCCTTCACCTCCCGTCGGAAAGGCCACGATGAAGCGGGTCCATCAGGGCTTTAGAAGCGGTGGGTGAGCAGGGTGAAAAGCAGCCGAGCACAGAGGGGATGCTAGCTCACATTAAGTGTATGTGGTCCGCGATTCTCCAATCCCGGGAGAAGGAGGTCTTGGATGTGGGCGGGACTCCATCCTTGATAAGCTGCACCCCCACCATTCAAGGATGGGAACCGGAGGTGCAGTAGGCCCGGGGCAGAAGGGATCTTACCCGGTCTTGGGGTGGTGGGGCTAGGATGCTTACCACAGGCCTCGATTTTCAGCCGTGGTGTTTCTCTTGCCCCACGGGTGTCCCTCTGCCCTACCAGGCACTGTGGGTGTTGCCTCGGGGTACCCAAGGGTAAAAAAGTTGGCAGCACCCCGAGCCTCCCTGGCCCCATCCTGAGAACCGCACATGTGTTTTTTTCACTGAATCCTGCAGCCGGTCCGGGCAGGTGAATGTCTCTGATCCCCGTTTCCAGGTGAGGAAGCCACAGGGCCCAAGGGTGAAATCAGTTGCCTGGGCTCCTGTGAAGCTGCAGGGCTGGAATCTGAACTCAGACTAGTAACTGATTCCACAGTCGGTGGTCCCAACCTCTTAGTAATACTGCCTTTGCAGAGCTGGGCCTCTGTGAGTCTGTTCTAGAAAAAGCAAAACAGAACAAGGTAGAGTTGAACCTGGGGTCAAGGGCAGGCCACCCTGGGGGCCTATCCTGCTGGGTAGAGAGACTTATTTTTCCGCATCAAAGTGTCAGTTAATGCAGAAGCCCAGTGTGCGGGCTGGTGGGAGAAGAGGCCGTGGGGACACTAAGGGAACACAGGATTGAGAGAGGAGATTAGGGCCTGCCCGCCTGTGTCCGATTAGGCTACTGGCCCACAGTGGTCCCTTCCGCCCTCACCTCCACCTCTGAGGCCTCGTTTGCAGAGAGGGGCTAACTGGGGTCCCCATTCCTAACAGCAGAGGAAGAGAGAGGTGGTGACCCCCACAGTTCATGAGCAGTATGTGGGCAGGGTGCTGATAGTTCGTGATGGAATGGAGTCCTCCGTGGGGTCTGTGGGGATAGTGTAGGAGCTCAGGGAGTCAGAACAATACCCCACCCAGAGCAGGGGCTCCGAGGGTGTGGCCCAGCTGCTGTGACCGCCCTTGGCTGGGATGACCGCTCTTGGCTTCCAACGGCCCCTCCTGGGGTCGGGGATGCTTGCCTCTGCTAGCGTGGCCCCTATTTCTTGCTACCTGCCCCCCAATCCCTGGCCCCTCAGATCCTATAGTAATCTTCCGTGCCTTTTGGTGACTCAATGCCTTTCTTTCTTTCCTATTTGAGGCCCTCCCTGGTTTGACCCCTGATCCCTGGCCTGAGCCCGGGATCAGGAGGAGACAGGATACAGCCCACCAACTGTGGAGTCAGTTACTAGTGAATTCAGATCCCAGCCCTGCACAAGGAGCATGTCTCAGGTCACAGACGCAGAAGGTGTCGTGGAAAGCATTATCCAGATGAGGAAACCGAGGCCCAGAGTAGAGGCGGCTCGCTCCAGGTCCTGCAGAGTGGACCCCAACCTTCCCCTCTACCCATCCCGCCCTCCAGGTGTCATGAGGACAAAAGGGGACCACGGATGAGCGTGCCTGGGCATTGTGGTCACTGGGGAAGTGTCCAGCCCTGCACCTCCTCCTGCCAGCGTGTAAACGAGAGTGGCTGGTGGGGTCCTCGTAGAGCTGGGGCTGCATCTGCTGCTCTCTGTGGCCCACATGGCCTGAGTCCCCGTGGTCCTCAGCAAGATGTCCAGCCGCCAGGCCAGCAGGGTTCCCCTCGGCTGGGGGAGCAGCTTCTTTCTCATCTCTGGAGCATAGGCCGATGCCTCTTGGTCCCTCCCACAGTCCTTTCTGGAGGCAGTGATGTGTCTGCCCGTGAGCCAGGACCAAGAGCTCAAAACAACCCCGGAAGGAGATGCCAGAGGCAGGCGAGTCAGAGAGGCGTTTCCTGGCACTCCAGGCACTGGTGACCAGAGCCCTCAGCCTTCAGTCGGCCTCTTGCCGCCTTTTATCTGGGAGGCTCTGATGTGCCTTTGTGTGAAACATGTTTCTCAGCCCCTCCTGGGCGATGAGGGTTGAAGGCGATTAAGCGCTTCCGGTGTTCAGTTCACTCGCCTTGCGGCTGGGGCACCGGGGGGCCCTGTGGAGTCGCCCTGAGGATTGACCCTGGACAGGGCCCCGCCACGCTCCAGCGATGAGCACTTTGTGAAGGGACCGTGAATCGTCTCCTCCCTGTAATTTTCTGCTTGGAGGTCTCCCTACTGTCCCCCCGGCTACTCCCCTCTGACCTCGGAGGTGACTCTGCACCCGGGCCACGCGGCACCTCTGCTCAGCTGCACAAGGAGCTGCTGTTCGGAAGGTTTGTCACCAAAGAGCAGTGCTGTCCACAGGGAAGGGTAGGAAGGCCCTGGTCTGGGTAAATGCCCGGAAGGACCCGGCCTGGGCCTCCACCTGGGCCAGGGCTTTGCCAGGAAGAGACTGGACTCACAGGGTGGGGTGCACAGGCCTTCTCTCTCTTTCTACTCTGGAGCTGGTCATTTGCTTTAGGGGGGCCCTACAGCTGGTGGGAGAAACTGTTTGGCACCCAATTTGAGTTTAAAGCCCAGTTCGTGGCTTATTTGACCACGAGCACATGACTTCTTCTAAGCCTCAGTCTTTTCATCTTCAAAATGGGGATAATAGAACCACCATGTGGCAGACAACTCAGCACAAAATAGGATCTCAGCAAATGGAGCTCTTATTATGAGCCACCTCCCTGAGATTCTTGGCATTTTAATGCATGTGTGCTCAGCTGCATTCAACTCTTTGTGACCCCATGGACTGTAGCCCACCAGGCTCCTCTGCCCATGGAATTTTCCAAGCAAGAATACTGAGGTGGGTTGTCATTATTTGACATTTCCCCCTAGGCTCCAAGCTAATGGGAAGGTCATCTCTGCCTCCACTATGTGTTCCTTCCACAGAAGGTGTGATCTTGAAAACCTTTCCTTGGCCACATCCTAACGGAACTCATAGTCATCAACTGATTTTTGAGGGGAGGAGCCTGTTTGTATTAAATGTTAAATGTAATGTATTACTTTGGGGCATGTGACATCATTACCTGGGTTACTTGAATAGCTGGGTTACAGGAAATAACTTGTAGTGAAATTTAATCCCATGCAAGAGAGTTCCAGAAAAACATCTATTTCTGCTTTCTTGACTATGCCAAAGCCTTTGACTGTGTGGATCACAATAAACTGTGGAAAATTCTGAAAGAGATGGGAATACCAGACCATCTAACCTGCCTCTTGAGAAATCTGTATGCAGGTCAGGAAGCAACAGTTAGAACTGGACATGGAACAACAGACTGGTTCCAAATAGGAAAAGGAGTATGTCAAGGCTGTATATTGTCGCCCTGCTTATTTAACTTATATGCAGAATACGTCATGAGAAATGCTGGACTGGAAGAAACACAAGCTGGAATCAAGATTGCTGGGAGAAATACCCATAACCTCAGATATGCAGATGACACCACCCTTATGGCAGAGAGTGAAGAGGAGCTAAAAAGCCTCTTGATGAAAGTGAAAGAAGAGAGTGAAAAAGTTGGCTTAAAGCTCAACATTCAGAAAATGAAGATCATGGCATCTGGTCCTATCACTTCATGGGAAATAGATGGGGAAACAGTGGAAACAGTGTCAGACTTTATTTTTTTGGGCTCCAAAATCACTGCAGATGGTGACTGCAGCCATGAAATTAAAAGATGCTTACTCCTTGGAAGAAAAGTTATGAGCAACCTAGATAGCATATTGAAAAGCAGAGACATTACTTTGCCGACTAAGGTCCGTCTAGTCAAGGCTATGGTTTTTCCTGTGGTCATGTATGGATGTGAGAGTTGGACTGTGAAGAAAGCTGAGCGCCGAAGAATTGATGCTTTTGAACTGTGGTGTTGGAGAAGACTCTTGAGAGTCCCTTGGACTGCAGGGAGATCCAACCAGTCCATTCTGAAAGAGATTAACCCTGGGATTTCTTTGGAAGGAATGATGCTGGAGCTGAAGCTCCAGTACTTTGGCCACCTCATGCGAAGAGTTGACTCATTGGAAAAGACTCTGATGTTGGGAGGGACTGGGGGCAGGAGGAGAAGGGGACGACTGAGGATGATTTGGCTGGATGGCATCACGGACTTGATGGACGTGAGTCTGAGTGAACTCCGGGAGATGGTGATAGACAGGGAGGCCTGGCGTGCTGCGATTCATGGGGTCGCAAAGAGTCAGACACGACTGAGCGACTGAACTGAACTGATCACAATATTTTCTTTCAGTGGTAATGGTTTCCATGAGATGCCATGATATGAAGTATTATGACAGAGTAGACTGGAATTTGCCAAACAATAGACCTGGAAAAAGTCCTTGCTGTACTGTCTTCTAAGCTGGGGACCTTGGGCCTCAGTTTCCCTATCCATAAAATTGGTAGACTATTTGATACCTAGGGATCTTGAAGCTCTGACATTTCCTGTATCAGTGACTGTTGGGAAGTCTAGTAAAATTCCAGTTGGCAGAAGCTGCATTTGGGACCCACTGTCTAAACAGAAACCAGGTTCTGTGACTCTTCTGGGCTGCCCCAGCTGGCTGAGAACAGCCTTGGATGGATGGCATGAGATGGTTGAAGTTCTGGCCTGGATAGTGCCGTGTTGGTATAATTAAGAGTTGTTGCAAAGTGTATCTAGCCTATCTAGCAGACTTTTTAAAATACCACCCAAAGATGATAAAAGACTGTAATTAGAATCTCACAAAGGTGGAGTCTGAGGGTTTGCTAATTGCCGTTCCAGATTTTTTCCAGTGCTCGGCAGGGCTTCAGGGATAGGACAGAGCGAACCTTGTTTTAAGGCCATGGTACAGTGTGACAACAGTGATAGATATGCTAATTTCTTCATTCACTCCACTTCACTTCTTTTATTCTTTCCAATTAAAGCAAATGCTACTGAAACTGTAATTAAGCCAGGGCTGGGCCCTGATTGCCTGCTGTTTTAATGAAGCCCTATTGATTTTTCTTTTCTTTCTAATGGCCACACGTGGTGCTCCATGGTCAGACGCATGCCCTGCTTTAGCGTCCCCAGCAAAATCTGATTTTGGCCTGGTGAGACGGGGGCCGTTACTCGGTGTGCAAGGCTCCACCTGGGAGGCTGCACGGGGAGGAGAAATACCCACAGCTCTGACCATCCCTCCGCAAGGAGGAAAGGCGTTCGCGAAGAGCTCTGATGTCCATCCTTCTAGTGCTGTTTCCCCAGGAAGCAGCATGTTAGTTAAACTCTAGAGGCTAACTAAGCTGGGTGTTAAATTCTGAGTGATTTGGAGCCCTGGAAATATATATTCTTGACAAGAGGTTCATAATCCAGAGAGCAGTTTGAGAGACAAAGTATCGGAAGAACACGTTACTTCTCTTTGGCATTAATTCCAGACGAGTTTTCCAGGAAGTGTCTTTCGAGATGGTTCTTTCACGCACACCCCCACCCTTGCCGTGTATCCATCATTGTTGTTTATTCGCTCAGTCATGCCCAATTCTTTGCCACCCCATGGACTGTAGCTGGCCAGGCTCCTCTGTCCATGGGATTTCCCAGGCAAGAATACCGGAGTGGGTTGCCATTTCCTTCTCCAGGGGATCTTTCTGACCCGGGGATTGAACCTGTGTCTCCTGCACTGGCAGATGGATTCTTTACCACTGAGCCACCAGGGAAGCCCGGTGAATTTGTAGAATTAATGCAAATAAAATGGGGGAGGGTATTGGGAATCGAGAGCTTATTATTTAAGGGTGCAAACTCATATTCTGATCAGAACGAATGATTTCAGATAGTGGTGGTTTTCTACGCTTAGCAACAGAATTCACAATGCAAGTCTTGAATAGAAGCATGAAGCTGTGTTTTTCAAAGAGCCCGAAGTTGCTGATGGACCAGGGTCATTGCTCAGGGTTATGGGCCAGATTCAGGCAACTGCAAGCAGAACTCACTCCTTGCGTGGCCCCATGAGCTGGTTCCCATCAGCTTTGTTGATGCCTTTCTGGGTGGGGACCACGTGGAGCAGGGAGGAGGCCCCCACACCCTGACAGGCTGGATCTTCTTTTCTCTTTATCTTGCGCCTCTTCCCATCAGATTCTTGCAGGTCTCTGAACTTTTTCCCATAATGGGACAGTTGCCAGAGATTCCTAGAGACTTTGAGTAGACAGATGCTAGGTGTCCTGACCAAAAGCTGCTGGATCATGAGACTCACAGTCTCCTCATCTCAGCTGAAGCAGCAGGTGGCAGCCTTGTCATCGTCAGACTACAATTCAGTGGCTGCCCCTTGTGTGCTGGATCCTGTCTAGGTTATCTCACTGTGTTTCCACTATTATTTACTATTTAGATTTATTTATTATTTATTTATTATTTATTATTTACTATACATTGGAAGGACTGACGCTGAAGCTGAAACTCCAATACTTTGGCCACCTGGTGCAAAGAGCTGACTCATTTGAAAAGGCCCAGATGCTGGGAAAGACTGAAGGCGGGAGAATAAGGGGACAACAGAGGATGAGGCAGTTGGATGGCATCACAGACTCGATGGACCTGAGTTTGAATACACTCTGGGAGTTGGTGATGGACAGGGAAGCCTGGCGTGCTGCAGTCCATGCGGTCACAGTCGGACACAACTGAGCGACTGAACTGATCTGTTTACTATTTACTACACCTCCACTGTTTACTGTTTAGAATAGAAAACAGAAGAGTGAACAGGCCAAAGGAAGTCAACATCGTTATTAAAGCTCTGAAGCAGAGGCCAGGAAAGTGAGCAAAAGCCAGTTGCTCTCCAGGCATTGGTGACATGATCCAGCCCTTTCTCTCTTACAAGGTAGTCCTTCTCTCCTCTCGTGAGTAAGATGTGAGCCCCCTGAGGGTAAGCTGAGGCAGGAGTGGGGGGCTAGATTTCGGTGGTCGGGGGCCATTTGCTGTTCTGTAGGCTGCAGCAGGATTAGCCATACTTCTGGCTTCAACCCATTACATGCCAGGAGCACACCCTCCGACACGACAATAGAAATGTCCCAGACGTTGCCAGATGTCTCCCAGGGGAAGAAAAGAGCTCCCCCTTGAAAATCACTGGTCTAGACATTTATGCTTCATTTGCTTGAAACACAGGACCGCTTAAAAACATGCACAGCAAGTGCTTTGTTTTCATCTAATGGCCTATGCCAAACAATTGTGGAGCAACATCCTTGTTTTACATAAAAATGGAAAGTCGAAATTCAGATTCAAAGACTGTAAAGAAGACCACTCTGTTTTTTTTTTTTTTTGGATGGACCTTAGGAGCTTCTTCTGGGCTTCCCGGGTGGTGCTAGTGGTAAAGAATCCTCCAGGAGACATAATGAGATGTGGGTTCTATCCCTGGAATGGGAATATCCCCTGGAGGAAAGCATGGCAACCCACTCCAGTATTCTTGCCTGGAGAATCTGATGGACAGAGGAGATTGGCAGGCTACAGTCCATGGGGTCACAAAGAATCGGATACAACTGAAGGGACTTAGCAAGCACGCACAGAGGAACTTCTCCAAGGAAATGTTCAGGGAGGAGCACAGACCAAGTGTTGGAAGCCTTGTGCAGCCTTAGTTTGCTCCATCGCCAGCTGGTTGGGATCGAGTCCCGAGTTGCTGGTGCCATGAGTTTTTGTCATTTATGAGAGGAGGAGGATGTTGTAGTGATTCATCCCTGAGAGTCCTGGTAGGACTGACATCCTTAAGAACTGAACAGAAGCATATGGGTAGGACAAATGTAGAATCAAGGAATTTGCACCTAGGGGCAAAAATCAGAAGGTCTGAGAAAGGTAGGGAAGGAGGGAGAGAGATGGACTTCACTGATGGGAGAAGCTGCATCACAGACTCACTACAAATTATGAGTATTCACTCAAGAACCTGGGCTCCAATCATCTCAAGGTTTCCATGCAGACTCCTGGATGCCCACATCTCTCTGCATAGAAAGTGTCATACACATGATGGGGTTCACTTTACAGAGATTCACTTTACTGCTCTGTCAGGAAGGCATAACTTGTTCAGAAAACAAACAAACAAACAAAACAATGTGTTATTTCTTTATGGTCACCCACATCCCTGCCGGCTCTGCACAGGCTCGGGAAGAGGCCTGGTTCTGAGATGCTGAAAGATTCTGGAAGTAAAGAAGCAGATGGCACCTTGAGAGTGGTCATCGGGGCAACATTCCCCCAAAGAGAGGAAATTTGTAATTGTTTACAAAGCAAGGGTAAGTTGTCTTAAAGCTGCTATTCCAGGGCTGACCCCCCCCCCCCCCCACAAAAGTAGAGCATTTTAGGCTGCTTCCTCACCAAGTATGGGTGAAATAGAAGGAACATGGCTTCTCTTTCATAACATCTATTCGGAAAGAGCCCTACATGGGCAAAACAAACCCTCCTTTCTCACTTGCTCTGCCTTCATTTCATCTTTCAGGATCCACACCTATAGGCACAAGCCATTTCTGAAAACCCCTCAGAGCCAGAGACCTTCTTTTTACAGATAAAGAAGAAAGCCAGATTTTTTAATTGGTTTTTAAAAAATTGCATGTACTTTTGACAGAGACGAAAGACCCTTCTCTTGGGTGTTACCTCTGACATCTTGCTTGTTAGGACTGGAGAGAGAAAAAAATGGACCCCAGGAACAGAGCTGTAGGGAACCTGGAAAAAGGGGACACCATCACGCCACTGTCGAGCTCTGTCAACTGTCAAGTTAATTAGAACAAAATTAAAAACACATTTGCCAAGATGTTCCGCAGCCAAACCAGTTAAATAGAGATTTTAACAAAATTGAAAGCATATTATACTGAGATTTGTGGATCCTGGCCCGGTGAGTGAGTGCTGAAAGTGTGATAAAATAACAAAATTGCTGCCTAATAATCTATAGAATAATATTGTCAACTAATGGATTATAATAAAATAAAAGCTGTTATTAGGGTAAAACATTATAACAAAAAATCCAACTTTTATTTGCAGCACCTCCCCCTTAATGGTTTTGAGCATTTTGAAAGGTAATTTAAACAAGTACATTGTATCCTTATTGAAACTGCTTCATCTCGCTGACTGCTGAAAATGGCTTTAACCATCTCTCTGAACAAAAGCACCCCTAATAAGACAACAAAAAGCCCCAAGCAATGGCCCAGCGGCTTCGTGCTCTGCGGAGGAGCCGAGCCTCTAAGGCGGCAGCTTTCTCCCTGCATGTAATTAGATGAATTAAAAGGACAAAGTGGTTAATGTAACTGTTGTGGGGGTGGGGAGGGGGTGGGGCCCAGCCCTTTTCATCCCATCCATTTCATACAAGAGCCCCGTAGCTTTTGCTTCAGCAATGCAGAAAAGAATGTTGGCGGGGAGGGAAATTAACAAGCTTAATCTGCGAGGAATCTGCTCTGAGTCATGGATGAAATGTATCTCGAGCAACGAAGGGCTAGTCATTCCTGCTTCCTTTTATATGCCTAATAAAACTTATAATAAATTAACTGCATTCTAGTTTGCAGCCAGGCTTTAATCAGGGATGAGGCAGCGGGTAGTCAAGTTACGAGGAGCCTTCAACCGGTGCATCTCAGCTATGTCGGAGGGAGGGTAGGGGTCCACGCTAATTAGTCTTCCTTCTGCGGTTGATATTTCCGAATACTGCTTCATCCTAGGGGTTCGTGTCTGTCAATAACAGGGTAGTGAGAAGGCAGGTGTATATTATCAATCCAGGTCACTTGACTAGAGGGGAGCAGAGTTCTTGGGAGGAAAGCTTTCCGAGACAAATTGATTCTCTTATACTTCAACATCTAATTGATTCTAAGACGTCACCTTGATAACTTTACACATTCTTTTGTATGAGCTACTCCTGTTCTTCGTGCTGACCTATTGGCAATGCTACCGCCTTGGTAATATCTCATGGGTAAAAAGAAAAATGAATTCTTGTCCAGGCACTGAGTTTCACTCTCTGTAGAACTGAGAAAGTGATCCAGCTGGGTTTAGTGCTCAAAAAACAGCAATAACATTGGCGGGGTTATTGAGAGGGATCGACTCCATCCTCGTTTCCCATTTTGTACTCTTGACTGACTCAAAAACAGCAACTCTGAGCCTTCCTTGACCTGTGGGCAGATTACGACTTTGTTTTATTATAAAAAATAGAAAGTGGAAAATTAAATTCATTTGCTCCAATTACTAAATGATTCATCTGGCTGGTTAATGAAGCTGCACATTATGCTAACAAGATAAAGGCAAAGGATAACATGTGGGGATCAGGGCTACAGGCAAGCTGTGCGTGGCGCCATTGGAAACGCACAGCTGAAGAGCCTGTGCCTGGAGATGGGTGAATGGTACACGTGGTGTGCTGGGGCGGGGAGACAGGAGGGGGAGACAGGCTGGGGGGCCCAGTCTGCTTCTCAGAGAGACCAATGGCCATGAGATGACTCTGTCATTATCCCCATGGCTTTAACAGAATCAATCCGATCCTCATTCTATTAAAAAAAATTCATCAGATAGTCAGAATAACATCAATTTAATGTTTTATTTTATTTATTTTTGGCTGTACCGGATAGCATGTGGGATCTTATGTCCCCGACCAGGGATTAAACCCATGCCCCTTGCAGTGGAAGGGCAGAGTCTTAACCACTGGGAAGGGAAGTCGCAGAATAACCTTGATTTTAAAGGCAACCTGTTTCTTAGCTGCATGGTGAAAGGAACCTATGATTTTGAGTTTGAATTCCGACCGCATGACTTTGGGCAAGTCCTTTCACTTCCTGAGGACTGGTGACAATGATGTGTCTTGCTGCTGTTGGGTCATTGCGAGCGAGGCGCTTGTGAAATAGTGAGGTGTTTGATCAGATGTTCATGTCCGAGGGTGAGTTCCCTATTCTCCAGAGTGGTGGGAAAGTGGAGCCTGTCTTGTGTCGATCAGGTGCCTGCTTCCTAGAAGCTGGGCCCAGGAACGGGGCTGGTGAACCTCAGCTTTGATGCTTCCTGTGCCACGGGCCCAGCACCCAGCACAGCCAGCCCCCCTGCTCATGCAGAGGAGTAGTGCCAAGGGAACCCTGCCTAGAGCCTTCCCCATCCCCTTCACCCACCTGGACATGTCAACCCTGCCACTCCTCTGCCCCCAGAATTAGCATCTGTACTGCTTCCGTTGTCATCAGAACTGTCCTAACTCAGTCATGATCATCTTGGCCATGATTGGTTGAGAATTTACTATGTGCAAAAGACTTTCCAGATAAAATCTCCCTTTAAGCCTCAACAATAAATTAAGAAAATTCAAGCATTTCTTGCTCCCAGTTTGGAAAGATTTCTTTCTGTCTATCTCTGCTAAGCTGCTAAGTCACTTCAGTCGTGTCCGACTCTGTGTGACCCCATAGACGGTAGCCCACCAGGCTCCTCTGTCTCTGGGATTCTCCAGGCAAGAACACGGGAGTGGGTTGCCATTTCCTTCTCCAATGCATGAAAGTGAAAAGTGAAAGTGAAGTCACTCAGTCGTGTCCGACTCTTAGCAACCCTATGGACTGCAGCCTACCAGGCTCCTGCGTCCCTGGGATTTTCCAGGCAAGAGTACTGGAGTGGGGTGCCATTGCCTTCTCTCTAAAAGGTGTCAAATAAGCAAGACATCTTAATCCTGGAAAGAGTGTGAGTCCGAGAACCTTTTGGATAGTGGAAGTTCACCATGCCCCTCACTGCCATCACTCTTGCTTGCAGTCTCTAGTCCAGGTGTTGCAAGAATGGGATGGCAATCCAGGGGCAAAATTCGGGGCTGGGGTGGGGGCTCTCTGGACAATTCTGAGTATGGCCAATAGTCTGTGGCATTCTGGCTTCTGCAGACATTAAATATCTTTTTACTAAAAAATGATTATAATTTTGGCAAAGTGTGTTAAGCAATTAGCAGTGTGAATGGACTGAGGACTTTGTGTAAAATGGTCCTTTAAAAATCGAAGTTGAGTTGGAATACAATATTATGTGTTTTAGGTGTACGACATGGTGATTTGACATTTATATACATTACAAATTGATCACCACGATAAGTCTAGCAACCATCTGTCACCATACGGAGTTATTACAATATTATTGACTGCATTCCTTATGCTGTTCATTACATCCTCATGACTTATTTATTCTGTAACTGGAAGTTTTTACATCTTAATCCGCTTCATCTCCTTTGCCCAACCATCACCCTTTCCCCTCTGGCTACCACTGGTTTCTCCTCTTTCAATTTCTGATTTTATTTATTTGGTCCCACTCTCATTTTTCTTGGTGAGTCTGGCTAACATTTTATCAATTTTGTTTATCTTTTCAAAGAATTAGCTTAGTTTGATTGATCTTTTCTACTGTTTTTAAAGTCTCTATTTCATTTATTTCCTCTCTGATCTTTATCATAGAGACCAACCTAGATAGTATATTGAAAAGCAGAGATATTACTTTGTTGACTAAGTTCCGTCTAGTCAAGGCTATGGTTTTTCCTGTGGTCATGTATGGATGTGAGAGTTGGACTGTGAAGAAAGCTGAGCACTGAAGAATTGATGCTTTTGAACTGTGGTGTTGGAGAAGACTCCTGAGAGTCCCTTGGACTGCAAGGAGATCCAACCAGTCCATCCTAAAGGAGATCAGTCCTAGGTGTTCATTGGAAGGAATGATGCTGAAGCTGAAACTCCAGTACTTTGGCCACCTCATGGGAAGAGTTGACTCATTGGAAAAGACTCTGATGCTGGGAGGGATTGGGGGCAGGAGGAGAAGGGGACGACAGAGGATGAGATGGCTGGATGGCGTCACTGACTCGATGGACGTGAGTCTGAGTGGACTCCGGGAGTTGGTGATGGACAGGGAGGCCTGGTGTGCTGAGATTCATGGGGTAGCAAAGAGTCGGACACGACTGAGGGACTGAACTGAACTGAGCTGAACTTTATCATTTCTTTCCTTCTGGTATGTGTTTAGCTGCTCAGTCGTGTCTGACTCTTTGGGACGCCATGGACGTAGCCTGCCAGGCTGCTCTGTCCATGGAATTTTCCAGGCAAGAATACTGGAGTGGAGTACCATTTCCTTCACCAAGGGATCTTCCCGACCAGGGATTGAACCCACGTCTCCTGCATCCTGCCTTGGTAGGTGGTTTCTTTACCCCTAGCGCCATCTAACTTTGGGTTTTGTTTGCTCTTTTTTCAGTTCCTTTCTGGACAATGGGGGCTTCCCTGATGGTTCAGATGGTAAACAATCTGCCTGCAATGCGGGAGACCTGGGTTTGATCTCGGGATTGAGAGGATCCCCTGGAGGAGGAAATGGCAACCAACTCCAGTATCTTGCCTGGAGAAGTCCATGGGCAGAGGAGCCTGGAGGGCTGCAGTCCACGGGGTCACACAGAGTTGGACACGACTGACTGGCTCACACTCGTAGGTGAGATTTTTCTTGTTTGCTGAGATAGCCCTGCCTCACCAGAAACTTCCCTCTCAGAACTGCTTTTGCTACCTCCTTTGTGTTTTCATTTTCATTTGTCTCAAGATAGTTTTTGATTTCCTCTTTGATTTTTTTGTTGACCCATTGGTTTGTATATATCTATTAAATTCACCTGATCTAACAGGCTTAAGGCCAATGCTTCTTTATTGATCTTCTGTTCGGATGATCTATCCATTGATGTAAGTGGGGTGTTAAAGTCCCTTTACTATTATTGTATCACTGTCAATTTCTCCCTTTATGTCTCTAAATATTTGATTTCTATATTTAGATGCTCCTATGTTGGGTGCATAGACGAGCGTTATGTCCTCATGTTGGACTGATTTTTTTAATCATTGCATAGTACCCTTCTTTGCCTTTTGTTACAGTCTTTGTTTTCAAATCTGTTGTGTCAGATACAAGTACTGCTACCTGGCTTTCTTTTCATTTCTATTTGCATGGAATGATTTTTCCCACTCCCTCACGTTCAGTCCGTGTGTGTGTCTTTAAGTCTGGAGTAAGTCTCTTATAGGCAGCATGTATATGAGTCTCGACTTTTTAAAAAATCCATTCAAGCACCTTGTGTTTTTTGATTGGACCATCTAGTCCATTTAAGGCTTCCCAAGTGGCGCAGTGGTAAAGAAATGGCCTGCCAATGCAGGAGACAAAAGGTACATGGGTTCAATCCCTGGGTTCAGAAGATCCCCTGGAGTAGGAAACGGTAACCCCTTCCAGTATTCTTGCCTCAGAAACTCCATGGACAGAGGAGCCCAGTGGGCCACAGTCCATGGGGTCGCACAGAGTTGAACCCGACTGAGCGCACACATGCTTGTACTTGCTGACGTTTCATTGCATTCTGGTTGCTTTCTACTTCTTATCTGTTCCTCTCGTCTCTTGTTCTCTTCCCTTATGATTTGATGACTTTCTTTAGCATTATGTTTGTATTCCTTAATCTTTATTTTGTGCGTCTCTGTTATAGGTTATTGGTTTGTGGTTACCTTGAGTTTCATATATAACAACTCATGTATGTAACTGTCTATTTTAAATCGATGGTCGCTTAAGTTTGAGTGTACCATAACATCACTACATTTTAACTCTACCACCATATTTTATGTCTTTGACATCATGTTTTATGCCTTTTAATTTTGTGTATCATTTAGCTGACTGTTTTAGATATAGATGGTTTTACCACTTTTGTCTTTTAACCTTCAAGCTAGTTTTATAGGTTGCTGATCCACTCCCTTAACTGTATGTTTGCCCATACTAGCAAGGCTTTTTTTTTCTTTCACAGTTTTCTTGTTTCTAGCTGTGGCCTTTTATTTTTATGTTTAAATTCGTTACCAGCTGAGCCACCAGGGAACCGCAAGGATACTGGAGTGGGTAGCCCATCCCTTCTCCAGCGGATCTTCCTGACCCAGAAATTGAACCAGGGTCTCCTGCATTGCAGATGGATTCTTTACCAATGAGCAAATTAACCCCTTTCATACGTCCTATAGGATTGGTTGGGTAGTGATGAATTCCTTTAGCATTTGCTTGTCTGGGAAACTCTATCTCTCCTTCAATTCTGCATGATAATCTTGCTAAGTAGAGTATTCTTGGTTGTACGTTTTTCCTTTTAGTTCTTTGAATATATTATGCTGGTCCCTTCTGGCCTGATAAATTTCTACTGAAAAAATCAGCTGATAGTCTTATGAGGGCTCCCTTGTACATAACTATTTTTTTTTTTTTTACTCTTGCTGTTTTTAAGCGTTAATTTCATTGTTTATGCTTTGTCTTTAACTTTGGGCGTTTTCACTGTACCATGTTTTGGTCTCTTTGGGTTCGACTTGTTGGGGACTCTCTGCACTTCCTGGACCTGATGTCCCTTTCCTTTGCCAAGGTAGTTTTCAGCCATTATTTCTTCAAATAGGTTTTCTGTCCCTTTCTCTCTCTCTTCTTCTGGGATCCTTATAATGTGAATGTTAGTATGCTTGTATAGCGCTCTTAAACGATCCTTGTTTTTAAAAATTGTTTTTTCTTTCCACCATTCTGATGAGTGCTGTCTGCTACTCTGCCTTCCAGATCACTGATCTGTTCCTCTGTGTCAGATAGATCCTATAATCTTCGGATGATTCCCTCTAGTGTATCTTTCACTTCAGTGATTGTATTCTTCAGTTGCGATTCCTTTCTCTTAATATTTCCTGTCTCTTTAATGAAGTTCTCACTGAGTTCACCCCCTCTTCTCCCGAGTTTGGTGGGCATCCATACGACCATCCCCAGCTGGGGATCTGGACATGGGGCTTGGGCCCCTCACTGCTCATCAGGGACCTTCGTGATTCTGACACCCCTCCCAGTCATGGGTTTCCACCATGGGGATGTGGGTTCTGGCTAGACTGCTGCTCTGCCCTCCCTCCCCGTCTCCTGGGGCCTTTTCTTGGTACCCTTAGCTGTAGAGAACCTGTTCTGCTCGTCTCCACGTTGTTCCTGACACAGTTGTTCTCTGAACATGTCACTGTAGTTTAGGTATGTCTGTGGGATGGCGTGAGCACAGGGTCTTCCTGCTCTGCCATCTTGATGCCTCCCTCCCCAACGTGTATAGAGTGTGCCTGCCCGGTTGTGTCCGACTCTTGCAACCCCTTGGACTGTAGCCCGCCAGGCTCCTGTGTCCATGGGATTCTCCAGGCAAGCATACTGGAGTGGGATGCTATTTCCTGTTCCTGGCGATCTTCCCAACCCAGGGATCAAACCTGCCTCTCCTGCATGGCAGATAGGTTCTTTACCACCTCAACATAATTTAATATAAACAAGTGCTTTACAGGGTGAAAGCCTTCATGTCCCATATTCCTAGAAAGTCAGCAGAAAGTGAAACTGATCTACGTGAACCTTACAATTAAGAAGCATGAACAATATGCTGCTTTGGAGTGCGGGATTTTACTTTGACTGTTTTTATTCTTTTTTTCCTACTCCTTGATAACAATGTGATATCAAGATTCATTTGGAAGATGGAGGAGCCTCAGGGGAGGGGAAGGCAAAGAAGGGGCTGCCATGAACGATTCATGGACGATGAGAGAGGATGTAGGTTAGAACTTAAGGGAAATGTGCTTTTGCACATGCAGCAGGGGTTGGATCTTGAGTTGGATCCCTAGGCAGGGCTCTCAGGGAGGTTTGGGTCTGGAGTCCATGTTCTGAGCCGCGCTTGGGCCTTCAGGCCAGTCCTGTAGCCTAGGATGTCTGCATGCAACCCGAGAGTCAGAGCTTCAGGACAGTGAGCAGTGGGTCTGGGGCAGGGGGTCAGGCAAGGGCAATGCTGACCAGTTGGTGAACCCCAGAGTGTGGAGACTGCTGCTCTAGAGAGTGAGAGGTTGGCCTCCTTGGCCTTCTCTCTGTGTGTCCATGACCTTCAGCCTACAGGTGTGTGTCAGGGTGCTGGTCCCAGACAGGGGAGCCTGGGGCCATAGGAATCCATCATTCTGGGAGGCAGGGAAACTTGCTGACTTCCTACACATGCTTCTGCCTCCTGGTAGGAAGGCAGATAGCCAGATCTTTCATCTCAGAGACTGGGCTGTTAGGAGGGCAGGGAGGGGGAGTCTGCAGACTAGAGCAGTCACTCTTGCATAGAAGCAAAATCAGGACTGGTAGAGGGAGCAGTGAATTCCTTGGTGAATTTAATGTGCACAGATTTGAAAAACACGGATGAAGCAGACGCTTCTGACTGAAGGCCCTGCTGCTCTGATACATCATCCCAGAAACCAGTCGTTAAGGCTCCAATGGTTCAGTTCCGCTGCAGACTAGCTTGTTCCTCTGCTCCCAGGTAGAAAGCTCAGGAACCTGGAAGGCTGGTTGATTGGAGGTGGGAGGGATGGAGGGTGGGCATAGGGAGTGACTCAGCAGTTCTCTGAGGCTCTTGTGCAGGCCTACAGCTGACTTCTCTAGGGCTGATGTCATCCATTTGTAGTTCTAGAAGTTTCAGAAGCATCTGCTGCTGGTCTTTGCCCTCTGTTTAAGAGGTGTTTTCTCAATGCCTTTTCTGGATGTGGAGGTTTCCCTCTGGGATGCTCTGGAAACAGGCACTGAGTCGCTGTTCCTTCCCTTCCCTCCTCTGCTCACCTTTCAAAGGCCACCAAGCAGTCAGCTTGGAGCTCCTCAAGGCTCTGGAAAAGATGGGCTCCAGGCACGCTGGTCTTCTGAACTCTCGGTTGGCGTGGGGAGTCCACCCCTTTGGCCTCACTGAATGAATTGATGGCCTCACTTTTGGAAGAGAAACAGCAAATGGTGGGGGGGTGGTTTTGGAGGGGGCTGTTGAGAGACAGCCATTCAGGCCCAGGGAACAGAAGACAGGGAAGGCCCAGAGATGGGAAGTATCCTGGCATAGCTGAGGAATTAAGCAAAGACAGCCATTGCTTCCTCCCTTCAAGCCTGGTCCTTGTTGGAGACTCTTTCTCTGCTTCTTTCTCTGAGGTTTGCAGATGGACTTGCCTTTCCCCACACTTCCTGAACTTGGCTATTTGAATCTTCCAGAATGTTCTTCACACTTTTTTGGAACTCCATGCCTTCCTTAGACCCTTTGTGGCTGGAAAGCTCTATGCAGGGAAGAACTGGTAGCCAGAATCCTCTCCCTGGATATCTTTCTGTCTCTGCACCACAGCCCAGAACTTCTGGAAATCTCTCCAGCGACATCTCCGCTCCATTTCTTGAGGAAATGTTCAATTAAAGGGTTATTGTACTGGAAGTGTGAAAACTAAAAGCTGCCAATGGCTGACACAACGATACCCCTTTTACTGACCGAGTGATAGAGCATGGAATTGACATTCTAGAGCTTCTAACATAGCATGCCTTTTTTAATATGTAAAATATAAATCCCAACTGTATGCTAATTATTTAATAATATAGTTAGTTAGGTCTGAGTTGTGAAAATCCTGACCTGGGTAATTACAGTGCATAATACTATAATTAATGGCTTTAGAAAATCTGTTTTGAAAAATTAGATTCTTTCTGTGACTGTCATGAGCAATGACACCATGCTGGTGGAGGGACCTTGGTGGCTATTTCTAACTGATTGTCCTTAACCACCTGGAGGGGAGGAGTAGCTGCCCCACAGACCACCTGACTGCCAGGCTAGAGAGCATCTCTAAGTCACAGTGTCATCTTTCTAGCAAAAGGGGAGTGATGATAAATGTCATTCTGCCTGGGTCTCACCTGCAAAGCCAGGCAGCAGACGCCTTCATCCTCCAACAGGAATCAGCAGCAGGGCCTGTGTAGGTGACTCATGCCTGTAGGTGCTGAAGGGCAAACATGTTCCAACACGTCTCTGCTTTTGAAGAGTGCCCAGCGATCGTTCTCTGGTGCCCCTGGTGGCTCAGGTGGTGAAGAGTCTGCCTGCAGTGCAGGAGACCATGGTTCAATTCCCAGGTCAGGAAGATCCCCTGGAGAAGGAGATGGCAACCCACTCCAGTATTCTTGCCTGGAAAAACCCATTAATGGAGGAGCCTGGTGGGCTACAGTCCATGGGGATGCAAGAGTTGGACATGTCTGAGCAACTAACACACAGAGGCATTCATTCAGGGCTTCCCTGGTGGCTCAGTGGTAAAGAATCCATCTGCAGTGCAGGAGATGTGGGTTCAATCCCTGGTCCAGGAGAGCCCCAGAGAAAGAAATGGCAACCCACACCAGTATTCTTGCCTTGAAAATCCCATGGACAGAGGAGTATGGAGGGCTACAGTCCATGGGGTTGCAAGAGTTGGACACGACTAAACCACAACCACAACCAACCACAACCACAACCAACCACAACCAGCCATTCATTCATTTTGCAAAGGTATTTTTTTGGCTCCTACTGACTCCCAGGCTCTATGAGAGAGTTCCTGCCCTGGGGTTGCTTCTTGGTGGTAGGAGAGGCTGGCCGGGGAACACACACTGAGCTCTAAGTGTGGGTACAGGGCGTGCATGGGCACGTCTCCATCCTGAGCACCGCCCAGACCTGAGAGAGTGGCCCCTGGCCCCTCAGATATCCAGAGCCAGGGAGGTTGAGCCAAGTTGGGAGAGAAAGAGGAGGATGGGGGTAATTTCAGTATCTCTAAATCCCTAATGGTCAGCCCACATCTCCTGCTGTTAAGGGGGTACACACTGGTGGACATGTTATAAAAAAAAAGTTGGAGGCTAAAAGTATGTTAATTCAGTTTAGTCAGATGGGTGACTCCCATCTAGATCCTAGTTTCAGAAGGCCTTGCTGTACACATAGTTTTTGAAAGGATCATATCAGATGGATCATATCAGATGGCTAATTTTTCAAAGTGAAGCTGGCATGAATGTGGGCCGGGCACATCCATCGTATGTCCCGTGTCTCTACTGGAGCTCTCCCTTCTCTGAGTTGGACAAGAATCTGAAGAAACCAGACCTGCTTCAAAGGAGGCACAGAGACTGCTGGAGAGAGAGCTCAGCCCATCAGGGGCTGGGAGAAGGGGTCAGTTCAGGGCCGCAGGCCCTTCCATCGAGGCCTCTTGTGTGTGTGTTACCACCGGACCCACGCTGTCTGGCGCCCTCAGCTACACGCCTGTAGTTACAGCTCCTCAGTGACGCTCAGGACTCCCCAGGCTTGGGCTTCCCAGGGGGCGCAGTGGTAAAGAACCTGCCTGCCAACGCAGGGGACACAAGAGATGTGGGTTCGATCCCTGGGTCAAGAAGATCCCCTGGAGAAGGCAATGGCAACCCATCGAGAATTCCATGGACAGAGGAACCTGGGAGCTACAGTCCACGGGGTCACAGAGTCAGACGCGACTGAGCAACTGAGCGCACACACGTATGCCACCGCCTCACCCACGATGCTCCGCTCTCCGCTCATCCCAGCCCCTGCTCCTGGATGATCCTCAGAAGCCTTCAACTCTCAGTCCAAAGGTCACCCCCTCCCCTGGTCTACCTGTGCCCTGAACCCTGCCCCAGGAGTCATGGATGTTATGAGAGGCTGTTGCAGACAGCTGCTCTTAAGACTCTCCTTCCTGCGGTGTGCACACGGTGTCTGGGCAGCGCCTGTGTCAGACGTGTACTGATGTCTTCCAGCAATGCCTGGGTCACAGCGGTAAGGCCGCTCTGAGCCGTGTTTCCAAGCCATTTGGGAGCTAGTGAACCACCAGGCTGACGTGTGGCACGGAGTCTCTTTTCTTTCTAAGAATAATGAGGAATCAAGCATGAGCAGTTAAATCCCCCTCATCCACATACACGTGGCCCCACTGTTTCCACCTGAGCATCCTCATCTTTTTTTTTTTTTTAATGTAAACTTGATATATTTTCAGACCATGGTGCCTAAACAACCCATGACCGTTAGGAAACCCTTGGTCACAGCTGACTGGAACTCGGGAGGCAATGCTTTTGTGTGAAGAACTTAATTTTTCACTTTTAAGTTAGATGTTTTGGCATGGTATGGACAAAACTCCAGGAAAAGCAAGAACTGAGTCTTGAACAACCTTCTGCCCTGATGCAAGCAGCCTTGGTGATTTCAGGGTTCTGGGCTGTCAGTGAATGGCTGGTTTGATAGTAAGTCCTTGTCCAGACAGAAATACTCACGGGGGAAGACTTAGGAAAAGGACCCGTTTGTTCAGACTAGCAGCCGATGATCCAGTTCAGTTCAGTTCAGTCGCTCAATCGTGTCTGACTCTTTGCGACCCCATGGACTGCAAGCAGGTGCCCGAGTTAATATGGACCACCGTCTAAATTCTCCTTTTACAGGAAAACATACTATAGATGGAAGCAGACCAACAGATACCTTTGACATAAGGACAGAATCCCTCCCATAGCTTACTATGCGCAAATTCAAGATTTTCGCTAAGATAAACGGAAGTGATGAGTCACCACGGGGCTTCGTTGTACACATTTCCTGAGAGGGGTGGTGGTCTGCTGTGATTGTTGGTTGTGCGTCCAGCATCCTTTCCTTCACTTTCCTTTTGTGGAAACAGTCTCTCCTTTAGGGACCCCCTTCTCCACATTCCCTGAAGTCCTGGTGGGGCTGGGACCCCTTGAGTGCTGCCCCCTCCTGGCCACAGGGGGAAGTACATGACCCAGGAGGTCCAGCTGTGGCCACGTACCCTTCTGACAGGTGATAAATCCCAGCAGGGGACGTGTGAGTAAAGCTGGTGGCCCCAAGGTCCTGCCCCAGCGCTGATATAGAAATGGGAGAAAAGAGAAACTCTGTCTGTCTCTCTCTGTCAGGCTAGCTTAGCTGGGGCTGCCGGTGGTCGTGTTCCCCACTTTTCGGGGGGGGGGCGTGTGTGGCGGGGGTGAGGAGTGGTAAGGAGAGGCAGAGGCCTTGTGGCTGGCAGGGGGTGTTAGGACGGAGAGAGGTAGAAAGGAAGACACACAGAAGCCGAGGAAGCCCCTCCGGCCGTCCTCACCCCTCCAGCCACACATCTGGGGGGCACATTCAGGCCCCAAGGTACTGGTTCTGTTTTCATTTGAGTGTGCCGCTGCTGCTAAGTCGCTTCAGTCGTGTCTGACTCTGTGCGACCCCATGGAAGCCCTCCAGGCTTCCTCTGTCCACGGTATTCTCCAGACAAGGATACTGAGTGGGCTCCTCCAGGGGCTCTTCCCAACCCAGGGATCGAACCCGTGTCTCTTCTGTCTCCTGCATTGGCAGGTGGGTTCTTTACCACTAGCGCCACCTGGGAAGCTGTGTTTTTTTCCCCTCGGTGATTTTTAAAAATAAATTTTTATTGGAGTGTAGTTGCTTTACAATGTTGTGTTAGTTTCTGCTGTACAGGGAAATGAATCAGCCAGACGTGCACATAGCCCTCCCCTTTTGGACTTTCTCCCCCATTTGGTCACCACAGTGCATTCCCTGTGCTATGCAGTATGCACTTATTATTTATTTATTTTATACATAGTATCAGTAGTGTATATATATATATATATATATCTCAATTCCAATCCCATAGTACCAATAGTGTATATATATTCATCCCATCCCCCCTCCCTTCTCCCCCTCAAGGTACTGATTCTTTAGCACACACTTAATTTTTATATTACCCCCCAATATTCCCTGTACTTTCATAGACCTTTATTTGCACAGTCATTTGAAGAAGGCTGTGCTCACTTGAGAACAAAGGAGTTACTAATCTGAAGAGGGAAGTCACAAAACAGAAGATGTCTTTGACTTGAAACATGTCACAGACACCTTCAGAAGGGATACAGTGCTCCAAAGATTCTAGAGCATCCGTGTTGGAAAGGACCAGAGCTGCGCCTCCTATACAGCAGCTTCGTGGGATTTAAAAGATAGTTCTTGAAAACCATTTGTTGGTCATAGCAATGGGGAAAGGTGGATGAATGAAGTTGTTTAACCAGCTTCTTCACTGCAGGACTTCTCAGAGCCTTTACAGTGCTAAGAAGTGTGAGTCTGCAAGAGGAATAGAGAATGCAGTGTTTCTTAAAACATTCAAACATGAGAGTCTTTTATTCATTTATTTTTGTCCACACGACGTGTGGGATCTTAGTTTCCTGACCAGGGGTTGAACCTGTGCCCCCTGCCATGGAATTGTTGAGTCTTAACTGCTGGACCCCAAGGAAAGTCCCTAAACATAAGAGCCTTTTAAAATTCATGAGCTCTGCACAATTGTAATATAGCTCAAGTCAGTACATTAGTGGCTGAGATATGGATTTTGAAGCTACACAGCTAGAACATAGCTATTGTCTGATCTGGAAACTGGGGCCCTGTAAGAGCCTTTCACCTTTTCTCTTGCAAATGCGTTGCAGAAAAGCAATATCCAGACTTGACGAGGAATGCCTGGCTGCCAAGACCCTGGCTCTGAGCAAAGGTGGTATGTGTCTCTGGCAACGACAGGAGAGCATTGATTGGCTGGAGCCCAGGACGGCCAGGTCTAAAACGGATTTCAGCAGTACCTGCTCATCTCATGCTAACAGCGTTCTAGCAGCATGGTGGGCCCCAGGAGAGCACAGTCCAGTGATGTATGACCACTGTTATGGCACCCTGTTGGCCGAATGTCTGTGATGGTGATGGACGTTCATCTGGGAGGTCATCACCACAGGCATTGGAAATGCCCCCTAATTTTAGGAACACTAAATAATTCATATTGGCCACTGAGAAAAAATTCAGGGCCAGTCTGTATTAATTTGCCCAAAGTGAATTTTGACTTATTACTGTTGTGGTTGTCTGCTGCTGTGGAACATTAGAGCAAAACAGTGGATGGTTTTTTGGTTTGTTCTCCTGCAGGTGAGAAATTAGGAGACCCCTTGTGATGGTGCTTCTTGTCGTTCAGTCGCTCAGTTGTGTCTGGCTCTTTGCAACCCCATTGACTGACTAAACTGCTGTTCAAATCAGGAAAACACTAGTGCAGAACCCAGGGGTTTTTCTAAAAGAGAAAATAAAAGATTAAAATTTTTAAGTCAATGTTTCTCAATGTACTACTTATATTTATGCATATATGTGTAGGCAGTTCATTGGTGGTGTCCTAAGATGGTTATTTGAATGTTTCTTTAGAGTTTCTAGATAGAGAGACCAGAAAGGACATTAGAGTTGGAAAAGTTCCAGTTCAGTGGCCCTGATGCCGTTCCCTAACAGTTTTCAGGAGTGGATCTGAATCCCTTGGCCAGAACACCCATCATAAGAGGTCCAAGGAGACGAGGACCATCTTGGGGGCCCACCTGGAAGTCAGAAGCCTTATATGGAATAGGCGCTGGATAGCACCGAAGAACTGATGCTTTCAAATTGTGGTGCTGGAGAAGACTTGAGAGTTCCTTGGACAGCAAAGAGGTCAAACCAGTCAATCCTAAAAGAAATCAACTCTGAATATTCACTGAAGGGACTGATGCTAAAGCTGAAAATCCAGACTTTGGCCACCTGATGTGAAGAGCTGACTCATTGGAAAAGACCCCGATGCTGGGAAAGATTGAAGACAAAAGAAGAAGAGGGCGGCACAGGGTGAGATGGTTGGATGGCATCACTGACATGAATCTGAGCAAACGTTGGGAGATAGTGAAGGACAGGGAAGCCTGGCATGCTGCAGTCCATGGGGTCGCAGAGAATCAGACACGACTGAGCAACTAAACAATGGCTGGATAAGTACATCTTAGATGCTGTTGTGGATCCCTTTAGAGGCAGCCATGATATACAGTGAAAACAGCTACGATAAGATAACAACTACAATAACAACTAACAAGGAAGGGGCTTTTTCTATTTGCCCCACGCAGTCAATACTGGGCACTTTCTAAGGAGAGAAATTGGCCTTTGGAGCAGGGGAAGCTGGGCTCATATTTCAGCTCTGCTCCACCTATCAACACGTTCACTGGAAAACAAGCCAACTTCTCTGAGCCTCAGTTTCTTCCTCTACAAATGGAGATTAAAATGCAGATGCCTACTAGGGACTTTTCTTCTCTATGGAAAGGCTCTATGAGGGCTGATTCTCAATGTTAAATGAAGCTCAGTTTGTGCATGTTGCAAGATTCCACCTCTGAATGTGCCTGGACTCAGAGCTTGGATCAGCTTTGGCAGCGAGGTTTGGCCTGAGCTTGATATGCTACTGCTGTGGCACCAGGGGAGTCTGGGTTGGTGGGTTTTGTTCAGTCCAGTCCAACCTGAGCCAGTGTGGAGGGCTGGCACCCCCACTGGGCATGGGGGACTTGGGGATGAATCAGCTAAGTGGTCCTTGGGTGGTGTTGATGGATCTGGCAAGACTCTCTCCTTTGGTTCTAGCCTTGAGACCTCTAGAAGACTGAGGCTGAAGTGTGGACTTGTGTCCACAAGGAGAGGGGTGCCGATTGTCTGGATCATTGAAACAAAAGTGGATCTTTTTCTCTTCTTCCTCTTTTTTTGGGTCCTGAATAGTCCAAGTCACTGGGGCTGTTCTCCCTGCTCTCAGAGAAGGGGCCACCAGAAGCTCGTCCGAGTAGCTTTTTGTTCACCAAGGGCCCAGCTCCCATGCCTTGTTAGGGCAATAAACAGAGATGGTGTATCATAGAGGCTCTTGTCCCCCTGCCAGCGCTAAATCATTCTAGTAGCTGCTTGATGGGGTAAAGCAATTACGATGCATTTTTCATTCAATCAACTGAATCAATTAATTGCTTTACTCACATAGGAACAACAAAAAACAAATCCCAAAGCCTTCTTGTGAAATAGTAAGCATGCTCGAACGGCTGCTTTTAAATCCAACATTTACATGAAATTATCTTCTTATATAATTAACAGCTACCAGTTAATAAACATGCCTTAGATAAAAGAGTAGCCCTATAAATGAACAAAATGAAAAAGTGCCATTTAGCATGCTAAAGGTAATAGGAGCAAGTAGGCTCCATCAGGGCTGAGAGAGGTTTCCAGAAGAGCTGTTCTCAGAGGCCATGTGGACCGCTGAAAATTGAGAGAAAGAGGAAGAGGAAGCCTAGCATTTAAAAATCTCTTGGATGAAGAATATGGTGCCTTCCTTGAGAGATGGGGAGGTGGGGGATGTTCCCTGAGAAGAGTGCCTCATCTGTTGGTAAGATATTTTGTTCCCCCCAAATAGGAAAACGTCAAAAAAGGTTTCTTGGAGTGCCCCCAGAAAGGGAGCAGGAAGGGTGACGGCGAAGCAGGGGCCTCGCTAAGCTTCGGTGAGGCTGGTCACTTAGACCCTGAGAAGCGCTGCAGGCTCTGAAATGAAAGGGCCAACATGACTTCTTGGGAGATTTTTGCAAATGAGCCCGTCAAGAGAGCAAGGCCACTGCTGCTATGGAGATTTTACCCAAGGGGATCCTGCAAAGTGGGAGGCAAACCATTCCACCTCTGAAATGCAATATTTATACCTTCATCAGGCGAAGGCTCCCGACCCTTCTTTTTCACTGTTAAGGGAAAAAGGATATATATTAACGTTAAAATGAAATCTCTCTCTTAACAAAGAGGGGAACTCTCAAACACCAAAATGGAACCCAAGATGAGGCACCCCGTCTGGGTATTTTGAAGAGGGTGCTTCCTCTGCTGCCAACAGGGCCTGGCAGGATATTCTAGATATTTGGCAGGAAACTGGCTTTGTTTCAGATTAGGATGAAGTTGACTGGTGACTCCGATGATAAAGAATCTGCCTGTG
Organism: Oryx dammah; assembly: GCF_014754425.2. Lineage (NCBI taxonomy): Eukaryota > Metazoa > Chordata > Mammalia > Artiodactyla > Bovidae > Oryx > Oryx dammah. Next base: position 41,775,987 of record NW_024070198.1, read on the forward strand.
ATGTGGGAGACCTGTGTTCAATCCCCTGGGGTCAGGGAGATTCGCTGGAGAAGGGAATGGCAACCAACCTTGGAATTCTTGCCTGGAGAATTCCACGGACAGAGGAGCCTGGAGGGCCACAGTTCATAGGGTTGAAAAGAGTCGGTCGTGACTGAGTGACTTCACTTTCACTTTCAGGAGAAGTTATACCTCAGGCCCTTGTCTTATCCCAATAATTCAGGGGCTGGAGGCAGAATGGCAGGACCCCCTTGCAACCTTGAGAGATGTAAAGTAACGGCTCTCCCTTTCCTATGGGGAAAAAATGACCACAGTAGGGAGGGAGGTGGTCCCCAACCTTGTACCCAGCTGTGAGCTCCCGAGATAGGAGTCCCTCGTTTTTCATAGTGTGATCAAACAAGAGAATGGAAGGCAAAGTGCTTGGGGAAACATCCTGGGCCACCACAATGGAACATCGTCAGCGTCATCATTTCCTATTGGCAACACAAACCTCCGAAGGTGATGCAGGTGTGAAGACGGTAGCTTTCCTGGATACGTCAGCCGCTTTGTTTCGCCAGAACCAGCTGGAAATGGAGGGTGGGATCTTTCTGCTCATCTTCAAGGCTTTATGTAAAGAAGTGCACATGTGTGCTCCTGCCAAACACTGCTTTGGGATCCGGGGCGAACCACGGCTCTACCATCTGTCCTGCAGAGACTACATTATAATAGCTTCCCCTGAGTGCTTCCTATGTATTTGGTACAGAGCTGAGCATTTTAACACCTATGATGGTATCCTTACAACAGGCTCATAAGGGCAATTATTATTATCATCTCTACTGTCTACAGATGAAGAAACTGAGGCTCAGAGACGTTGAGCAATTTGCCCGGGGTCACACAGCTAGGGAACGATCTGGGATTCACACCTTTCAGAATACAAATAAATAACCCTGTGTTAGGTAGTTATACTACCTAATCGTTGTAACAAAATTTTAAATATAGGATTACCTTATACTTGTGTGTTTCACTTCGGCAAATCCTCTGATCCCTGTTAGATTCCAGGACTTATGCAGGAGGAACACATAGGAAAAGCCAGATTTCGTCATGGCATTTAAGATGTGGTTGCTGGAATGGAGGAGTCAGGTGTGTAAAGGAAAGATTATACCACAGAGTGGTGGGGGGGTGGGGTGGGGGGAAGCCTAGAGGGTTGGAAGCTCAGAGGGGAAGGGTGGCTGATGAGAGAGGGACCGTGTGTAGGAGGGTGAATGTGGCTGGGTGAGGGAAGGCAGTAAGAAAGAGGATGCATTTAAAACTGGTCCTGAAGGGATGGAAAGGGGATTTCTTTCCCATCAGAGGAGGGATGGGTATGTATTTAAAGCAGAGATAGAGAACCATGCAAATCCTTGAGACATCTGTGGAAGGAAAAGAAGTTCTGAGGTCCCGGAGCACTGGGGAGGTAGAAACCAGCAGGAAGGATGGACAGCAGGTGGGGTCTTGGAGGAGGCAGAGATTCCTTAATAAGCACTCATCAAAAGGGAGAAATTGACATGTGGACTGTATTAAGGCAAAATACTGGTCTTAGCTCAGGCTCTATAACAAATACCATAGGCTGGGTGGCTTAAAAGCCAGACATTTATTTCCCACAGTTCTGGATGGCATCTATGCTCATACTGCCAACACTATTTCCCACAGTTCTGGGAGCTGGAAGTCTAAGATCAAGGTGCTGGCAGGCCTGGTGTCTGCTGGGCACCAGCTCTTTGGTTCATAGATGGCCACTGTCTCTCTGTGTCCCCGCAGGTGAGAAGAGATTCTCTCTCTCTTGTCTCTTCTCTAAGGCACTAAATCCACCTTATGACCAGATTGCCTCTAAAGGCCCCACCTCCTAATGCCATCACATTGAGAGTTAGGGCATCAATGGATGAATTTAGGGGGCTACAGTCAGTCCACTGAAGGCGAAAGGAGAAGGGAGTAGCAGAGAATGAGATGGTTACGTAGCATCACTGACTCAACGGACAGGAATCTGAGCAAACTCTAGGAGAGAGTGAAGGCAGGGGAGCCTGGTGTGCTGCAGTCCATGGGGTTGCAAAGAGTCAGACACGACTTAGCAACCGGACAACAAGTTCAGTCCATAGCAGACTTTATGCTTATCAAAGACCCTCTAAAAAGAGTGAAAAAGCAAGCCCCTAGCAGGGCCGAAATCTAAAAGACGGAGAGTCCCAGGAGCTGATGTGGATGGGAGAACGCTCCTATTCTGCTGGTGCACGCGTAGCTGGTACAACCACTCGGAATGTGGTCCAGCTGTATCTTCTGAAGCTGAAGACGCTCCATGCCCAGCACACCTGCTACTGCTCCTGCAACGGTGCCACGTGCAAAGAGGAACACAGAGGAGGGTGCTCTGAGCTGCCTTTGTCGTCATGACCTCAGACCAGATTGCTCCCAGGTGCTCATCTACTGTAGAAAAGATGAATATGCTGTGGTTTCCCCACACGATGGAATACCCTACACAGTGCAGACGCGTCATCTACCATGACGTGCAACACTGTGGGTGAATCTCAAAAGTAATGCACAAAGAAGCCCGGCTCAGAGCAGAGCACAGGGTATGACCCGTTTATGTGAATGGCAAGAGCAGGCAAAACTACGCGGTGCCTTCAGAAGTCGGGAGGGCACGTCTTCCTGGGGAGGGGACGGTGGCTGGAAGGGGATCCCAGGGGATTTTGGGGGGCTGGGAAAATTCTATTTCTCTATCTGGTGCTAGTTGCATGGATACGTTCTGTTTGTGGAAATGCTGAACACTTTTGATGTGTGCTCCTTCCTCACCTCCTGCAGCCTCTGGTAGCCCCAGCGTTCCCTGGCTTGTGGCCACACCGCTTCATTCTCTGCCTGTCTTTATACAGCCTTCTCCTCTCCCCATGTGTGTCTCTCCGAAGGACACTTGTCACTGCATTTAGGACCCACTTGAATAATCCAGAATGACCTCACCTTAAGATACTTAACAACTACAAAGACCTCTTTTCCAATGAAGGTTAAGTTCACAAGTTCCAAGCGTCACATGACCACTTTTTAGTCACTGAAAGGTTGTGTGCCAGTCCAGTGGGCTGAAGGCTGGCCCCCAAAATGGCCATGTCCTGACCCTTGGAACCTGTGAACTCAACCTTCATTGGAAAAAGGGTCTTTGCAGATACGATTAAGTGTCTTAAAGGTGAGATCATCCTGGATTATTGAGGTCGGCTGTAAATGCAGTGACAAACGTCTTTCAGAGAGATACAAGAAGCAAAGACAGCTTAGTCCTTTACTGCTTGAGAAGCGCTACTTGAGAAAGTATCACTGTCTTTTTAAAACCTGATTTTCCTCTTTGATCAAAGGTAAGGGGGTGGAAGGTAAGAGAGTGGCCAGGACCTCTCCTTTTCGTTCACCTGGGCTGTGTGAGGCATGTGGCAGAGTAAGAACTCGGTCAATGCTGTCTTATTTCTTCCCTAACTTCAACTTTATTGATATATAATCAGCATAGAGTAAGAATCCAGATTTTAAATATATTCATCGATAGTTTTTGACGAATGTAAACAGTCATGTAACCAACCTCTTACTGAGCATTTTCATTACCCCACCTCCGTCCCACTTAACCACTGATCTGATTTCTATTAGCATAGGTTCATTTCTCCTGTTCCTGGATGAACATCATAATAAAAGAAACCATATATTTTGTACACGTGCTGGCTTCTTTCATTTAGTATAATGTTTTTTGTGATTCATTTATGTTTTTGCTCAGCGCTTTGGACTGTTGCTGAATAGTATTCCTTTGAATGGCTATAGCATGGTTTATCAGTTCTCTTGTTGATTTACCTTTTGGTTATTTCTAGTTTTTGCTAATATGAATCAAGCAAGTCTTTGTGTGGATATATGACTTTATTTCTCTCGGGTGATTGGACAGCAAGGAGATAAAACCAGTCAATCCTAAAGGAAACCAACCCTGAATATTCATTGGAAGGACTGATGCTGAAGCTGAAGCTCCAATACTTTGGCCACCTGATGTGAAGAGCTGACTCACTGAAAAAGACCCCGATGTCGGGAATAGTTGAGGGCAGAAATAGAAGAGGGCGACAGAGGATGAGATGGTTGGATGGCATCATCGACTCAATGGACAAAAATTTAGCAAAATCTGGGAGATAATGAAGGAGGGAAGCCTGGCATGCTGCAGTTCTTGGGGTCGCAAGAGTTGGACATGACTTGGCAACTGAACAACAGCAGCAATGCTTTTATTTCTCTTGCGTAAATGCCTGGGTTGTTAAGTATATGATTGTAAAAGACAATTTGAAAGTGGTTTTGTCAGTTGCCTCACATTGTTGCCAATATTTGGTATTATCAGCCTTTAATTTTAGTCATTCAAGGGCTTAAAAAGTGGTATCTCATGTGGTTTTAATTTGCATGTCACTGACAGCTAATGATATTAAATATCATTCCATGTGGATGTTGGCCACTGGTATGTCGTCTTTTGTGCCTGTTCAAGTCTTTTGTCCATTATATTTCTGTATTAGTCATTTTTCTTGATTGATTGGTCTTATTACTGAGTTGTAAGAGTTCTTTATTTATTCTGGATGTAAGACTGTTGTCAGATATATACATTAAGATATTTCTTCTCAATCTTCAGCTTGTCTTTTCATTTTAAAAATGGCTTCTTTTGAAGAGCAGATATTTTTAGTTTTAATGAAATCCAATCTAATATTTTATTCTTTCAGGGCTAATTCTTTCTGTGTGCTAAGAAATCAGTTTTAGCTTTTGCATTTAGATCTGTGAGCCATTTCAAATTAATTTTATGTGTGGTGTGAGGAAGGGGTCTAGGTTCATCAGTACTTTTCCAATGAATTAAAAGTCACACCCATCCAGGTGAAGAGGGCAAGTGAGAAGAATATTGGTTGTCAACCATAAACTAATTGAACATTTATTTTGAGAATTCACTGGGTGCCAGTCACTGGGCTAAGCTCTAGGTTTACCTTGTAGTATCTAAATAGACACATCTCCTGCCTGTATGGATTTTATTTTCCAGAGATTAGATAGGCAGATGTGAGAGAATTACAGAAATAAATGTAAAATGACTACTGTGGTAGGAACTGCAAAACAGACATCATTTGTGTTACTTATTTTGGGGGGAAGGTTTTCCATGAAGACACATAGATATTGTAGCAGAGTTGAGGTCTGAAGGATAACTAGGAGGTAACGAGGCAAACTGGGGCTTCCCAGTTGATACTAGTGGTAAAGAACCTTCCTGCCAATGCAGGAGGTATGATCTCTAGCTTGGGACGATCCCCTGAAGAAGAAAACGGCAACCCCCTCCAGTATAACTGGCAGGAAAGTTCCATGGAGAGAGGAGCCCGGTGGGCTACAGTCCACGGGGTCGCAGAGAGTTGGACACGACTGAGGGACGGAGCACACACAGGCAGACTGGGTGGTGACTGAAGGACCAGCACGGGCTGTATCTGGTTGGAGTTCCCCACGTGGGATCTGGTAGGCAGTGCCGAGTTTTGTTTTTATCCCGAGAACATGGGAGGACCGCGAAGTGTTTAAAGGCGTGTGCGTGTCACATGAATCTGTTTGCATTTTGCACACATTCTCCTGCTGCCTGAGGGGTCAGAGGCACAGAGCACGTGACTCGGCAGGGTCCCGTGCTAGGCTTGTGTGGACGATGGTGCAGTTGTTAGGGAGACCTTGCATTTCACTGCAGGTGAACCTAGTCTTGGAACAGGAACTGTAGCTGATGCAATTGCAGTGTCTGCACCAAAGTGGGACCTCAGACCCCACGGGGAACAAGGTGACAGGACACTGGGGTCAAATTTGACTGTTTGTAGAGCAATTTCACATCCAGGATCTCACTTCACTGCCCAACAATTTGACCAGGGAAGAGTCATGGCTATTTTATCTCATATTTTCCAACTTTACAGAGGAGGAGACTGAGGGTCAGAGAAGTTGGGGACCTTGCTCATGAATGCTCTGCCAGGCAAGAGTCAACCTGGCCTTCCTGCTCCAAAGCCCCCTAATTTCCCCAACATCACCCGTAACCAGGAATCATGACCAGTTAGATGTGTCTTTCCAGGCTTCCATGGACTCCTGCTGTGGGGCCATTTCCAGATCATCAGTGAGTCTGGGGATTGGGCTGTGAACAAACCTTGGTTCAGAGCAGGTGTTAACAAGACCAAGTCTGGGAATTTAGGGCTCAGCTACAGTCTTTTTTTCCGACAACTAAAAACCTACCCAGTGATCTCAACTATTCCACAACTATCCAGAGAGACCTGGCCACGAGCATCCTGGATGGATCCCAAAAGATGTTGGTGATGAGAGCCTTGGATTTGAGTCAGACCTGCATCCCAATCCTGGGCATCTGCTCAGCAACCTTGACACTTGAGCACAGCTCCAACTCTCTGGGCCTCCGTCTCTTTCTTTGTAAAATACAAATCATAGTAGTTGTGGGAAGAAAACGGGAGAACCATTTTATGTGAAAATATTCCAGTTCTTGGCTCATAGTAGGGACTTAATAAACGTGAGCACCATGGTAGCGCGTTATTCTTTCCATTACGAGGGTGGAGGGGGGCGGAGTTAGTTCTGTGGGTGAGGGGCTATTACACCATTACTAAGGGGAAAAGGACACATTGATTTATTCCCTGGGAAGTTCTCTTGTCATGCTGGCCAGCTGCCTATTTGGATCACCATGGCACTCTGAGTGTGCTTACAGCTTCAAACCATAAGACTGATTCGCGGTCATAATCCTTTAGGCACATGCAGCATTTTTCTCTTTGCAAAGCTACTGTCACCTCTCTTATTGCATTTTTATCACCAAACAACCCTCTGAGGTTGGCCGGGCAGGCATGCTGACCCTGCTTTCCAGGTGAGGAAATGGAGACTCGGAAACAAGTGTCAGGCTCGGAAGCAAACCCAGGATCCCAAGGAAAGATGATGATAAAGGCAGGATGAGAACTTGGCCAGCTCTTCCAACTCATTCCCAGCAGCCTGTGGGCAAGAGGCCCAGGTCTGTGCAGTTCTCCCAGGAGTCATCTTGACAGCGTCTTTTATCAAGCACATACTGCATTCGGGACCCGAGGGTAAGTTTGGTGCATCGCGTGTACTTTCATTCATTTCAGCCCCTCCGGCTTCCCACCTGGCTCAGTGGTAAAGAGGCAGTTTCCCCTGGGTCAGGAAGATCCCCTGGAGGAGGAAATGGCAACCTACTCCAGTACTGCCTGGAGAATCCCATGGACAGAGGAGCCTGGACGGCTACAGTCCACAGGGTCGCAAAGAGTTAGACGTGACTGAGCATGCACGCCTACAGGTAATCCCTTGAGGGTGATGCCATCCTCATTTTACCTATGGGGAGGCTTATCTCCCAGAGGTTAGGGGAGAGTCCTGGGATTACCCCAATGGGGAGTAAGGGCTGGTTTGAAATTCCCATCTGAACCAGCCCAATGGCAAAACTGGCTCTCCCTTCCCTCTCCTAACTGCCCTTGAGAAGAGAAAGGAACCACAACACTATGAGCTGCAGGAACTGCCAGGATGGACACAGGTTTGAGTAGTTTCCTATTTTAACTGGGCTAAATGAGACCTTTATCTTCATGACCATTGCTATCATGGCTGGGTGGATGTCTGGGTATCTGTTTAGGAGCTAACAGGTTTAGTTTTATTGTTTTGTCAAAATACTGCAGAAATCAATATATCTCCATAATTCAGTGTTATACCAAGAGGCATTTTTGTGCCATATATAGCAAAAATTGTATTATACTTTTGAGATCATAGGTAATGATGACAAAGTGTTCTGTGTTCAATTCCAGCATTAACGTCTGGTTTGAACAAAGCTTGAAATATGATCTCAGAGCTAAGAGGCTTTAATATTAAGATGTTTAACAGTAATTTATGTGACAGAAGATAGGGTTTAGCATAATAAAATGTAATGGGCTCCTCAAATGAAGAGGACGAGAGACAATTGAAAACAAGGTAAAAATGGTAAATTATAAATAACGGTAAATCTACCTTTATGTTGTTACTTCATTTATTTTTGATTTGTTAGATAGGTTCTATAATTTCTCATTTTCCCATATTTCAGAACAGGACATTTCTCAAATGGTGCCTATTGGAAATGAGACCCACAATCACCATTGGCCTTCGCTCGCTGTTTAAGGGGATATGGAATTTCTACCATGGTTCTTTTTTTCCCCCTGGTGCTAAGGTCTGATCTGTATGTTTCTATTAATCTACTTTGTTGTCCTTTTCCTCTTTGTCTCCTTTTCTTCCTGGCACTTATGGCTTGGTTTATGTTTTAAAAATCAGCCTCTACTTGTAAGTGCCCTAATGTAAATTTCTCTATGTTAGGTATGCGTGAAAGATTGTAGACCCCAAACAAGCAAATCAAATTCACAGAAAGAAAGAAGCAGCAGCAGCTTTGTTTATCACAAGGGCACAGGGAGCACGTGGCCCTGCGTGTTCAGTTTGGTTTTGAGCTTCCTGGCTGCTGAGGGTGTGATTGTTTATGGAATTTTTATTACCCCATCGAAAGGAAAAGGGTGGCAATTTTTCAAAAGAATTACCTGGAATTTCACCTGTGAGATCTTGGATAATAAACTTTTATTTTTTAGTCATTCCTGCATTCTCAAAACTGGCTTGCTTTCAAGATTTGGAAATAAACAGGCAGACGTGGCATGGAGAATGCAGGGAGGCCTTAGTATGAAATCTGGTCTCTGGGGCGAGTATGGTGGGGGGAGGAGGAGCCCTGACTCAGTCTGAATTAGCCATGATGAGCTGCACCCTTTTGCTGGCAGTACCCTCTTAACGGGATGGGCTCCACTCTGAGCAGAAATCATACCTCCTGGAAGAAAAGTTGGCATGAGAGAGACTAAAATTCACTCTCACCCATCCCAGCTGCTTCTGCACCCATTTTTGAAGCCTTCACTTTGACTTCAAATTGATGAGAAGGGAAGTAATTAGCTTGGATTCCCCTGCTCCTTCCCTTGGGGCTGAGATGGGTCTCGGCAGCAGAAGTTTTGTCCTGGACCAGTTGACCTGTTCCCATAGTATCAGCAAACGCATTTACGCTGCTTGCTTTTTATGCATTTACTACAGGAAATGACTTCTGTGACACTTGCCTGAAGATCTCACCCCTGCCCCACCCCCACATCTAACTTTTCAAATGCAAACATCCTGGGAGAGAAGCATCCAGTCCTTAGGGGCTGCAGTCTGGGTGGCAGTGCTTTACTAGGGCCCTTTCCCCCCAGGGGGCTTCCCTTGTGGCTCAGCTGGTAAAGAATCCACTTGCAATGCAGATCAGGGTTCGATCCCTGGGTTGGGAAGATCCCCTGGAGAAGAGAAAGGCTACCCACTCCAGTATCTGGCCTGAAGAATTCCATGGACTGTATAGTCCATGGGGTCACAAAGCATCAGTTGAGCGACTTTCACTTTTTACTTCCCCCCCAGGACAGGACAGACCTTTAGGTATCCCAGTAGAAAAGAGATTTAATACAGGGAAATAGAGTTTTACGCAGCCTTTGGAAAGGCTGGGGACAGCTGCTCAGAAGATGCCCAGTGCCTGCCCTAGAAATGATCCATCCTGGGCATCCTTAACCTCAGTGGGGACCCCTCCTCCGCCAACCTCCCTGCCTGCAGCTCCGAAGTGGGTGTGCGAACTTCAGGCCACAGACATGCTGTCTGTCTGTATGTCTGCCTGTAGCTGCCCCTTGGAGATGAATAGTGGCTCCTTGGTCTTTTCCATTTTTCAAATCTTGCAGAGCAAGCTTATCAGCTAACTCTAACCCAGAGTCGCGTGGGCAGAGGGATTCTGGACTCAGTCTGGCTTGCCTCTGCGGAGCAGGGGGGATGCGTTGGGGACCCCAGAGAATCCAGGATGTCCCTTCACCTCCATCCAGGCACCAAGGCCCTCTCCTCCCCGCTGGCCGCCATGCCCATGGTCAAGCTCCTGCTCATCCACCCCTCCTCCTCCAGTTTTCTGGATCTGATTTTCTTTCCTTTCTCCCTGTCCTGAACCGCTTTCTTGCTCTCACTTTCCCCCTCATCTCTCCTCCCCAGGTCTCAGCTTCAGTGTCTCTCTTTTTGGGACACCTGACTCCTACACCCGGGCAGCCACCATTGTTCGCTCTCACAAGATCTGGCACACTTCCTTCATGGCTTGTACATGTGTCATTAAAAGCCCGTCTGTGTAATTACTTGTTTACTCTTCTGGTCCCCTGCCAGGCTACATTCCATGAGGTCAGGAACTGTTTCTTGGTTCACCGCTCTGTTCCCAGAATTCCCTGCAGCGTGGCCCTCAAAAAATATTTGCTGTTTATACGGAAGGGTGAAGCCATATTTTGTACTCTTTTTCAAAGCTGCATCATTGCTTAGGAAGTTTTGTAGAACACTCAATCGTGAAATTAAATTACAGTGAACCCTCAGCCCTCCTGAGCTGTGGAGGACTTTACAGGGTACAAATCACTTTCTCTTCATTCATTCATTCTCTCACGCATCCGTCTGGAATGCCTACTGTGGACATGACACAGAGTAGGTCCGCAGTTCACCTTAAATTTTACAAACTGACTACTGAGGCTCAGGAGGCAACAGCCCATTTCTAAGAGGCTGAGAATCAGTCTGTATCCTCTGCTCCCTGAGGGCATGGTGATGGTGCAATTACAGGAAGATGTCAGTGAAAACAAAACATGGGATTATAGTAATCCTTCACAAACTGTTCTGGGCACGCCATCTACGCGGTATTCTCATCACCAATGAGTATGAGAAATACAGTTATTAGTAAGAACTACCAGGTACAACACGGTTTTTGGCAACCTTCCCCATACCACCCACCTAGTACACACAGCGTAAGAACTGACTTTCACACTTTCAAAAGTTATCAGCCTGCGGCCGTTCCTTGTTAGCAGGGACCCACGGCGGATTAGATGAGATTCTGCAGCCCAAGGAGACACATCTGTGGGCCAACAGTCCAGAAACGTTGGAAGTCTTACTCAGGAAAGGTGATGTATGAATACGTTTTCTGACTTTGCAGCTGTTTTCTTTGAATCCACTAACGCTGGGCGCTTAGGCAATAGTCTAAGTATGTGCGACTGGCTGGAGATGATCTGCTGCACCAAGTGCTGGGGTGGCAAGCACGAAGCAGCTAGGCTGACGTGGCCCCTCCCCTGGTGGCCCATCTTTCCCAACCCTCTCCCTCCCAGTCTTGCTTCTGGAGGGTCTTGGAGGGCCCAGGCCTTTGCCAATCCCCGCTTTGCTCCTCTGGGCCAAGCGAAGGAGGAGGTGCTGCCTGACAACGTTTCTCGAGAGAGACCCGGCAGATCCCTGAATCCTGCAGGGAGCCGGGACCTCTTCACTTCCAGAATTCTGTCAGATGCAGGAGGTATCCGTCAGACGTTTATGGCTTTGTTGAAGAGCAGTTAAAAGGATGGTTATATGATTCAGATAAAAACAATCTGCAGGGTCTGTCTTTGGCTTATTCCTCAGGGTAACCTGGTAGTTATATTATGGAAGTTTCTTCTGTGTGGTCACGATTTCCAGGGAAATAGATCCAATAGGATATGGATATCTAAACCCATGTTGTTGTTGTTGTTGTTTAGTCACTAAGTTGTGTCTGACTCTTTGCGACTCCATGGACTGTAGCCCACCAGGCTCCTCTGTCCATGGGATTTCCCAGGCAAGAATACTGGAGTGGGTTGCCATTTCCTTCTCCGAGGGATCTTCCGGACCCAGGGATTGAACCCGGGTCTCCTGTGACTCCTGCGTTGCAGGTGGATTCTTTACCACTGAGCCACCGGGGAAGCTAATCTATATCTACGTCACCTGTATCAATATCTACATATACCTCTATCTATCTATCTCTGTCTATCCTGAGAAGTCCCACACTCTGCCCCCTGCAAGCGGAAGACCCAGGAAAGCCGCAGGTGTCATTCTAGTCTGAGTCTCAAGGCCTGGGAGCCTTGAGAGGGAGCCGGTGGTGTAGGTCCCCTGTCCATGGGCAGGAGAAGACCTCTGTCCCAGCTCCTGCATCAGGTGGGAAGGGGCCGAATCCTCCCTTCCTGGAAGGGCTGTTTTATTCAGACCCTTAGAGGATTGGATGAGGCCCACCCACCTTGGGGAGGGCAATCTGCTTTCATGAGTCCACGTTCAAATGCTATTCTCATCTGGGAGCACCAGCACAGACACACAAAAATAGTGTTTCACCCGGGTTGCCCCTGGCTCGGTCGAGTTGACAACAGGAAATTACCCATCATGGGTTGCTGTTGCTCACTCTAGCCTGGAGGCATCTGAAGGGCCCAGCCGTGCCCTAGCTCCTCCTCCTTCAGTGCTGCTAAGAGAGACCACCAGGAGTGGGGCCAGTCCTGGCCAAAGGTTCTGGGAGACCTTGCACCCTGGGAGGCCAGGCACAGACGTGAAGATCAGGGCTGAGGATGCTGCACAAGAGGTTGCTGGCCACTTGCATTTGGTAGAGAATCATTCTGGCTGACTTCAGGCTTTGGATGTTTCCATCCAGCTGTCATATCAAGGCTGACTCACAGATGAAGCCTGAACCTCGGCCTCATTTTTTCAGTTATAAAAAAGTTCATCTCTTTGAGGTCCCTGGCTGACTGTGGGATTCAACAGTGCCACAGCTGAACAGGAGGGAGAGGCGGCTGAGTCATGCATGTAGAAAGTACCCCCTTGAGAAGGTCAGGATGAAAGTGCCTCCTGAATGGGTTTGCCCTGCTCCCTAGAGAGAGGAGTCTTGCTGACAGTAGCGGGGCTCTGTAGCTTTGTAGCTGCGGGTGCATGGCCTCAAGTTATGGCTTTTATAACAAGCCAGTGACACCACAGCTTGGTGACCCATGGGAAGCTCATGGTGGCAGCCCCACGGGGACATGCCAGTGTGTTTCTGGTGGGGAGTTTAGGCCTTCCTGCCTGGGCCCATGTCCTATGGAGTCTGTGCTCAGAGCTTGTCCCTTGTCTTTGACGGAAGGGAAAGAGCCACCAGGGAAACCCATCTATATATCTGTATCTGTTCTCTCCATGCCTCCCACCTCCTGACTGCTCTATCCTACCCCTACCTGAACCCACTTCTTGACCCCTCTGCCCCCCTCTTTAACTGATCACATTCTATTGGACCTTTAGGGTCAATATCAAGATTCATATCACCTGCAAAGTCTTCCCAGCCTAACTATGTCTCTGAGATGAGACCAGGGTCAACTGAGCAGTTGCCTCTTCGTGGAAATATACATGGTCCCAGCATCCTCCTTGTCCCAAGCTCCACTCCCAGTGATGCCTTGTGCCCTTATCTGGGTCCGGCTCATCACTGTCCCCAGGAATCAGGCCACCACTCAGCAATCCAGGTGCCTGGCCTTGACCTTGACCCCAATTCCACCCTGAAGACTTAGGAATGGCTTGTAAAATGCAGGCACTGTCTCAGGAGCTTTGGCGACTTGTCAGCTAGTCAGTCATGAGTCTGAAGCCCCGGAGGGACTTCTACATCTTTGTGAAGATGGCTCAGTGCTCCTAGGGTTGCTGGAAGCTTGGCACAGCCAGCTGGGACAGCCGAGATTCAGGAGCAGCATAGAGCCTCACAGGTGCCAGAGTTGCTGACCACTGAGTGTGCAAATCCACAGGCGCGTCTCCCTGCACACTTCTGCCTCCCAGCCGCTGGCAGCTCACCCCTCTATCCCCCTTTCTCAGCTGTGCACAGAACAACAGGCTGTGATCAGGTGTTTTCCAGGGCTTGGTGAGGGTTTCCCTCACCTCTTACTGATCTGGGCCACTCTGGAGAAGAGCTGGACTCAAACAGGCCCAGAAGAACTCTGGATCCGTCCAGCGAGGCACCACTAGCTCCAGAGATCATGCTTCTGAACACTCAGTCCCCAACCTATTCCACTCCAGTTTGGTTCAGTTCAGTTGCTCAGTCGTGTCTGACTCCTTGTGACCCCATGAACTGCAGCACGCCAGGCCTCCCTGTCCATCACCAACTCCCGGAGTTTATTCAAACTCATGTCCATTGAGTCGGTGATGCCATCCAACCATCTCATCCTCTGTCGTCCCCTTCTCCTCCTTCCCTCAATCTTTCCCACCATCAGGGTCTTCTCAAATGAGTCAGCTCTTGGCATCAGATGGCCAAAGTATTGGAGTTTCAGCTTCAACATCAGTCCTTCCAATAAATACCCAGGACTGATCTCCTCTAGGATGGACTGGTTGGATCTCCTTGCAGTCCAAGGGACCCATCCCCAAATCCTAGGACAGTTTCTCATAGACAAACTTCCTTACGTGGTGAAAATGCGTATCAGTGGTTTTTGTTCTCACTGGGGTGGAACTAAAGATAGCTCGGGGTGCCACCTTAATATTCAGCGTGGAAAGGGCCTTTTCACAAATTTTCTTGGTATTTCCAAGGGACCAGTGTGTGTGAGGAGCAAGTCCTTTGGTTGAGTGGCACTGTGATCACCCACAGTCTCACTGGAGGGGCTCCTTGAGAGGCAGAAAACCCTCCCAGCCTGCGATTTCTGGAAGGAGGCCTTGCTTTCATCATCAACGTCATCACATCCTTACCCAAACTGAGGAGAAGGGTCATCTGGTTCCAGAACCATGAGAGAATTCATCATTTGACTGTGTGCCTTCGATTCCAACAAGCTCTCCATTCGCCACACTTCCTCTGTTGTCGCTGTTTAGCTGATAAGTCGTGTCTGACTCTTTGGCGACTCTGTGGACTGTCGCCCGCCAGGCTCCCCTGTCTGTGGGATTTTCATTTCCTCTAGCACTTTTCTAAACATCTGGTGTAACAGGTTTTAGAATTTGATTACAGCACCATCTACTGGGTGCCGGGCTTCTCATTTTTCTAGGCCTTCCCTGCACGTTGGGTTTTTGTCCTTCTTCCTGTTTTCTCCTCTCTCCTTTGCTTTCTCTTCCAACAAAATTACTGATGGTTAGCTTGAAAAGGTGCCGTCAATTAATTCAAAAAAGTGAGGCTCTTCTAAAATGATGAAAAGCTTACCTCCTTTGCCAATAAATGCTTACAAAGACAATGGCCTGCGCTTACCTTGATGCATCTCATATGATTATTTCCTGGGATCAATAATCTCATCAGTAGGCTGGGTGATGGGGACGTCACGGTAATGAATGGCTGGGCACTGCGGCCATCAGAAGTGCCGTCCTTAGCCCCGTCACCTCGGAGCTGCCCCAGGGCATGACGGGAGTCCGGGCCATGCCTGGCCAAAGGATTAATCATAGTTATCCCTAACTCATATTCGTGTAATTTGCCTGCCTTATGCGGCCTGCCCCGCATTGATCAGCATGGATTTCCTGTTGCACAATAGTTCTCTCTGGCAGCACCGAGGCAAGTGGGAAGGACTCTGTGTAGGTGGCAGAGAGGGACAAATTGCATTAGTCACGCTCAGGAAGTAAGAAAAACGCAGCCCTCCAGAGCGTTGTTGGAGCGTGCTTCTGGAAGCCAGGCCAGGAGCTCTTGGGACTTTGGGAGGGAAGACGAGGTGGTTCTGAGTGCTCACAGGAGCTATGTCTGGGCCAGGCCTTGCCATGGGCCTCCACGGGTCACTTGCGGCCACTGGAGGAGACTGGCCAGCTGGGGAAGGGGCATCTTCTCTATCCCGTTTCCTGAAAGGCACTGGCTGTGCTTTCTCAGAGACCTGGTGAAAAAAGTCCCAGGCTTTGGTTTCCCCTGAGGCATTGACCTATATAGAACATCCACTGACAAAGGCCGTGGCTTTGTGGTCACAACACAGGGCTCCCGTCAAGACGCAGAACCAGCCATATCTGTCCGTTGGCCATGGCACAGACAACTTCATCTCTGAGCTGTTTTCACTCTGGATGGGTGTGGAGGTGATGGGCTATAGAGGCAGGTCTACGCTCTCCGAGTATCTCCTTCTCCTGGACAACTGGCTTTAATTTGGCCCTGGCCGGTCCCTGGGCAAGGAGTGGCTCTGCCCCGTCACACATCCACAGGAACTTTTCTCACCTCTGAACCTGTTTGGAGTGTGGTCCCTCTGCCTGGAATGCCCTTCTCTCTGATCTTTCCCTTTAAACCTTTGAGTTGCATCCCTGCTGACTCTACCCTCTCCCAGTCTTGTCGGCACGTTTCATCCAGGATTTTAGACGTCTGTCCACTCGCCTTCCCTACTGGGTCGAGAGACCAGGAGCCCCTGCCTCTGTTAAACCCTGGATCTTTGTGCCCCTGTGGCCTGGCACACAGGCTCTCAATCATTACTTCACTTGTATTCAGTGTGTTGAGCACTGGCTTTCTTCTGGGTGGTAGGACTGCAGTGCTGAGCAAAGTAGCCTGATCCTGGTCATGGAGCCAGCAGTCCAATGTGGGAACAGATGGTAATCAGCTAGTCCCACGGTGAGGATGGGGACTCCAGAGACATGGGTGAGTGTAACCAACCTCAAAGATCAGGTGAGGCTGCCTGGAGGAGGGGGTGCTTCATCTGACCTTCAGGATGGGGCAGGGGGATGGGATGATGAAGGTGGGTGGGAAGGTGGGCAGAGGAGCGTGTCCCCAGAGGGAAGGACTGTCGCCTAGAGCCTTTAGAGGGAGCGTGGTCCTGTCAACACCGTGTTTTTTGGTCTTCTGGCTCCAGAACTGTGAAAGAATTCATCTCTGTTGTCTTCATCCACCCAAGTTGTGATGCTTTGTCATGGCAGCACTTGGAGAGTCACCCAGTGGTTCTGAGGAAACGGAGCTCTGTCATGAGGGGCTGGTCTGGAGCCAAGATGGGAGAAGGAGAGGGAGGCTGGTGAGAGCACAGCTCTGGGCTGCGGAGTCTTGTCTCAGTCTTGCTGGAGGCGTGTCCTGTGTCCCAAGAGTGGTGCATCTCAGCGAGGCCTCCCCGGCACAATGGTAGGGGGTTCCCAGAGGGGCAGGCAGGGCTGCGGGAGCCTGCTGATGGTGCCCCAGAGGGGTGTGGAGGGGTGGATGCAGAGAGGGAATCAGAGGGATTCTTGAGATGCAAGGTAAATGATCAAACGTTTGAATAATGAAGGAATGACTGGGGCCAAACCACCTGCAGGGGAAGAGAGGAGACCAGCGTTCAGCTGAAATCCTCTGTGTGCACGGAGCAGAGATGGGCCAGGTGCCTGGGGACAGAGGACGTGTGTGTTAGTCCTTCAGTCGTGTCCAACCCTTTTCGACCGCATGGACTGCAGCCTGCCAGGCTCCTCTGTCCATGGGATTCTCCAGGCAAGAATACTGGAGTGGGTTGCCATGCCCTCCTCCAGGGGATCGTCCCAACCCAGGGACTGAACCCGGGTCTCCTGTATTGGCAGGAAGATTCTTTACTGTCTGAGCCACCAGGGAAGCCCCTGGGACAGAGGAAGGGTTGTGCTATTTTAAACTTGCACAAACAGGATAGGACAGTGAGCACAGGCCCAATTTTGAGACTGACTCTTAGGGAGATGAACTGAGAGTGTGGGCAGTTATCCAATGGCCTGAGATTCTGTGGACGGGGGACTCTCGGTTTCCCACACAAATTCCTGCTCAGTGCGGGGTGCGGGGACTGGCTTGAATTTTCTGTATCTCTTGCTTGGGGAGTGCACTTGGCTATAACTGTAACTTGCTGTTGCTGTAACAAATTATGACAAACTGTGACTTAAAACAGCAGAAGTTTCTTCTCTCCTTGTTCTGGAGGCCAGTCTCACTGGGCCTCAATTTGAGGTGTGGGCCGGGCTGGCTCCCTCTTGAGGCTGCAGAAAAAGAGCCATTTAAACCTCTTCCAGTTTCTGGTATGGCCCGTATTCCTTGACTTTGGCCACATTCCTCCAGTCTCTGCCTCTGTGGTCCCATCACCTCCTCCTCTATACACCTGTGGGTAGAGTCTTCCCCTACCTCCCTCATTTAAGGAGATGTATGATCACATTTAGGGGACATGGAGGAATCTAGAATGATTCCCATCTCAAGATCCTTAACCTAATCATACATCGAAAGATTTTTTTTTTAGATCAAAGTATAATTGATTTACAATGTTGTGTTAGTTTCAGGGATACCGCAAAGTGAGTCAGTTATATATACATATAAAGCTGTGCTATACTGTAGGTCCTTGTTGATTATCTGTTTTATATACAGTAGTGTGTATATGTTGATCCCATACTTGTAATTTATTCCCCTCTTCCCCTTTTCTTGGCAGCCATAAGTTTTTTCAGTCTGTGAGTTTGCTTCTGTTTTGTAAATAAGCTCATTTATATCATATTTTTAGATTGCATTTATAAGCAATATCATATGATATTTGACTTTCTCTGGCTTGCTTCCCTTTGTCTGATTAGGTCCTTCCATGTCGTTGCAAATGGCATTATTTCATTCACTGTCCTGGCTGAGTAATATTCCATTGTGTGTGTGTGTGTGTGTGTGTGTGTGTGTGTGTGTGTGTGTGTGTGTATATACCACATCAAGATTCTTTATTAAAATGCCATATAAGATAACAGTTTTCAGAGATTAGGTTGTGGATTTCTTTCAGGTGAGAAAGTGTTAGTCACTCAGTCATTTCCAACTCTTTGCAAGTCCATGGACTGTAGTCCACCAGGCTCCTCTGTCCATGGGATTCTCCAGGGAAGACTACTGGAGTGGGTTGCCATTCCCTTCTCCAAGGGATCTTCCTGACCCAGGAGTCAAACCCAGAGGAGGATATCATCCAGAATTTTCAGTTTAGAAAGTGTTTTTACGTGCAGTTTCTGGGTCATCCTCCAAACTTTGGTGAGGGGAGAGATGCTGCCTTGCTCTGTCCACGTCATGGGTGTGGGGCTGTGACTGTGAGCTCTGAGGGTGTCTGCTTCAGGTCTAGAAGATTCCCGGGGATCAGTCTGTTCCTTAGAGGATGACTCAAGGATAAGTTACCCTGTCTCTGAAACCAACGGCATTCCAGGTGCTGGCAGCTGGAGTACCGGATCCCAGATGCTAGACAGGCTTATGCTCATTTGTCTCCCACCTGAGAGAGGAAGCCCGAGGAACACATTCTTTGCAGTCAAACAAACCTGCATCTGACTGTGCCTGCTGATCTACTCCAGATCTGTGAACTTGGGGCTATTACTCACTTTCCCTGGGCCTTAATTTTCTCATCTGCAAAATGGGAACAATAGAGGCTATAACATTTAAGGTTAGCAACATAAAACAATATAGCATTTGTGAGATGAGAATCACTCCCTGATATTTGACACGTAAGGGATATTTCATTTCTGTATGTTTCTGCATCAAATCTCACCCGGCCCCTACTTGTCCTTTTGGCAAGAATTCTCCACCATCACCTCAGGGCCACCCTTATCTTCCTGGGGATTGTGTTAGATTCCAGGGCACAAGCAGCCCATTTTGATCACCACCATGTAAGCCCCTGGTCCAATTCCACTGGACGGTTTCTAAGTGGTGATGCTCCTCCGCGCCGTGAGCCAGAGAATTCTGGCAGCAAGGCCAGGCTGGTGGTCGCCCTGCCTGCAGGAGATCTGCCAGCAACCCTCTGCCAGGCTCAGCCCTCAGCATGTTGCAGGAAGGTGGGCTCCAAATGTCCCCCTCTCCCCAAACCCTCGCAAGTAAATCCTGTCCCAGTCCAGGTAGGCCCACCTCCTCTCCCCATCTCTTCCCCGGAAGCCAGAGTCCCTCTCTCTCCTGCCCCGTTCATAAATGAGGTCTGTTTAGGGTGGCCTCTGAGGTCCTGATAAACTCCCTTCCTTGCAGATATTAAAATCCCTAAAACCTCTACTTACCCCTCAGGGAGCAAGGAACGTGTGTGTGCTCATTCACGTTCCGCTCTTAGCAACACTACGGACTGTAGCCCACCAGGCTGCTCTGTCCACAGGATTTTCCAGGCAAGAGTACTGGAATGGGTAGCCGTTTCCTTCTCCAGGGGAATCTTCCTGACCCAAGGATCAAACCAGGGTCTCCTGCATTGGCAGGCGGATTCTTTACCACTGAGCCATCTGGAAAGCTCTAATAAGGAAGAAAGGGCTCTAAATAAACCTGGCTTACCTGGGAGTGGAGTGGGTATAAAGAAAATTCCTTCTATTCCCTAGTTTATAACAAAGGAAAAAAAAATCAGATACAGCTCACCTCTCAGCAGTGCCTGGAGTCCATCTGAGAGAGTGGATTCCCCTCCCCGCCCTCCGAACTTCCATGGGCTACTGTCCACCCATGACACAGAGTAACAGAAGTTGGAGGCCATTCCCTGACTGTGACAACCTCAAGGTCGGTTCCTCTACCTGGGACTGCCTGGAGAAGGAGGTGGACGGCGCTGGAAGTGGAGTCCGTCAAGAGCTGGATCAGTTGCTGAGACCCCGCTGGGGGGCTGTGTGGCCCTGGGTAAGGGAACTCAGCACGCGAAGGAGCCTCGCCGACTTCCCAGGCAGTCCTCTTCTGGGCTGTGCAAAGACAAAACTGAGGCCGGCCACTGTCCCCTGGAGAGAGCCCCAGAGGCTGGGAGGAGCCTGTGGGAGCAGGAGGTCTCGGGGGACCTGTTGGAAGGCACATCCAAGGAGAGCGAGGACCAGGGCTTCTTTGTTCCTCTTCCAGGAAGTTCAGGGCACACAGGTCAGGCTGTTCAGGTGAGTGCGCTATGCTTAGAGAAGCAGCAGCATTAGCACCTGCGCAGGAAGTCTCCGGAAAGCTGGAGGTGTGAGCGTGATCTCCTGAGTGCCATTTAGTCTCATCCACAGACTCGAAGAGAGGAATGTGGGGCTGTTTGTCCCTGGCTGCTCTGGGATAGATTTGGAGTTGCTGGGAAAGGAGGTGGAGGTACATTTTCGGAGGCGGCGGATGGCTTCCATGGGGTCCAGTCCTCTCACCACCGCCCGTGTGAGTGATGCTACGGAGGAGAACGGATGTGGAGCAAACAGTACATCTTGGCTCTTTCCAAGCTTCTCGCATTGATGCCCGCTTAGGTCATTTTTCTTTCAGCCGCGGTCCTGGAGAAGGACGGTGCTGCTAGGGAGCCAGGGGTGCTAAGGGTAGGAGAGGCTTGTTCTGGTCATGCAGGTAGGAAGGAGCCGCACAGATTCGAACCCAGGCCTTGCGGCCCCAGGGCTCCCTACTCTCCTGCCCACGCCAGTGCCAGCACATGGCGATGCAGGGGTGTCTAAGGCGGCTGCAGAGCAGCACCGCTGCACAGGTTCCCTGTGTAAGCCCAGGAAGCCAGGACTCATCATGTAGCCGTGGAAGGCTGCTGTTTTGTGAGATTAATCACAAAGTTAGTGTTTTGGCATTTCCTGCTACCTTCCTTCCACCCTCTAACCGAGGCAACAGAAGAGCAAAAAAGTCAAAAACTTTTGACTTCTAACAGACTAGGTCTGAGCACAGAATCGTTTGAAACAACGTACATCAGTGTGCTGGAGAAGACTCTTGAGAGTCCTTTGGACAACAAGGAGATCACACCAGTCCATCCTAAAGGAAATCAGCCCTGAATATTCATTGGAAGGACTGATGCTGAAGCTGAAGCTCCAGTACTTTGGCCACCTGATGTGAAGAGCTGACTCATTGGAAAAGACCCTGAGGCTGGGAAAGATTGAAGGTGGGAGGAGAAGGGGGTGACAAAGGATGAGATGGTTGGATGGCATCACCAATTCAATGGACAGGAACTTGGGCAAACTCCGGGAAATGATGAGGGACAGGGAAGCCTGACATGCTGCAGTCCATGGGGTCACAAAGAGTTGGACATGACTGAGCAACTGAACAACAAGGACATATCAACCAAAGCCAGTTTTTCTTATCCTGTGGCTAGATAAGTTGAAGGAGGAAGTGAGAGGGAGGAGAAGGCTTTGACCTTCACAAGAAGGGGAGGATAGTGGAGCCTTCTCCAGATTTGGGGACTGAAAACAGAGGATACCTGCATGTCCCATCCCTGGGATGAGGTCTGGGGAGCCGGTGGGATCCCCTGAACTGCCCTTCACCAATCACTGGGCCGGAGCTGTGAGCAGAAATAGCCCGGCACTGGGTGTCTTCGCAAAGGGAGTTTGAGTGACCCCAGAGAGGTGTGGGAGCAGCCAGATGTCTCTGGGTGCTGAGGGGTGCTGGTGGGAGGAGGGCTGGGCGGAAGGGGTCAGGGGGAGAGACGTCGGGATGAGTTGGGAGGCAGAGGGCACAGCAGGGTCCTCCCTGGACCAAGGGAAGTGGGTCATTGCTAAAAGCAGCAGGAGGGAGGACATATCAGCGGCCCTGCAGGAAGATGACAGCGGCCAGGACCAGACCTGGCTGCATGTAAGCCCCAGCCCACACCCAAGTAGGGCCCCAGGGCTGGCTAAACCAGTGCTGAATTAGTCGAATTAAAAAAATGTTTTTTATTTTTATTTTTTGGCTGTGATGTGCCACATGGGGGATCTTAGTTCCCTGACCAGGGATCGAACCTGGGTCCCCAACATTGGAAGTGCTGAGCCTTACTGGACCACCGGGGAAGTCCCTGAACTAGTTGAAAATTATTTTCAAGCATGGTTCCCTCAGTGGCTCAGCAGTGGAGACTCCGCCTGCAATGCAAGAGACTCAGGAGACCAGCCTTCTATCCCTGGGTTGGGAATATCTCCTGGAGGAGGAAATGGCAACCCATTGCAGTATTCTTGCTGCGAAAATCTCATGGACAGAGCAGCCTGGTGACCTACAGTCCATGGGGTCACAAAGAGTAGGACATGACTGAGCAATTATGCATGCACTTGTAAGTTTCAGGGAAATGAGGACTCAAAATAAAAATTAGGTTCACATATGTTAAACAGACATTACCCATCTCACTCACCTGGCTTTGGAACTTGAGACATCTTCCTGGGGCGGCAGAATCTCCGATTCCTCGTCCCTAGATGTTTACGGCTCAATTTTTCCAGTAGAAAATTAATTCGCCTTCTCCAAGGAGAGAAAGGACAGTAACAGGACGGGCTTGCTCTTCTTCAAGTCCCTGGAGCCGTAAGCCTGACCACGGAGAGGCCAGTGGGGTATGAGATTGGAGTTTTAAACTGGACTCAACTGAGGTTTTAACAACTGAAATAACCTGCAAAGTTTTAGAAACTGCCCACTAACCCCTTACAGGATATACTCCCCACATGGAAGGAGGGACATTTGGCACCACAGTGTCGGGGGTATTCGGAGAAATAAAATGCTTTCGCATTTGCATGCTGCTTGGTGGGGATGGGTCGATAAACCACTGAGTGGGCCTGGCAGTGTTTGCTCTGCCTCGGGTTGGCTTGGAGGGTCTGGTTCTGGGACACCAAGGATTCTCTCTGAGCCTGCTGCCGGGGTGATCAAGGGGTCTGATGACCTTAATTCTGCTCCCTCTAAATGGCCACAGACAGTTCAAGGTGAGATGGCAGTGTCTGCCTGTCACATCCCCGGGTGAAGGAATGAGAGCAGGGCTGTCTCTGTTTTGAGGAAAACTTGGATGTGTTGTGCGTGGACACTAAAGGACCCTGGGCCTCTGGGGTGGCTTCCTTGCCCCATCCTTGACCCGGCTGCCTGAGTTTATCTGGTTTTTGACGCCAAGAATAAGTAGAAATTAGTTATTATCTGCTTGCAACACAAAGGTAGACTGTTAAAGCATAAACACTTTTATTATCCCCATAATAACAAAAGTTGTCATTTAGTTGCTCAGTTGTGTCCGACTCTTTTGCGACCCTATGGACTGCAGCCTGGCAGGCTCCTCCGTTCATGGGATTCTCCAGGCAAGAGTACTGGAGTGGGTTGCCATTTCCTTCTCTAGGGAATCTTCCCTACCCAGGGATCAAACCGGAGTCTCCTACGTTGGCAGGCGGATTCTTTACCATTGAGCCACCTGGGAAGCCCTATAATAAAAGTAGGCTATTTTTAAAAAGAAAATCTGATGAACGATGCCCAGTGCATTTGAGAATGAGGAAATACCTCCTTCCATATGTATGACTTTTACCCAGCCAATAATCCACAGTTTAAAGAACTTTCTTAATTTAATAAAGAGGCAATTTTAAACTTAGATCTGGAAAACCCTCATACCTCCAGCACAGGGTTTCAGTGAAATATCCCTCAACATGAAAATATAGACAGTTAGTTTTTTCTTCCAAAGTGAAACCCTGCGAGCTCCCCATTCCTGGTTTATTATGCTTTCTGTATCTCTGCTCATTTTTCACTAGTATTGCATTAAGTATTGATATTGATTTCTTGTAAATAGGACTGAAATAGATGGCCCACAGTTTTTTGTTATTGTTCGGTGGCACTTGTATGTAATTTATTATGGCTGCAATGGAAGCTGCCCCGTGTTGCCATGGCTTAAATTAAACGAGCCACGCTCTGGCCTCTGCTCATCACCTACATCCCTCATTCCATATCAAAAATTACTATGTATAAAGTTTCTCTCCCCCTCTCCCCCTGCATAGGAACACTTACTGTGCCCCCTCTATTGTTTTCGAAAGTTTGTGCTGATAACTTGCGTCATTAGTGGTCGTTAGGAAGGTGGAGGGAAGGGAAAGTTTCCTCCTGGCAGTTATGTTTCATCTGAAAGGCTCCGAAGACAGGAGACCAGATTCTGGGCTGGGTTTAACCCTGTCCAGCTGGGTAAGCCTGGGCTGGTCCCCTTCTCTTTATGTGTGGTGAAGAGACATTTGTGTGCGGCTGTGAGGATGAGCCCAGCAGGCCCAGGGCTGGGAGCTGGGGCCCTTGGCCCCAGAGTGTCTCCAGAGTGGCCGGGGGTAAGCGGGAGGGGCTGGCAGGATGTTCCCGAGTGGTTCTGGTGGGCCGAGGGTGCCTCTCGAAGGCAGAGCAGCTCGCATTTTCCTTCTGGGCACAAGCAGCCTCTGGGATCCCATCCAAGGAGTGGTGCAGGGTCGATCTTGAGGCCAGAGAGTGGCCCTGTCCCAAACAGGAGAGGGCGAGGGTGTGGGGGGTGTCCTGGCAAGAAAAGAAAGCCAGAGTTCTCTCTGTGTGTCTGTCTGTTGGGGCTGCTCAGCTGGGCCAGGCCGGGAAAGCCACATCGAACAATCTGGGAGAAAAGGGGTGACCGTGGGCTCCCAGCAACCACCCAACCCCCATCTCCTGGTGCTGTGTGGCTGAACTTCGGGCCTTTTGTGTCTTGAACTGTGTTGGGTGCAGTTGTCAAAGGACAGAAGGGCCAGAGTCTCCAGGAACTGCTATGCCTGGGGGAAAGGATGGGCCCGGTATTAACATGCAGCCTGTGTGTGTGTGTGTGTGTGTGAGTAGCCCCTTAAGTGTGGGCATCTTTATCCCTGCAGCATCTCTTCCTGGAGACACGTCCAGGTCGCCTCCTCTGAGACCCATGTGGTTGACACTCCAGATGATTCCCCATTAGGTGTGAAGGATTCTACAAGACAACTTATAAAGTGCCTCACACAAGACGCTGGCCGCCTCCACATCCTCTGCTTTTGAAGGCACCGAGTTAGACATTTCTGCATTCAGCGCTGGGGCAAAACAGAATCTATTAATTAGACTTCCATCTCTATTGATAATGGGACCCATGGGCCCGCCACTGAAGTGGACGTGGCCCTTTTGTGGCGCGGCGGTCTCGGTGCTGCTCATGTGAATTAAGCCTGACTGCGGCAAGAAGGGCCCCTCTTGAGTCTCCCACTCAGACCTGATGACTCCCATTCTCCCTCCAACCACTTAAGGAGGCTGGCTGCCCTCCTTTCTTCCTGTCTGCTGGGCTTTTCTGAAGCAGCTTCTGCTCTGACTCAATTTGGGGCCTCGCGCAAACTTGCAGCGTTTTCCCAACATGGGAGCCAAAAAGCCTTCTCCAGTCTCTCCAGTCCTTGGGTCCTTCCTTCCTCTATCCGTATCTCCCTCCCTCCCTGCCTCCCTCCCTCTTTCATTAAAAAGTGAAGGTGTTAGTTGCTCAGTCATGTCCGACTCTTTGCGACCCCATGGACTGTAGCCCATCAGGCTCCTCTGTCCACAGGAATTTCCAGGCAAGAACACTGGAGTGGGTTGCCGTTTCCTTCTCCAGGGGATCTTCCTGACCCAGGGATTGAACCCAGGTCTCCGGCATTGCAGGTACATTCTTTACCATCTGAGCCACCTTTCATTATTAAAAATTAAATGATGAATGAAACATACTATAATGAAATAAACTGTATAAAAAAACAGAGGTAATAAACACTCAACACTCAAGATAGCCTCATTATTTTACAATATTTTATCATCTGTGTCAAAGGTCAGTGACTTTTTTTTCTCTAAAAGCCCAGATGGTAAATATTTTGAACTCTGCAATGTATATGATTGTTGTTGCAGCTACTCAGCTCTGCTGTACTAGGGTGAAAGCAGCCTCAGACACAAACTGGACAGGCATGGCTGTGTTTCAGTTAGACTTTATTTACAAAGCTGGTAGCATAGATTTATCCCACAGCCTGGGCTATAGTCTGCCAACCCCTGATCCATGCCCTGGAGGTTATTTATGTCTGCTACATCTGCTTGGTGGGAATATTCTGTAACTGTGTTACTGTTCATCTCGTCCCAACTTCACTTTCCATGGTGGCTTGAAATCGGCTGCGGTGGCAGTATCTACGCTAGAGCAACTGGCAGTTGCTAAGAATCATGGCTTCTTTTCCCTGAGACCTGGTTGAGCACTCACGGGTGCAAAATGGTGCATCTGACTCCTGATTCTTCATCGCATTAGCTGGGTGTCCTCAGGTTCATTTCTGAACTCTCTGTGCTTTAGTTTCTTTGCTTGTTGATCCCTTCCTCTCGGGACTGTAAGTAATAAACACTTCTTTCAATGGCACTGACCCCAACTGAGCATCACTCAGTTGTGGAGACAATTTAATCACTAGCAAGGTACCATCATAAAACACTCCCCTCTGCCCCTCCAGCCTCGTCTCCGACCCTGCCCCCTCTCCACTTCACTGCAGATGCACTGGCCCCCTTGCAGCTCCTCAGTTACGCGCAGCGTGGTCCTGCCTCAGGGCCTTTGCACCTGCTGCTTCCGCTGCCTGGGCGCCTCCTCCTCCAGCTGTTCTCAGGGCTCATCTCTTCATGTCCATCAGATGTCTGCTGCCTTAAGACTCAAGTAACACACACATTCCTCTACACTCCCTATTTCTCCAACCAGTTTCATTTTCCTCTTGCTGTCTCACCACTACCTGACATGACACACATGTATTTCTGTCCCTGTTTGAGCGCCAACCCCATGAAGGCAGGGGCCACGTTTGTTCAGTTGGTTGATGCATCCCTGGTCCCTAGAACAGGGCCTGGAGTATCACAGGAGCTCGAGGAGTATTTGCTGCCTCCTAAGTAGACCCAGAGCCCCTTGCCTATGTCCTCAAACCTGCACAAATCGCCTTGCTCACAGCTGTTACGTGTTAGCCTTGCCCACTGGGGTCGGGCACCGGGTCCCTGGTCCTGGCATCTCCTGGCCACGGGGTCAGGTGGGGAGTGGCAGCCCAGTGCAGGTTTGTGGGCAGGTCAGAGTACCTCTCAGCAGGAGGGACTCAGCATGGGGAGAGAACACTTGCAAATGAAGGAATAAGGAAGCTTCCCGAGGAGGTGGCATATGGGTTGGGTGAGGGGAGAAGGGAAGTGATGCACAGAGTTACTGGGCAGAGGGTGTCCCATGAGCAGGTGGCTGAGACAGGTGAGTGCTCTCTGTGGAATGGCCATGCCCCCTCCCCAGCCATGTCTCTATTAGAGCTCCTGGGGCAGGCTGCCTCTCGCACACGTGTCCACTCTGACCTCAGGGCCTTTGTACATGCCGCTCCCTCTCGTGGAACATCCTTCCTGCAACTAGACCCCCCAGGAGCACTCACCTCTTCAACTGTCCTCCTCTCCCAGCTCCAAGCTCAGAGAAGAGGCCCTCCTTGACCCCATCAGGTCCCTCCATCACCTACTGCCATGACCCTGTGCCTTTCCTCTATGATTTATCATATGTTACAGATGGAGGTGAGAGTTTGTGTCAAGATTTGAGGACTGTTGCGGAGAAGGCAATGGCACCCCACTCCAGTACTCTTGCCTGGAAAATCCCATGGATGGAGGAGCTTGGTAGGCTGCATTCCATGTGGTCGCGAAGAGTCGGACACGACTGAGAGACTTCACTTTCACTGTTCACTTTCATGCATTGGAGAAGGAAATGGCAACCCACTCCACTGTTCTTGCCTGGAGGATCCCAGGAACGGGGGAGCCTGGTGGGCTGCCATCTATGGGGTCGCACAGAGCCGGACACGACTGAAGTGACTTAGCAGCAGCAGCAGCAGCCCTTCCCCCCCGACCCGGGTGGAAAGCACAGGGGTGTGGGGGCAGGGTCCATGTCCAGTTTGCTCAGCAGTGGGCTCCAGATCAACACCTGGCATGTGTGGGCACTCAGCACACCCAGAGGACCGAGTTAGGTCCAGCTGGGGAGTCACATACTAGCTTTGGGGTGTTATGGGGCACCAGCTAGGCAAAGCAGGGGGGGCCACACCAAATGGTTGGAGACCAAGCCCACAGAGCCCCTTTAGCCAAAGACCCAAGGATTAGGCAAGCACATGGAGATGCCGGGGGTCCTGGGTGCTGGTGGTGGGATGGGCTCCCAGACTCTTCCCATTGACCCCGCCTGGGAGAATGAGGGCGGATTCAGAAACCAAAGCCACTTAGGCAGTGGGTTTGTTTGTGGCTATAGCAAATTAGGCCTTTTAAGATCACAAAACCAAGCAGCGTGGCTGCAAACATGAGGTACCATCTTCCTTTAGCTTCTGGGAAACAGCTTTGTATTGAGAAAAATGTAGCCAAGCCTGAGAAAGAGTAGAACGCAGGTGGGGACTCCAGATCCACCCAAACCTGGAAGATGGAGAAAGCGTCAGGGCCTGAGAGCAGCGAGGCCGGTTCTGGCGCCGGGGCTGTGGCCCACCTGGGCATGGCTGCATGTCTTGAGTCTTGATGGCTTTCAGGTTTTGGGGAGAGACCCACGGCAAGGCCTGGATGCCTCATCAGTACCTAAGGAGGCTTGGCATCTAAGATCAATGCCACCCGTGTTTGGTGGGGGGTGCTCACAGACTCCTGTGAATCTTCTAGGAAAGATTCTTAGGTTCCTCAAGAGTGCAGAGTAAGCTACTGGTTTAGCACAGCATTCCAGGGCCTTGATCAGCCTTGTAGGCCTTTAATACGTATTTGCATGCAGGAGGGAAGGACAGATGGAAGGAGGGAAATGTGAAGGACAGATGGAACACAGGGAGGGCGGATGCCTCTTCTTCCCTGGCCCCATATCCCACGCTGACACAGTGTCCTCACCTCTCCCCTTCCCACGAACCCTTGCCCAGGGGAGTGAGCCGCCTTCCCGGCCTCCTCCTCATCTCTCTTCCTTAAGGGCCCCCTTTTCTCGGGGAAAACCTCTGTTTCTTCATCTGTAAGAAGGATGGTCCATTTCTTCTCTCATCACTTGGACTGTAGAAAGTTAGAAATAAAAGGAACCAAAAGGGAATAAGGGTAGGTCAGGGTCAAGGTGAGTCTAAACCTTGCTATCCCAGGAGATGAGTTTTCTTTACTGCTTCGGCCAAGAAAGAAGTGAGTATTTTGTCCCAGACTCTCACTGCCTCTCTTGTTTGTTTCTCTGCCTGACCTTGAACAGTAGATCAGATCCAGAGAAACACAAACCAGGAGAAAGTCTCCTGTCTCTCCCTTCCAGCTGGAGTGTGTTTCTGTGAAAGACGGTGTGCCAGGGTCTGTGAACCTTGGCGGTCTCACCAAGCACAGCTGGAGCGTGGATGGCCGCTGGCAGC
The DNA here is from genome assembly GCF_014754425.2 of Oryx dammah. NCBI lineage: Eukaryota > Metazoa > Chordata > Mammalia > Artiodactyla > Bovidae > Oryx > Oryx dammah. The sequence continues at coordinate 41,805,576 of NW_024070198.1, forward strand.
TGGTCAGAGGGGATGCTGGTGTTTCAGCCTGACAGCATCAGAGGGGAATCTGTCAAGGGCCACAGTGGGCGGGGACCACCCTGTGCAGTCTTTGGCTGCCTTTCACGGAGGGCCTGCACACTCTCCATCCTCTGGTGTCCCTGTTGATGTGATAAGAATGATGACAAAGCCACGGTCGCCATCACTCTGCAGGAGCGTTCATGCTGGACCGGGCGGGAGTCAGCGACAGGGGGCCGCAGTGAGGAGAAGCCCTGGGGCTAGTGTTGAGCTGCTGATGTTTTGATTGTTACTAGTTGCCTAACCCTGTATGAGTTGTTTAGAGTTTCTAAGGCCCAGGTATCTTACCTGTAAAATGAGAATAACGATAATACCAGCTTCAAGGTCATCGTGAGGATTAAATGAGCTCTCTCATAGATAGACCTGGAGATGACCATGGGCTACATTCCTTCAGTCATGTCTGACTCTTTCTGGCCCTACAGACGGCAGTCCATCAGGCTCCTCTGTCCATGGCATTTTCCAGGCAAGAATACTGGAGTGGGTTGCTGTTTCCTCCTCCAGGGCATCTTCCCGACCTAGGGATCAAATCCACTTCTCTCACATCTCCTGAATCAGCAGGAGGGTTCTTTACCACTAGCACTAAACTGGGAGATGTTCATACTAAGCGATATAAGACCAAGGAAAACAAATATCAGCTTCCCTGGTGGCTCAGTGGTAAAGAATCTGCCTTCAATGCAGGAGACGTGGAGACACTGGTTCAATCCCTGGGTCAGAAAGAATCCCTGAAGAAGAAAATAGCAACCTATTCCAGTATTCTTGCCTGGGAAATCCCATGGACAGAGGAGCCTGGGTGGAGCTACAGTCCATGGAGTCACAAAAGAGCTGGACATGGCTGAGCAAATAAAAAAGAATATATGGAATCTAAAAAAAATGATACAAATGAACTTATTTATGAAAGAGAAATGAGACTCACAGACTTAGAGAATGAATTTATGGCTATCAGAGGGGAGGGACAGAATGGGAATTTGGGATTGACATGTACAGACTGCTATTTCTAAAAGAGATAACCAACAAGAATCTACTGCATAGCACAGGGAACTTGGCTCAATATTCTGTAATAACCTAAATGGGAAAAGAATTTCAAAAATAATAGGTACATGTGTATACATAACTGAATCACTTTTCTGTACACCTGAAACTAATACAACATTGTTAATCAAATACAAAATAAAAATTAAAAAAATGAGCTCTGATTATAAAGCCCTTAGCAGACTGCAAGCCTATAGCGAGTGTTTAGCAAATATTAAGTTTCTGTTAATGTTGATAGGTCTCCCACAGCCTTGTGTTGTGGATGTAGTTATTTTCTGCGTGTTCTGTGTGAGGAGGCCGAGGTGCAGAGAGGCTTGGTAACTTGACCAGGGTCTCAGGGCTGGAGAGTGTTGTTGCTGGGCAGAAAGTAAGCTTTCGTTTTGTGGAAAGAAGGCTGAATAGTTTACAAGGTCCCATTAGGCAGTGTCCTTCTCAGAGAACATTTCTGTACACATCTCCCAGGGCAGATGTACAAAAGTTTCTCTAGGGTGTGTACCTAGGAGTGAGACATGGGTCAGACAGGAGGACAGTGTATTGTTCAAACCAGGACACTTTTGAGAGGGAAAGGGGCTGCTAATAACAGTTATTGGGCTAACAGATGTTTTCCCAGGACAATCCTAATTTTGAAATGTCCACCCATTTTTAGCAAAATCTTTAATGAAAAATACAAAGCTTTAGAAAAACATTTAACCCATATATGCTTCCCCCCTCAGCCACTTCTGACACACTCTGTGGTTTGGGGGATTTTTTTGTCCCGTATTTAGTTATAACAGCAGTTTGTTTAGGTTTACCTGGGTGTTGTTCCATGTTACTTGTTCACCATTCCTTCTTGCAGAATAGTCGTGCCTTCTGTTATCTTCCATTTATTCCCTAATAAATGCCTTTAAGGTGTCTCTGAGTGAAGACGCTCCTTTAGATTTGTTGGTAGAAAGCCTCTTTTTAAAATTTTATTTCTGCTTATAAAATTATATGAACCTGATTCTTAGTTCAAACTATGTTATTGAAAAAGTTTTGTTGGGAACAAATTTTAGGTTAACAGCTATTTCCTCTCTGCGCTGAAATGCTGTTATTCCATTTGGTCTTCTGGTTTCCTCTGGCGCAGTTGCAAAGTCTGCTATCTGTTTGTTTCTTTGCAGGTGGTCTATCTTTTCTCTCTAGCTATTTTTAACGTTGTTCCTTTGTCTTTGATGTTGCGCAGTTTCAATATAATATATTTAGATCTATCTATATTCTTTTCTATTCTTTTTGAGTTGACACTTTCTGTATGGATGCATATCTTTCATCAGTTTGGGAAATTTCTCAGCCATTTTCTTTAAAAAAAAATTCCCCTTTCCATTTTCTGCATTCTTATTTTTTTCCCCCCTGGGATTTTGATTAAGTTGGATTTAGAATTTTTAACTATAGCCTTTACAGATCTTAGCCTCTCTTTCATGCTTTAAATCTCCTGCTTCTTGTGATACATCAGTGCTCTCTCCCAGTTCACTGATCTCTCTTCTGTTGCATCTCATCTATTGTTTAACATCTGTTGTGTTTCTGATTTCAACAATTTTATTCTTAAAAGTTGTATTGGGTTATATCTCAGACAACCTTGGTTGTTTTGATGATCTTTTATTGCATGTTTATTTTTATGATTCTAATTTTAATTTTCTTAAACAATTAACAAATAGTTATTTCATATTATATCTATCTAATAATTCCAATTTTTGAGTTATTTGCTATCTAAGTTTATTTTTGGTGTTCCTTTCTTCCGGTCCCCGCTGACATACCCTAACTTGTTTTAATTTCTGCTATAAAGGAAAATGTGGGGTGGAATGGAGTGGGGAAGGGAAGTATGTGTGATTTATAAATAAAAATGGATGTTGAGAGATAAAGCAAAATGCCCCTTCAACTTACCAACCCCCAAACTTCCACCCTCATTTTAAATCATGGGACTTAATTCCTTACGTGTTTGGTGGTTTTCTATTGTGGAGCCACATTTGCAATCTCTTAATTGGTAGGAAATAGATGGAAAAACAGTGAAAACAGTGTCAGACTTTATTTTTTGGGCTCCAAAATCACTGCAGATGGTGACTGCAGCCATGAAATTAAAAGACGCTTACTCCTTGGAAGGAAAGTTATGACCAACCTAGATGGCATATTGAAAAGCAGAGATATTACTTTGCCAACAAAGGTCCGTGTAGTCAAGGCTATGGTTTTTCCAGTGGTCATGTATGGATGTGAGAGTTGGACTCTGAAGAAAGCTGAGTGCTGAAGAATTGATGCTTTTGAACTGTGGTGTTGGAAAAGACTCCTGAGAGTCCCTTGGACTGCAAGGAGATCCAACCAGTCCATTCTGAAGATCAGCCTTGGGATTTCTTTGGAAGGACTGATGCTAAAGCTAAAACTCCAGTACTTTGGCTACCTCATGTGAAGAGTTGACTCATTGGAAAAGACTGATGCTGGGAGGGATTCGGGGCAGGAGGAAGAGGGGACGACAGAGGATGAGGTGGCTGGATGGCATCACTGACTCGATGGACGTGAGTCTGAGTGAACTCCGGGAGTTGGTGATGGACAGGGAGGCCTGGCGTGCTTCGATTGATGGGGTCGCAAAGAGTCAGACATGACTGAGCGAATGAACTGAACTGAACCGAACTGAATTGGTAGCAGATACATTGCTCCAGAAAGGCTCTGTGTTAGTTTTCTTTCTTGTTACTAAAAAAGGGCTACACATGTGGGGTCACTTTAGCCTCTGTTGAGGTCTCTAAATGAATATGATCATATGTTTCATTCCTCCCCCCCCCCCCCCGATGGCAGCCCAAGGCACAGTATGTCAGTTGCAGAGCTGGTTCTAGGCTTGTGCTCAGAGTGGTGCCATCTTATGTTCTTACTGCAGGTTATATTTAGCTCAGGGTTTTTGTTTTTGTTTTTGTTTTTTGCAGGATGGGTGATAGGCAGGGAAGGGAGATCCCTGCACATTGAACTTATCTAACTCTATCAATGAAACAAATGCAGGAGGACAGTCCAGATCCATACATTTTTCATGGATGAAGAGCTCACATCTGTAAAAAGGGCATGACAATGCTGGTTCTTTCATGAGACTGTTTGGAAGACAAAGTAACTTAACTGAAAGAACTTTTGCTTTCAAAAGCTGTCTATCCATCACCTGTTCTGCTCACCCCACTCCTGCTGTTTTAAGGATCCCCCCCTTTTCCTCACATTTCTGATGAGCCACATCCCAGGAGGCCTCACATTCTGGAGTTTTCTGGACCTTGCTCCAGATAACCACTCCTCTTTTCTCAGCATCCTCCAACTCTCCACAGCTCTTGGCTTTGTGACTCTGGACTCTCTCTGACTTTGCCTCCTTCAGTCCCTTTGCCTTCAGTGTGTTAAATAGCTTTTCTTTTACTGGTGCTTAGACATCAGCTCTCCCAGCTGCTGTCTTAATCAGTCTCTCCAGTTTTTTAATCAGTCTCTCCAGTTCCATCATCTCTTATTATTTTGGCCACAAACTCCTTGCACCAACCTTACGCTGGGGACCCAGTGCTCACTCCACTCTCTCTGTCAATGCACAGTCCAACCAATTCCAGGGGAGGGGGAGTGTATACAGGAAGAATAGAAATTGAAAATGTTAGCATCACTTTTATGATTAATTTCTATTTGGAAATTACACTGCAGTTTGAGGGTTGGTAAGTTAGAAAGGCCTTTATATTTCAGCATCCGTTTTTATTTATAAATAACACATTCCTCCCTTCCCCCACTTCATTCTGCCCCCTAGTCTCATTCATAGCAGAAATAATTAAAATGGGTTAGAGTAAGTTAGTGGAGGCCAGAAGATAGGGCTCAAATGTTAGAGCCTGATAAACCTGCATTTAGGAACAAAAAGATTTCTAAATCCTGGGTAAGTAAAAGGTCTTAAAAACCTGTCAGCAGCAGAAACAAGAGAGTACATCTTAGTGATTTTCAGATAGGCGTGACTTCTTAGATAAAGCACAAGCAACAAAAGGGAAAAATAAACAAATTGGCCTATAAAAATTAAAAACTTTTGTGCTGAAAATGAAGCCAGCAAGAAGTGAAAAGGCAACTCATAAAATGGGAAAAGACGTCTGCAAATTATATATCTGAGAAGGGACTTGTATCCAGAATATATTAAAAGCTCTTACAATCAATAGTAAAAAGATAAATAACCCATTTTTTTAAATGGGCAAGGGATCTCAATAGACATTTCTCCAAAGAAGATATATAAATAGCCAAGAAACACAGGGAAGGTACTAAAAATCATTAGTCATTAAAGAAATACAAATCAAAATGACAGTAAAATACCACTTTGTACTCACTAGATGGTTAGGGCCCTAGAGACAGACAATGCTAAGAGTGGATGAGGGTGAGGAGAGAGTGCAGCCCTCAGATGTTTCTGGTGTAGCCACTTTGGAAAGTAGCTTGACAGTTCCTTAAAAAGTTAAATGTCAAGTTTACATGCTGATGCTGAAGCTGAAGCTCCAATGCTTTTAGCCGCCTGATGCAAACAGCTGACTCATTGGAAAAGACCCTGACCCTGGGGAAGATTGAGGGCAGGAGAAGAGGAGGGCAACAGAGGATGAGATGGCTGGATGGCATCACCAACTCGACGGACATGAGTTTGAGCAAACTCTGGGAGACAGCGAAGGACAAGGAAGCCTGGCGTGCTGCAGTCCACGTGCTCACAGAGTCAGACACAACCTAGTGACTGAACAGTAACAACAGGATTACATCTTGACCCTTTAATTTCACTCTTAGGTTTATATTCAAAAAAATTAAAACATACATCTTCATGAAAACGAACACAAATGTTCGTAGCAACACTATTTCTAATAGACAAAAAGTAGAGATGGTGCATATATTAATCAACTGAAATGGATAAACAGAATTTGGTTCATCCAAACAATGGAATCTGATTTGGCAATAAAAGGGAACGAAAATGCTGATGTATACTGTAACACGGATGAACCTTGAAAACAGGATGTTCGGTGAAAGAAGCCATCACAAAAGACCACATGTTGTATGATTCCATCAACATGAAATAAATGTCCAGGATGGGCAAATCCATGGAGACATGAAGCAGGCCAGTGTAGGGCTGGGGGCGGGGGGAGGTCAGGGGTGGGTTATGACTGCAGTGGGTGTGGAGTTTCTTCTGGGCTGATGAAAATGTTCTAAACTTAACCTGTGATAATGGTTTCACAGTTCTATACTCAAAACAACTGAACTGAGTGAATTATAAGATATCGTCATATCTTGATAAGGCTGCTAAAAAAAAACCAAACTGTCAGCACATTCTCTCTTCTGTCTTAGGATCTGATTAAATAGTGTGAACAAAATGTTCAATTAGGGAATTCCCTGGTGGTACAGTGGTTAGGACTCTGTGCGTCTACTGCAAGGAGTATGGGTTTTATCCCTGGTCAGGGAACTAAGCTCTTCTAAACTGCATGGTGGGGCCAAACAAAAAAATTAGGGCTGCCAAATTTAGCAAACAAAAATATAAGAAGCCCAGTTAAATGTGAATTTCCAAGACAAGGAATAATTTTCAAGTGAAGTATGTCCCAAGTATTGCATGAGACAAACTTAGAATGAAAATTTATTTGCTTATTTGAAATTCCAATAACTGGCCAGCTGTGTTTTATCTAGTTACCCTAATTAAAATATAACATAAGCCATACCTTTTCGTACAGAGCTTTACCATTTTGAAAACCATCGTCTCTCCATATGCAGCCCACAACCCCATGTTTTCCATTTCACAAAATGTTAACCTAGTAGACTCCTCCAGGTGACCCACTGGTAGTTCCAGGATCTGAACGCAGGTCTGCCTGACTCCCAACACCAGGGTCCTCTGCTCGAGAGGTCAGCACGTGGCTGATGGTGAGAGCCCCGTATCTTCCCTTGTTTCTGTAGGAGAAGCGGAGAAGGAAGCCTTCAGTCCTCATAGAGTTCCCTGCAGGGGCTCCAAGGCCTGGCTGTTGAGGGTGCTGGCCAAACAGAACAGTGAGTTCCCATTAGAATGTTCTTTTCTGGGAGGAGATAACAGGATAATAGGTACCTTACTTGCTTCCTGTAAAAGGAGTGACAAAGAGTCACTGGAGATTAGAGTAATTTAGAATGAGTTAAGCCAATGCCTGTGTTCCCTAGAGATCAATTTTTATTTTGAGGAGAGACAGTATAAGCAAGATGTAAAATAAAATTTGGCATTTCTTCTCCCACCTCAATAAGCCCGGGGGCTTTGGTCTCTGTGAGCACGAGGAGAGATGTGAGGATATGCTTCTGAAATCAAGGTTTGTGATGTAGGATCAAACGCTATCTTGGCACTGAATTCCTCTGCTGTTCTGGGAGAGAAAGTGGATGCATAAATGATGTTGTAAAGATGTATCACATTTCTGAGCAGGGTACACAGTCAAAAATGAAACTGGCCATTGGGAGGGCTGAAATCATGCTTTTCTCCATCCTGATGGTCATCATAACACGTTATTCTTGCTGGCATGGTTGGGCCAGTGGGGCACACCTCCTGTAACGCAATAGTCCCACTCTGGTGTTTTCTATGATATAGACACAAATAGTGGTCATTGAGCGAGCATCAGACTGCATGAGTTAGCCAGAGACCATCCTTGAATATATACTCCTGGGCCCCGTTCCTGAAGATTCTGATTCAGCAGGACTGGCTTGGGGTCGAGGAGTTTAAGATTCTTAACAAGCCATGTTGGAAGCCCCTGGTAGAGAAGAAATGTCAAGACTCTCCTAATTTAAACGTTTGCATTGGACAGGGTTTGGAAGCAAGTGGTCTTCGTTTTCTGTAAATAGATCCTGTTTTTGACTGTGGATCTGTTCATGATAAGGAAATTTTTTGAAGTGCCAAATCATGCCACTAATACTCAGGACAAATAACTTTAAAGAAGTCTTTGTGGCAAAATTTTTGTACAGCATTTGTCATCTAAAGACTTGCCCCTAAAGGCAAATGTGATGGAGTGGAGAGAGCCATGCCTGGGAGCATAGATGGTGGGGTTTGAATTGCAGCCTGCAGCTGGAGAAACTCAGGACCTTTGCTTAACTGTCTGGGCCTCAGGCTTGGGGGGCTGGGGGTGGCAGAGAAGGTATGGAGTAAGGGTTGGGGGTGGAGGGAGCCAGCGAAGGAGTAAGGGATATGGTGAATGCTGACCTCAAAGGCTCCTTCTGTCTTCTTCATTCTCTTATCTTTCAGGATTTGTTGCTGTTGTTGTTTAGTCGCTGGGTCTTGTGCAGCTCTTTGCAATCCCATGGACGGCAACCTGCCAGGCTCCTCTGTCCGTGGCATTTCCCCGGCAAGAAGGCTGGTGCGGATGCTAATCCCTCCTTCAGGGGATCTTCCTGATCTGGGGGTTGAACCTGTAGCTCCTGCATTGCAGGCGGACTCTTTACCATTGAGCCACCAGGGAAGCCCCTTTTTCCTTATTATAGTTATGTAATTTTTATTGCTTTCATTTTCATTAAGTAGTCTATTACTGTACTTTGGAGCCACACAGCCACCCCCACTTCCCACTTCAATCTTCCCACTTCAACCCCACTTCCCACTTCCCAATCTATATTAGTGATTAGGCATCTTGGTGGACTCCGGCTGCTCCCAGCTGCTGGCTGAAAGGGCTGGATCTCCTCCCTGTCCACCTCTACCTTTTGCTGCAGATGCACGTCTTTTTCATGGATATTTTTTCATGAATTTCTCCAGATAATTGGTTTTATTGAATGATTCTCAAGAGGGTTCCCCTTCTCTGTCATTTTTGGGAATGCATCAGAAAATGCTGGAAAAATATTCTTACCCCAAAGTTACACTGAGATCTTTAATTAACATGAAATGAGAAGTTCATATGCCAGACTTTAAGTGGGTATGTGGTATTTAAGCCTCTAGAATTTCAGGGTGACCTTAGTCTACAAAATAGATTCTCTTGCCTGTAGCCATTGATTTTTAAATTTTTTTTCCCTTCTGAACAGACATTTGCTCCTCTCCTTCATCTCCAATGGCATAGGACTTCAGTGCCCGTGTGGGGTTTGGGAGGTGGTCACAGATGCCTGTTCAGATTGATTTCAATTCACCAGCCCTTCCTTTATGCTGCCTGTCCAGACCTCTCTCCAGCAGCGTGGGCTGCCCTCCATAGCATCTCCTGGTATTTTGGACTATTCTTTAGCTGAGGCCCCCATGTGATGACCCAATTCTTCTCAAATGTCACCACAGGGAGGACAAATGTCCCTTTCTCCCCTTGCTTTCCAATTTATGGCTAGTTGGAGTCATGGGCTGGGTCCACAGGTCTTTCTTATTGGATTATACCCATGGATTTTAGCCTTGTTAGACATACAAGCCTGAAGAGTTCTGGCATCCCCAGGAATTGATCAACAGCATGTTCAGGAAAAATATTAAGCTTGGATAAAAAGCACATCTTAAAAAGTAGTTCTGTCTGATCTCTGATTATTATTGTTGTTGTTGTAACACTTAGTGATGTACTTACCGACTGCCTCTGAACACCTCACTGGTCTGGGTGTCAACTGGACCACAGCCAAGGTCAGAAGTAGGGTGGGGCTGAGATGCAGGGAGCTGGGAATTAATCTCAATGTCATTCCAGACACTTATGATACAGTTGGAATTTGATGATCCATGTTCTTTGGACTACATCTGATCCTGAATTTCTGGCTCAGTGTAAAGAATCTGCCTGAGATGCAGGAGGTGCAGCTTCGATCCCTGAGTCAGGAAGACCCCCTGGAGAAGGAAACGGCAGCCCACTCTAGTATTCTTGCCTGGAAAATCCCATGTACTGAGAAGCCTGGCAGGCTACAGTCCACGGGGTCGCAAAGAGTCGGACATGACTGAGCGACTAGCCGACAACTGTAGTCATAAAATGCATTCTGTTTGCTCAGAAACCACACAAACACACTTTAGCCAGCATTGGATCCAAAGTCGAGGTTATAACAATGAAAATCACTGCAATGCTTTCTGCTGAAAGGAAAATGGCCAACCGTGATGGTGAGGCTGCCCTCTGCTCCTGACTTCCCCATCGAGCAGAAGGCAATACAGAGTTTAAAGGGTGCAGCCAAGTGGCCGGATTTCAATCCATTTCAAAGATCCATGAAAGAATGCAGTTGTCCTTAAGATTTTACCCACGGACCTAGAAAAAGTTTGCCAATTGCAGAGGCAATGCGTTTAGCTACCAGTCTAGCAACCTCTTTGCGAATGTGGCTCATGGCTAAGGAGACACCAGTAGCACCCAGATGTTAGGACATTTGCTCACAGGATAAGTGGACAGGAGGCGTCTTCAGAGTCATCCAGGCGCTTCCAAATTCTGCACCTACTTATCTACTGCTGCTACGTGCCTTAGCCTGCAGACAAAATCAGTTGTCTTAGATTAGGTTGGGTTCTCAACTCACTGCCAGGGGGGCCGTGGGATGTGGGAATGATCTTTCCACATCAAGTGCACGGACAGATATGTGTGAATTCTCTCTGCCCACAAAACAGCCACAGCCATAAATATTTAGGTACAGTGTCTTACTGTACTTTAGTTCATGCCATTTCAACTCTGTGCCTTTTAGAGGGAGAGCGAGAGCACGTCCCTGCCTCCTTGCTGAGAGGAGGTTTGCCCTGCAGAGGGTGACTGACGTTTCCTCTTGATCCCTGTTCTTATGTGCTGCACTTTCTACCTCTCCCGTGGGGGCGTCTCACCATGCTGAGTGTGATTCTACGATTTAAAGATATTCATATAACATTGCTCCTAAATGCAAGCCAGCTCAGTATCCAAATTAGCTGGAGAAACTTATTATTCAGCTTAGTCAAAGAAAGGGATTTCTTCCAGCCTTGGAGGAAAAGCTAGCAAGGCTAGACTTTGGGAGACAGGACGGTGGCATCCGACAGGTGAATCCTCAGTGGATTTTCCAAGGGCACCTTTGGTTCCAGGTTATCGCAGCCTCACACAGCCTTTTAGAACCTGACCCTGGATAAATTCATCTCTGGTGAAGGTTTTTTTTTTTTTTTTTTTGGCTTTTCACAAGCTGTACTCTCAGGGTAAAGGCTAGATATCTCCTTTCAGACTCCAAACACACTCTCAGAGTAGGTAAAGTAGACACTATAGCTCCTATTTATCAGATACAGAAACGGTGTTCGGATTTACCTGCTCAGCGGCACACAGATCATGGTTCACAGCTGGGCTCAGTCCCAGCTCTGCAAGTTCTTAATCCTTCACTCTCTTCACCTTAGGATATTCCTCTCAGATGCTGAGTCTTAGGTTCCTCTGTGGGCCAAGAGGAAAGAGATCATTTTCAAAGCCAATTACCTTGCTCCTTTTTCTATGCTCTGTATATCTCACTCTTACCTCTGAACGGACTAATGCTAGTACTAATCATAATATCTTTATTTTGGACATCTATGGTCCAGGTGATGGGCTGGGCATGTCACATACTTTATCTCACATGATTTTCAGAGAAACGTTTTGGTTAGCTACTATTAATGTATCTACTTTACAGATGAGGAAACAGGCTTGGAGAAGTCAGTGGTCCACGGGCACTGTGGCAGGGACAGTCACTAGGTATATTTATTTCTAGGGCTGCAGGACAAAGTACCTCAAACTGGGTGGTTCAAGCAACATAAATGTATTCCCTCACAGTTCTGAAGACTAGAAGTCTGCTATCAAGCTGTTGGCAGGACCATGCTCTCTCTGAAGGCTCTAGGAAGATCTTTCCTTGCTATACCCAGCCCATCATAGTTATTGGCAATTCTTGGTGTCCCGTGACTTGCGGCAGAACAACCTCAGTCTCACCTCTGCCATGGTGTGACTGATTCTGCTCTGTCTCTTTGCCTTTTTGTACAAGGGCACCCATCACACTGGATTAAGGGCTCATCTTAGTCCACGTTGATGTCATTTTCATAGACCTAAGTATACCTGCAAGTATCCAGTTTTCAAGTGAAACCACTTCTGAAGTTTCGGAAAGGATATGAATTTTAGGAGGAGACTGTTTAACCCAGGGCACTCTCCAATCTGGTTTCTCTTCCCAGACACACATTAAAACCACACTTCCTGGCTTCCCTTGCGGTTAGGTTGGGGCCATATCCCTGGGTTCTGGCCAATAGCATGTGGCCAGGAACGTACTCGTCACTTCCAGGCTTGGCCATAAAACACCTGAGCCATCCTTCAAGCTCTCCCTTCACTTAGCCTTCAGTGTGTATCCATGAGTGACTGAGGAGGCCCTGGAAGATGCTGCCATATGCGTATGTTGAATTGTAGGCTTAAGTTTTGACATATGTGTACACCTGTCAATCCATCAGTTCAGTTCAGTTCTGTCGCTCAGTCGTGTCCGACTCTTTGCGACCCCATGAATCGCAACACGCCAGGCCTCCCTGTCCATCACCAACTCCCAGAGTTCACTCAAACTCACGTCCATCGAGTCGGTGATGCCATCTAGCCATCTCATCCTCTGTCGTCCCCTTCTCCTCCTGCCCCCAACCCCTCGCTGCCAACGAAATAATGAACATTCCCCTCCTCTTCTCCCTGCAACCCCAGCAATCATCTATCTGCTTCCTGTCATTACAGATTAGCTTGCATTTTTAGAATTTTATTAAAAGGGAATCACGCAGCATGTACTCTTTCTGTTTGGTTCCTCTCATAATTATTTTGAGATCCATCCTATAGAGCATACCAGTAGCCTTTTGTGTGTAATATTGCACTGCACGAGTACATCAAACACCATGCATCATTCGTTCACCTACTGCTGGACATTTGGCTTGTACCCAGTTTGAGGCTATTACAAACAAAGCCGCTATGAACATTCATAAACAGTTTTTTGTATGAAGGTATGCTTTTTTTTCCTCGGGGAGTTTTATCATCTGAACTTTCACTTCTCTCATAACCAGCTATCTTTTCTTTTTAAAAATGTGCTGCATTCTCATGGCTTCTGCACAGACTGGGTAGGATGGGGTTAAGACTGTTGTACACCCCAATTTGAGATGACTGTTGTCAGTGGGTCCTGGAGTAAGCCAGGCTTTAACTTGGCCTCTGATGTTGGTGTGAGTACACAGAATAAAATAGCTACATTAGTAAAAACAATTGTCCGGTGACCATCGTTTATGAAAAACAATTTGAAGGAAGAAGGAAAACTCTCCTTCCTTTATCTTGTCTTAATCATGTGTTTTCTCTGCCATGAGATTAGCACACGATGTGGTACCTAGGAGCTATCTATAGGCTAAATGCATTTTTTTAGGACGGTTATTTTCTGTTCCCAAAGTAAATGACACAAAACCAACATGAATATGAGCTAGGACAGGCGTTATTAATGGTGTTTACTTTTCATTAAGAGGCCAGAATAAGTCCCTAATTGCTAGCAGATTCTAGGAAATGCCTTATTTGTAAACAGTGGTTCACACCAAAAAAGTCATTAACAGTGTAAACAGGCAATTTAGAGCGAGCAGTTGCAATTATAAAATGTATTTAATGGTTTAAGGAATATTGGTGATATTTTGCAAAGGCTGGTGTCTCTACAACATTTGAATAGCTGGGCTGGGCCCACCAGACCCCACCCTCCTAGGTCCCCAGGACTGTTCAGTGGGTTTTATCACGTTCTTTAAAAATGGTAACTTTCTGATTATAAAATTAGCTCATCCTCTATTATAGAAAACTTGTCAAATAAAGGAAAGAAGAGCAGAGTAGAAATTTCCCATAACCTTACTTTTTAGAGATAATTGCTATTTTAGTAGAGTTCTTTCTTTTTATTCAAATAGTTTATAGCTCAATATGACCACTGTGACCTGGCACAGAGTAGCCATTTAGTTCCATTTAGTAAAACTAAATGGCTGTCAGTTTGTTCAGTCACTCAGCTGTGTCCATCTCTTTTGCGACCCCATGGACTGTAGCCCGCCAGGCTCCTCTGTCCATGGGATTTTCCAGGCAAGAACACTGGAGTGGGTTCCCATTTCCTTCCTCAGGAAGATCTTCCCAACCCAGGCCTCAAACCCATGTCTCCTGCATTGGCAGGCGGATTCCATACCACTGAGCCACCAGGGAAGCCCCTTAGTAAAATCAGCTTAATGAAATAGAATACACTTGGGTAGTTGCTATTTAGTAATAAGTCAGCTAGATTCATTCATACAAGTTATTTATTTATGAGAGGGATTCAAAACGCCATTACATTTGGCTGAATTCCACCTTCTCATCCTTTCTCTCCTACCTCTCTTTACTCTGCTTCTGCTTCCCCTCTCAGGCTGAACCACATGCCTACCCAACCAGTGACTGACTAACTCAATGGTCAGATCTCTTAACACAAGCCCATGACCCCAGCTCATTGGATTGGTGAGAATGATGATGTCTCATTTAACGACTCCACTAAGGAGGAAGCAAATATATGGAAGCCTTTATCAGGAGGTGATTAGCATGCCCATGCTCCAGAGAAACAACCCTATCTTGATCCTAGTCTTCTTGGAGAAGCTCAGTTGGTTATTCACTCAAGTAGTTCAGTTCAGTTCTGTCGCTCAGTCCTGTCCGACTCTTTGCAACCCCATGGACTGCAGCACGCCAGGCTTCCCTGTCCATCACCAACTCCCGGAGTTTACTCAAACTCATGTCCATTGAGTTAGTGATGCTATCCAACCATCTCATCCTCTGTCGTCCCCTTCTCCTCCTGCCCTCAGTCAAGTAATAACTCCTGCTAATTAATTCATCACCCTAGGACTCACTTTTGATTCGCATGACAACTTCCACTCCTTGCTGTGTGCGGCCCCTGACTCTCCTGCTCAGCGGGTAGGACTGAGCCAGTTGCTAGCAGGCTGACATTTCACCAGCCATGGCTGTTCTTGCCATCACATCACCGAGAACTGATTTAGACCTTGCATTCACCATGGAAACAGGATCACACACCACCTCTGTATTTCCATTATCTTTTGTTGGTTTTCTAAAAGTAGTTATTTTCCATGCCATTATTTTCTCAGCTTACCAATTACACTTTAGAATTTTTTGTCTGTGGTTTGGTTCTCTAGACTTTGGAAAATAAATTTATGAAAAAATGGTATGAATTCCAAATTGTAGGAAATGGAAATTGGCTTGGGCACTCACTGATTTTAAAATGTGAAGTCTAAGTGAGTTTTTTTGAGACAGTGTGTAGAAAAAAGTTAATTAAAACCATACTGTATCTTTTTATGCACCAAAATCAGTTCCGGTCCAGAGTATAATTTGGCTTCTAATCCAATGGTATGAGTCAGGAGAGGCTGGATAATGTTCAATAACAAATGACCCCAAATCTTAGTGGCTTTAACACCACACAGGTTCATTTCTCTCTCTGTCCATTATGGGTCATCAAAGGGCTCTGTTCCACGTAGTCACTCAGGGATTCAAGGTAACCAAGGTGCCATCACCAGGAATGTGTGGTTGCCATAGCAGCAGGGACAGACAGACGACTGCCTACTGGCTCTTCTAGGCTTCAGCCCAAAAGTGGCTCAGTTGGCTAGAACTGGTCACCCAACTCTTCCCAACTGCAAGGGTAGCTGGGAATTCTGGAGAAGCTGATGGAATATTGGTTGAGAAGTACAGCTTCTGCCAAGGCTGATGCCAGCAGTTAATTCTTAGGTCCATTTCTTTTTAAAGAGAGTTGATAATTCACTTTTTCTTCTTTGCATCCTCAATATAGCCTAGTGTATCAGAATATCTATATCAAATCTCCATTCAGAGTTTGAGCTCCATGAGGACAGAACTGTGACTTCTCTTTGTATCCCAGTGTCTAGCGCACTGTGAGCCACATAACAGGTGTTTGAACAATGGTTATTGATCGAGCATGTAAATAACCTCCTACTTTGACATTCCAGTCCCTTATGATGAAAAGGATGTGTTTTTTTGGTATTAGTTCTAGAAGGTCTTGTAGGTCTTTGTAGACTTTGGCCACCTAATGTGAAGAGCTGAAACACTGGAAAAGACCCTGATGCTGGGAAGGACTGAAGGCAAAGGAGAAGGGGGTGGCCGAGGATGAGATGGTTAGAGAGCATCACTAACTCAATGGACATGAGTCTGAGCAAACTCCAGCAGACAGTGAAGGACAGGGAAGCCTGGTGTGCTGCAGTCCATGGGGTCACAGAGAGCTGGACTGAACTCAGTGACTGAACAACAGCAATGACATCAAAGTAAATAGGATCACTCACACTGTCGGAAATGATGCCATGATATGGTCATAAATTATCATTACAGGAGGCACAGTGTCAGGGGAGGAAGAATCCTTTTGTCTCGAGCATCTGACGCCTTGTTTGACAATAGGGACACTGAACCTGGGACGCTTGTCAGCTGCAGGGCCAGGGAGGCTCTCTGTGGGGTTTTCTTGGAAGGCATAGTCCTAGGTGGGGCCAAGTCTCTGTTTTCACCGGGAAAACGTTAGTGGAGACTGGAACCTCAGCTTCGTCATATGTCCCCCTGCCTCCAGTTGTTCGCTTTCATGTCAGGACTGAGGCAGCTTTCTCATTGCTCAAATTCCAGAATTTGACCCTGTTCTCAGCCTTCTTGGGATTTAACACTCACTTCCTGAGGCAGCAAAGTGTAGTGGGAAGGACTTGGACTTGAAATGAGGGAGTTTGAAGTTTGAATTCTGACTTCTCTGAAATAATTTCTGCACGGCCTTGTGGCAGTTACGTATGCCCTGGGCCTCAGAGTTCCCACATAAGAAGTGGGGGTGATGGGGCCTGTCTCGTGGGGTTGTCTTGATGACTGTATGAGACAAAGTCTGTAGAAGGCCCCAAAAGTGGATAAAAGATGTCACATCTCTTGACATGAGCCATTGACCCGAGCTCATCAGGATGGAGGGAGTAGGGGGCTCAGCCCTCTCATTGCTCAACCACCCGAGGAAGCAAAGACCAAAGTTTCCTCCTCCTCCTGAGATGAGAACAGATGTGGAGAGCTCAGCAGAGTGGGTGCAGATACTGATAATAATAATGATAGAAACTTGCTTCATATCTTTCTCTAGCAGCTTCCTGTTCCTAGTCCACAGCCCCTCAATAAAGGAGGGGTGACATTGCCCAGAGTGCTTTATTGACATCATTACATGCCAGCTGTCTTCTCATGGTGCTGGGGATGGGATCTTCCATTTAAAACACCAGAGAGCAAACTTCCTTCCCTCAGACACATTTTCCGCACTCTCAGGTGAGGGAGGGAGAGAGCAAGTTAAGTCTACCAGCCATGTGGATGCACCCAAGCAAATATCACACACCTTGTCTGGGTTGCTGGCCAGATGTGAGCTGGAAATGGTTTGGAAATGTAATTGTCTGCAGGCCGTGTGTTGAGAATGATTAGGTAATCAGGATTGAGTAGTACTGGTAGCTTGGTTTATTATCTAAGTATGTTTAACGGTCTTTACTGGGTACAAAATGCACCTCAAGGCATTTGAGACCCGGTAGGAGCCACACACCGGAGAGGCTGTGTATTACTGGGAGGTCAGGACTGGGGGGCTCCTGGGGGCAGGGCATCCGCGGCAACCCCACACTCAGGCTGCTCTCAGAGCACGTCGGTTTCCCAGCAAATGGTGAAGACTCTGTTCTACCTGATCTTTAACAAGTCATCAGTTCAGTCGCTCAGTCATGTCCAACTCTTTGCAACCCCATGGACTGCAGCACGCCAGGCCTCCCTGTCCATCACCAAGTCCTGGAGTTTACTGGAACTCATGTCCATTGAGTTGGTGATGCCATACCAACCATCTCATCTTCTGTCACTCCATTCTCCTCTGGCCTTCAATCTTTCCCAGCATCAGGGTCTTTTCAAATGAGTTGGTTCTTTGCATCAGGTGGCCAAAGTATTAGAGTTTCAGCTTCAGCAACAGTCCTTCCTATAAGTATTCAGGACTGATTTCCTTTAGGATGGACTGGTTGGATCCCCTTGCCATCCAAGGGACTCTCCAGAGTCTTCTCCAACACCACAGTTCAAGAGCATCAATTCTTCAGTGCTCAGCTTTCTTTATAGTCCAACTCTCACATCCATACATGACCACTGGAAAACCCATAGCCTTGACTAGACAAGCCATGGAACCAGGTGTTCCCTGAATAATGAGTTCGTGTCTATAGGATGCTGAGCAGGGCACAGAAGGGCAGCCATGGGAGAGCTAGGAGAAGAGACGGGAGGGTGAGAACGAGGCCCAGATGTTGCGTGACGTGCTGTTTGTCTCTTCTCTTGCTGGATACACACTATAAGGGAGAGGACAGTAAACCCATTTTACAGTTGAGGAGACTGAGGCTTTAAGAGATTAAGTAGCATATTGCTGTAATTGCCACCCCTAGTGACAGTCATACTGGATAACACAGACCCAGATCAGGGGTCTTCAAACTGTAGCTCAGAGGCCAAATCTGGCCCACTGTTTGTTTTGCTCACAGATAAGAATAGTTTTTTTTTTTTTTAATGTTTTATAATGGTTGTATGAGTACCTGATTTTCCCTTTATGCTCAGAAAGCCTTAAATATTTATTATCTGGCCCTTTAAGAAAACATTTGCCATGCCCTGATGGAGATAAAGGTGTAGTGGACACTGGGGTGTGCTGCCCAGAGCCCTCCCTTCCAGCCCAGGCCGTTATTCCCCAGCTGCTGAGGGTGTTGGCTGCCGACAGCTCATTGCCGAAGCCGAGAAACATGCTTGGGTTGTGAGTCCCAAGGTTTTGCCCTCCAGTAACTGACTGATCAATGAGTGGGTGCAAAGGGCCAATTCTCTAAGTTCAACTTCTGACAGCTCTGCTCCACAGGCAGAGTAGAGGGTCATATACTCTACAGGGTCATCCCGGCCCCACAGCTGTCCCGGGGCTGGCTGAGACCTGTGTTGTGTTGAGACAATCCCTGGCTTACTGTCAGTGCTGACTGCCCTGCCCAGGCATCTCCTGCGCACAAAGCTCCCCCCTCAGCATCACGTTTCCCAGGAGATCATCCCAGGTCTTCTTCCCTGCTGGGTGAACACCAGGGAGCTAGGTGGGCATTGGAGGCCATCCTGGCTGAGTGGAGCTTGGCCATGAGGGAGCCTCAGGGGTCCTCCCAGAGATGGAGGTGAAGCCAGGTGACTTGTCAGAGGCTCTGTGTGCTCCAGCGCCCCCCACAGCGCCCTTTCCAGTGGGTCCAGGTCAGGTTCGCCTCCACCTGTCAGTCCTAAAGTCTGGCCACATGGCATCTCCTGTACACCTCTGAAGGCCTCATCTTGTCTTCTGACTTTTGTACATCATGATCCCCTGGGATATCTTCTCCGCTCTATTCACCTACTCTGGAAAACAGTCATACAGCCTGTGACCTTCTGTGACTGGCTCCTTCAATTTAACATGACATTTTCAAGGTTCATCTATGGTATAGCATGTGTCAAGGCTTCATTCCTTTGCACAATCAAATAATATTCCATTTGGACGGATCTGCCACATTTTCTTTATTCATTTATCGATTGATAGGTACATGGGCTGTTTTCACCTTTTGACCTTTTGACTATTGCGAATCAGGATGCTGTGAACAGTCTTTGGATGTTTTTTAAAATCACAAAAATCATAAAAATCACAGAGACAAGCCTGAGGCCGGGTGCCCTGGACATGCCCACTGTCCTGGCAGCCTCTCTGGGCAGGGTCAGAGTAGAAAGGGTTCTCTGCTTCCACTTTGACAGGTGTTAAGTGGTAATGCTCAGGGAGAGAGTCTCCACAGGCCTCTCTCAAACCTGCCTCTTAAAAGCCCACCCTGAGGTTGCTTAAGAAATTACTAAGTAATTGAAGCAATAACTTTCAAGACCAAAATATATATTTTCCTCCTCTGTAGAGCACAGTGCCCATAACTCCTGAGATGCTTTTAGCTGTTCTGGGAATAAGCCGACACCTTCTCTCTTCCCCTTGTGCTGCATGAAGCATGGAATGGGGAAAGGCATGCTCCGAAGGGAATCGTAAACGGAAAAGAAATGAATGCTCTTTTTAAAATCCTCAAAAATATTTAACCCCAGAAAATGCAACCAAAACCAGCAGCCCCTGACCCCAGAGAGGTGGAGCTCTCGTCTTCTCTGTACTCCCGGAGGTTGGTCTGGTTCTGCAGCCTTCCACACGTTGGAATGAAAGCCTGTTCGGTCAGAATTGTCCACAGGTTCTCGTTTAAATTCCAGCTGCATGCAGGAGCATTGTTTCTCCCGGAAATGTCAGCTCTCTTAATTCTTTTCCCTTTTAAACAGATCCAAATGATCTCCCCCTGATTGAAGTAAAAAGAGTGTAAATATTTTAGCATTTCATAAAACAAGAGACATACGAGGCTGCCTCCACAGTCATTTGAATAACAGCAAGTATTTCTTGCCCATTCTAATCAATTAGCCTTCCAGAATGGTTCTGCGCCAACCCACTCCAACCCCGTCGCAACATCACCGCCTCCCATTTCTGTCACTTTGGACGCAAGAAATTCACTTATAGAGGGACAGGAGATTTCTCTCGACTTGCACACGATACATTGAGTGTGTCTACAAGAGACCGTGTGGCGGCGGTGGGAGCTGGCCTGGGTCAGTCCTCAACACATGAAAGGATGGTGTGTGGGCGTGCATCCTCAGTTGTGTCCGACTCTATGCGACCCCAGGAGCCACCAGGCTCCTCTGTCCATGGAATTTTTCAGGCAAGAATACTGGAGTGGGTTGCCGTTTCCTACTCCAGGGGATCTTCCTGAGATCAAACCTGTGTCTCTTGTGTCTCCTGAATTAGCAGATGGATTCTTTTATCATGGTGCCACCACTGAAATCAGGATTAAGAAGCAAAAACAGGTTGCTGTCTTACTATGGTGCAGAATGGACATTCACAAATGAGAATTTCCATGGCCCAAGCAGGTTGTCTAACTAGATGTCTACTTTGCAGAGTGCAATTTCACATAGCATTTAAAAAAAAAGAAAAAAAATGATTTCTTGCCAGGGCTCCCTCTACTAAAGGCCATTTGGAAGAACTTGGAAAGCTTAACGATGCCCTGAAAGGTTGCAGAGGAGGAAAAGTATTGGCATCAGCATGTGTTAGGACAGGAGACTTCAGAAGCTGCTTGTCTCCCTCCAGCAGAAAATTCCACCCAACACAAGCCCAGCCTCCAAGGTTGAATCTTGGGTAATCTGTCTGGTACCAGGAGATTTTAAAGCATGGCCTGTGTCTTTGGGCTGGGAGCTGGTAGAAATTTTTAGTTTTTGCTTTGGCCTCCTGCAGATGAAGAGGAGAAGGGGATGACAGAGGACGAGATGATTGGATGGCATCACTGACTCCATGGACATGAGTCTGATCAAGCTCTGGGTGATGGTGAAGGACAGGGAAGCCTGGCATGCTGCAGTCCATGGGGTCGCAAAGAGCTGGACACTGAACAACAACAACCCGCAAATGAAGGGGGCTCTGGGGCCTCTGGCCCGTTGTTTGGCGTCTGGATGAGCCTGAGGCAGGGGATGGAAAGGGAATCTCCGGTCATCGGACCTGGAGGATGTGTATGTGGAGAGTGGGAGGGGAGGAAGTGTTTCCTGCCTGGTCATCCAAAGGAGGCCAGGACCCAGAATGCACTCTGAAGTCCCCCTCACGCTGAGAGATGTTTCCTCACAGGCCGGAGATGACAAATGCGGCGACAGAGCCGTAAATATCCCGAGAAGGGAGAAGACAGACAGGGGGAAGTCATTAGCAGTGACAAAGAGTCTCGGTAGTTGAGCACCACTGGCCTAAAAATGATTGCGAAGGTTAAGGCTGCGGGAGCGTGAGGGCAGAGGCAGGTGGGATAGGGGCGGGGCGATGCCTGTTTCCGGGCGGCAGAGCTTCTAGACGGCTCCCCGGTGCCCCGCCCACCTCCTGCGGCCCCGCCCAGAATTCTATGGCCCCGCCCCCTTGAGCCGGTTCAGGTTGGAACCTGCACAGGAACGTCTGTACCCTTCAGATCAAGCTTGTCACTGAGATTTCGCAACGAGTTACACCTCTGCCTTTCAGAATAGAGAGTGACAGTTGGGAAAATCCTAACATTTTCCTGAGAAAGAGTCTCAATTAACCATCTTTATTGCTGTGCAGCACTCCATTTTAAAATACACTTTCCCTGGCGAACCATAGCAAATAATCTGACTGTGGCCAACAACACTGCATGCTCTCACTTCTCTTCCTTGTTGTACTTAATGTGTCATAAAAATAAGAAAAAGAAGGAAAATTTCTATTCATCACTTAGAAATTTCTAAGATTAGAGATTAGAAATTTCCCTGCTGTCTCCTTGGGAAAAAAAAAATTAAGATAACTTAGGGTGATGCTTATGGTACTGAAACACGAAAGTATCAACTGGTATGTTTTTGAAAATTGAAAATAAAATTATGGAGAAAATGCTTTATTTGATTCTCTGTTTATGGGAAATTCATTTTATTTGACTTTTTTATTTGTAATATCAACTACAGAGCAGAGCGCAGTTGCCAAGGTGTTCCCTCCTGGTTCCATTCTTCTAAATTATTAATGCCGGGCTGTTGATATATTGTCAGCCTTGTACATACATTCTATGAAAATGAGTTTTACAGTAGGTTGGGATTTATAACAAAGCTTGACATATGCAGCTAATTCACCTACACAGTCCTGTCAGTTTTAGGTTCATAAATAATTGATACCCGGGGCTTGAAGTTCAGCTACTGTTAGTACTTCAGCTGTTAAATTTCAGCAGCATAATGGATGAATATTTGTTTATAATTTCTGTCCATGGTCCCGACGTCAGCTCCCTGGCTTCATTTGCATAGGTAGATGGAGAGGGTGCGGGGTAATGAGAGCGTGAAGATGACGAATTGTTTGCTGGCATGCCGGTGCGGTTCTGTAAATGTTTGATTAGTTCTGAATGGATTACCGTTAGATTATCTGGTTCAGAGGTTAACGTGAGCAGTTCTTTGCTCCGAGAGCTTTGGTGATCCCTTGCTGACAGATTTTAAAATTCATACCACGAGATCAGAGCCTTGCAAAAGCAAGGGGGTGTTCTCGGCAACAGATGTTTTGTAATTAAGCATACGGTTTCCCTGTTTTGGAGAGCTGGAAGAATTTCAAATGGGCATGATTTGTTCAGTTGGAGAAAACTCGAGTTCTAAGAAAATATTCTTACTCCCCCCCATTCCCCTCCCCCCTGCCCCAAGTTAGTCCGCTTCCCAAGAACAGGAATTAAATGAATGAAGAGCACAGAGGTATCTGAGAAGGAGGAATGGGTCCCATGCCAGTGGAGGGCAGCTACTTATGATCTGGCTCCTTCAGAAACCATGTGCTTGATGTGCAAACCACACTGAGGAAGCCAGAGACCAGCAGGTCACGATGGCCAGTCATGCATCGTCCCCCCGGAAGTTAATGTGATCTGGAGCCCCGGGGTGGCAGGTGGCTTTAGGAATCCCAAATGAATGACATCCATGCAGCGTAGGCTGTCAGGAAAGTATAAGACTCACACACGTATCACCTCAGAAGTGTGTGTGTGTGTGTGTGTGTGTGTGTATGTGAAGAGCCACATGCCAGCCATGCATCTGGTCCTGTGATCCTGGTTGATCAGTTTCCAGAAGGATAGGCTGGAGCCTCCACCAGATCTGACGCAGCACAGCTTGGATGAAGCCTTTTGTCAACTTGCACCCGGGTCCTGTTTCGAGGCTATGCAAGCTACCTGCCCCCACCCTGGCTTGGCCCTGCCTTCTCCCACCAACCATGCCCCCCACCCAAACCCACGCCCCCCTGCCCACCCTCTGTTCTCTTCTTCTCTGCCCCCACCCCCAGTAGAGGCTCAGAAAATGGAGGCAACAGGGCCTTAATGAAAAGATTTAGGGCTTGCAGCTAAACAGAACTGAGTTCCAGCGCTCTATTCAACTATATTTTTCCAGCCCCGCATCCAGTTCCTCAGCTTGTCTGGCAATCATGTTAGTGATTATATGGGTAATGAAACACGTGCTCTTTTTGTCTGAGCCTCTGATTAATCTGCCTTCTCTTTAGCCTTGATTTATGGCGCTCAACTCTGGAGGTGAACGCTGGTCCATCAGTTCCATAGCTTATTACAGACGCAGGGGCTGCTAAATGCCTCGGAGGCTTGAATTGTTTCTTGACAGCCAGGCTTCTTGCTACATTCCCTCCAATCTGTTTTGGTTCCTGGTGTGACCTTTCATACAGTAAAATACATTAGTTGAATAGCACAGTCTCATTAAAAGAGTGAATTAACCGAAGAGTCTTTTTAACTAAATGACAGCAAAGGACTGAGCGCTAATAGCCAGGAGCAGTTGGAAACTTAACTCATGAATCAGCCCTGTTAATACTGCCTCATGCCTGAAGCACCGAGGGTACCACGCTCTCTGCCGGCTCTCGTAAGAAGAAAAGCTCATTACTTTCCTCCTGATGGGAGAGAAAGAGTGAGCGAGCAATAATAAAGCTTGAATTTTTCAATACTGTTAAAAATGGGGCTGACAGATTGCCGACAATAGGGACAACGGGCCCAGGCAAGGCGTCCGGAGTCGCTGAATTAGCAATACCATCCATATATCATACGATCTAATTAAATCAACCCGGAGAATGAAATTAGTTTTCTGTGAGTGAAATGGCCTCTGAAAGAGCTCTATTAAATGAACTGGAGAGCATTAATTAAATAATTCACAGTGAGGGATTTTGCATTTATACAAAAATTGTGGGCTTAATTGTCCATGCTGTATTACAGATCTGGCCTTATGTTAACAATGTGTCGAAAGCACACTTATTGGGGCATATCATGAGCAGTTTAACACAAACGCGGCTTGGAAAGTTTTATGGGTTGGGCCAGGGAACCCATGAAAAAGCGCCCAGGATCACCTAGGCTTCACAAGTCACCAGACAAGGTGTTTTGGTGCCTGACCAAGTTCGCTCCTTCAGACTTTGAAGCGGTTCTCTCATGAGTCGTGATGCTGATCAGAGCGGCTCTTAGCTGCCTGGGGTGGTATTCTCTTGGGGTGTCAGAGGGCTCTTCCTCAGTTAACCCCTGGGGTCATAGTTAACCTGGAAGCTTGGCAACTATCTGGCACATTTTGCTCTCTGCATATATTCGTCTGGGTGAACCCATTTCCTTTTTGTTCCCCCTCAATGTATTAGTCAGTTACATAGTCAAAGCTATGGTTTTTCTAGTAGTCATGTATGGATGTGAGAGTTGGACCATAAACAAAGCTGAGCATCATAGAATTGATGCTTTTGAACTGTGGTGTTGGAGAAGACTCTTGAGAGACCCTTGGATTGCAAGGAGATCCAACCAGTCCATCCTAAAGGAAATCAATCCTGAATATTCATTGGAAGGACAGAGACTGAGGCTGAAGCTCTAATACTTTGACCACCTGAGGCAAAGAACCGACTCATTAGAAAAGACCCTGATGCTGGGAAAGATTGAAGGCAGAAGGAGAAGAGGACAACAGAGGATGAGATGGTTGGATGGCATCACCAACTCAATGGACATGAGTTTGAGCAAGCTCCGGGAGATGGTGAAGGACAGGGAAGCCTGGCAGGCTGCAGTCCATGGGCTTGCAAAGTCCATGGGGACGCGACTGAGCAATTGAACTGAACTGATGGCCTCTCTCATGGAAACCCAAGCATACTGGGTGCACTGAAGGAAAAAGCGAATTTAGATACAATACTGTAGAGAAATTAGACATCGGTCCGCTTATGGCTCTCGAGGTTGAAAGAAGCCCTAAAAGTAATTTAGTTCAAAGCTACCCCCTCCCACGTAATGTCTGAAGTTCCTCTAGAATATTCCTGCTCAGATACTCATAGAGCTGTGGCCCCAAGGAGCTCAGTCTTGAGGGCAGGGTGGTGCAGTGGTGGGGTGTCCAGGCTTTGGAGCACATTCCTGGATTTTGAATCCCAGCAGCTTCCCCACTTTCTAGTTGGGCAGGTTGGCCCAGGGAGTGGGTCTCTCTGCAGCCTTGTTTCTCATCTAATGAAATGAAGACAAGGGGCCTCGTTAGGACTAACTGAGCTGATCTGTGGCAGCACTAAGTGTCTGGCACACAAAGGCTAGAGAACATGATATTGCTGTTGTTATTCAGCTTCTCCTTTCAGCCTCTTATGTCAATAGTTTTGCATCAATTATAGCTTGATCTTTAAAAATATAATTTAAAAAATTATCCTGATATTTACTGTCTCTTCTCATTGATTAGAGAATTTGGTGACTTGAAAGAGTCTTTTTTTTTTTTGCTTTACTTTTAAGGTTTCTGATAGTTTTAAACATTTCCCTAATTTGGAGCCAGTTTTCTCCATGTTCACATACATTTTTCAGGTTGTGTTGTAGGTGTGGGAAATTGTGCTGAATGAGACAAAATCTCTGAATCCAAGGAGCTCTCGTTCTGGTTTTCTTTTCTTTTAAATTAGTGTTTATTCATTTGTGGCTGTGCTGGCTCTTCACTGCGACGCATGGGCTGCTCATTGCGGTGGCTTCTCTTGCTGCAGCAGGCAGGCCCTAGTAGTTGAGGTGCATGCGCTTGGTTGCTCCATTGCATGTGGATCTTAGTTCCCAGATCAGGGATTGAACCTATGTCCCCTGCATCGGCTGGCAGATTCTCAACCACTGGATCACCAGGGAAGTCCCCTGCTTTTCTTTTGAACAGTATTCAATGTGTTACACACCTTGAACATCCTTAAAGTGGTACAAATTTAAATTAAAAACAAAAGGAAAGAAAATTCTTGTAGAATGTCTTAAGTGGAAAAACCTAAAAGTGGATATTGAAATATCAGAAATAAGACGACCATCATGCAGACAACTCAGCCATCTTTAGAACACATTCCCTCTGATGTTTGATATCTGGATCATTTCACTGTTAGACATCATGTTAACTCCTAAGTACAGGTAGTCTTGGGGCTGTTTCAAATTATCAAGCCACTCTGGTATACAACCAGGAACATCCGGAAGTACATGCATCAGTAAAGCAAACCAGTGCCCTGTTATTGTTCTTAATTATAATAATAATCATCACCTTGTATTTCATTAAAATAAAAAGTTGAGATTTTTCTGTAGGACAGAATCTTGACCCTAATCGTGAAGATTCTTGACAGAATCTTCCTAATCTTAAATCAGTTATTAGGAGCTTGCCGTGTTCAGGGGTCTTATGATCCTAAAGGAAGCAAAACAGAATCTTAACCTCAGACCAGCAGTCTTTCCCTTGTAAAGGAAAAGTTTATCAGCCCGCAGGACAAAGAAAAACAAAAAAGCAATCAATCAAAAGGAAATACGGAGAGAAGGAAAGAAGAGGGCTTGGCCATCGTGGAAACTGGGAGGAAACGGAGTGTGAAAAGCCTCAGAGCATCTGCAGAGCCAGTGTGCCTTGGAGAGCCAGAGGAGAGAGCCTGTAAAGAAGCACATGGTGAGTAGCAATGTCGATTCCCTTTATGTTATGCAAGACATTCAAATACAGATTAGAGCTGCCTTTGGTTGTTGGATATGACAATGCTGAGAATGGGGGAGCATGGATACATGTGTATGTATGGCTGAGCCCTTTTGCTGTCCACCTGAAACTATCACACCATTCTTAATCAGCTACACTCCAATATAAAATAAAAAGTTTTACAAAATAGATATGTCTGACATCCCACCTAACGTATATATAAAGTGCAAGTATATAATGCTCTATAACCCAAATAAATGTCAGAGGTCCAAGTGGTCCAATAAAGTCATATACACTTAATTATATAAGTTAAGTGGGAGGTCAGACATACTTATTTTTTTAAACTTTTATCATCTTTGCACCCTCTGTAGCTCCAAGTACACTGTGGCAAATGGTAGGTGTTCAAAAATCACCTGGTGGATGAGTGAATCAGTAGATATGTCTGTGTGTGTGCAGTGGTCTCTCAGTTGTGTCTGACTCTTTGTGACCCTATGGACTGTAGCTCACCAGGCTCCTCTGTTGGCAGAATTCCCCAGGCCAGAATACTGGAGTGGGGAGCCGGACATGACTGAGCGACTGACCAGAATACCAGTAATTAATGCTTCAGTTCAGTTCAGTTCAGTTGCTCATTCGTGTCCGACTCTTTGCGACCCCATGAATTGCAGCACGCCAGGCCTCCCTGTTCATCACTCACTCCCGGAGTTCACTCAAACTCACGTCCATCGAGTCCGTGATGCCATCCAGCCATTTCATCCTCTGTCGTCCCCTTCTCCTCCTGCCCCCAATCCCTCCCAGCATCAGAGTCTTTTCCAATGAGTCAACTCTTCTTATGAGGTGGCCAAAGTACTGGAGTTTCAGCTTTAGCATCATTCCTTCCAAAGAAATTCCAGGGCTGATCTCCTTCAGAATGGACTGGTTGGATCTCCTTGCAGTCCAAGGGATTCTCAAGAGTCTTCTCCAACACCACAGTTCAAAAGCATCAGTTCTTCAGTGCTCAGCTTTCTTCACAGTCTAACTCTCACATCCATACATGACCACTGGAAAAACCATAGCCTTGACCAGACAGACCTTTGTTGGCAAAGTAATGTCTCTGCTTTTCAATATGCTATTTGCTGCTGCTGCTGCTGCTAAGTCGCTTCAGTCGTGTCCGACTCTGTGCGACCTCATAGATAGCAGCCCACCAGGCTCCCCCGTCCCTGGGATTCTCCAGGCAAGAACACTGGAGTGGGTTGCCATTTCCTTCTCCAGTGCATGAAAGTGAAAAGGGAAGGTGAAGTCGCTTTAGGTTGGTCACAACTTTCCTTCCAAGGAGTAAGCGTCTTTTAATTTCATGGCTGCATGCTTAGTGAGCACTTGCTGTCATCCAGGCATGCTCTTTTTACATGTGTTTATTCTTTAACATGTGTGCCCTAAGTAGAGTGTAAGATGCTATGGGAGTTCAGAGGAGAAGATGACTTTTCCCTTGGGGAAGACAGAAAACTGCCTTAGGAGGCTGGGGAAACAGTCTGACAGGCAGGGAAAGGGGGAGGCTCAAACAAGACCACCTGTGCTGGTGCCTCCAGTGAGCCTCGGATTGGCCACAGGGCCCGAGGGAAGAAGGGCGGCTTCAGACGTCATACATGCGCTGAGAAAGTGGGGTGTAGGACTGGAGCAATCAGAGAAGGAATGCAGGAGGCAGACAGGCGGCGAGGGAGGCTGATGGCCTCCTTGGGCAGAGGCCAGCCGGATGCATAGCAAGGAGGCCAGACTGACCTGAGCAGAGATTCTCAGGAGTTCATGGTGGGTCGGGGCTGAGGAGAAGGAAGGGTGGAGGAAAAACCCTTCCACCAAGGGTGAGAGAGCGTGAGGGCCTGGGCCCCCAGGCGAAGGTGGGTATCACTGCAGCAGGACAGGAAGCTGCACCTTCCGTTTCCCAGGTGAGGGCCTGGGGGGATGTCTTTCAGGGAAAGCACAGTTGGGGCTGTGCCCAAGGTGAACCCGAGATGCAAGGCCGCTCAGAGGTGGTCCCAGGCAACCAGCTAAGAGGCCAAAGCGCAGTAGGTGCCGGTGACCTGGAGACAGCATTGACCGGCAGATGCCCTCCTGACCTTCCCAACCGTCCTCGCCCTGATCAATAGCAGCATTTTAGTCGGGAGATGAGGCAGGGCCTCGGAAAACTATGGCGCTCAGATCCAATCTTGAGCTTCAGGGCTTCAGTTGGTGGCCTTGCGATGGAAGAGTGGGAAGAAATATGTATTTCCCTCTCTTTCAGCATCGACCGTTTCTGTGAGTCACGGGCTTTGAGTCTCCTCCTTTCCCTGGAGGAGGAAGGAAGGGGTGTGCAGAGCTGGGCATTTAGGCCTTGACAGCTCTGGGTGATGGTTCTGTCCTCAGAGTCAGTTCAGACCAGAGATCTGGGGGTCCGCAAGGGCCAGGCTCTGATGCAGGAGAGGGCGGGGGCAGGATACTGAAGAGGATGCTCTTATGATCTGGACTGGGAGGGCCCCGACTCCAGGGACAGGCATTTAATGAAGGACCAGTTTCCTTCAGTAAGCAAGCAAAAAGAACAGGGCCAGAATGCTATGGCCCATTTGGCTTCCTGGCTCTAAGACCTCTTGGTACAGACAGGTAGGAATTCTGGTTTCCTCTGTGGGGTGGGTGACCCGGAGGTAAGGGGCCACCATGGGGGATAAGCAGAGCAGACAGGTGCTGGGCACCCCAAGCATGTGTGGATCACACCCTGGCACCCAGCTTGGAATCTCTCCTTGAGTCGTCACACTCAACATGGAATGGACACCACGCTCACTGATCAGACAGTAAAGCCTGAATGGGCCCTGTGTCCAGACCATTTTAAGAGAACGCCTCATTGGAGGAAGAAAGGGGGTCCCTAGTTTGTGGGTGAACCCTTTCAATCTTGCAAACCCTGGTCTGGGCCCATCCCGGGAAGCGGCTAGCCACCCCTGAACCTCGGCCCGAGCTGTGCTCTGTTAAGAGCAGCAGCCTCGAGACCTCTCCACCAGTCCAGTGGCTAAGTCTCCGTGCTCTCAACACAAGGGCCCTGGGTTTGATCCTGGGTGTGGGAACAAAGTTTCCAGATGCCTCAACTAAGACCTGGAGCAGCCAAATAAGTAAATAAATGTTTAACAGCACCAAAAAAAAAAAAAAAGCAGCAACCTCTCCCTTGTCCAAATCCTCCCCCAACCTAATGATAACGTTTGTATTTGCTTTTTTGCAAGTGGAGCTCTTGTCATTCAACTTGCATCCCCACGTGAAGCCCTTTGGAGGGTAGGACTGTCAAACTATTCAATCTTTTGCACCATTACCTTTAATATTAGCCATATTTAGTTTATTCCTAGAGGCCTGTCTCACATGAGGGAACTCTTTCTGTAATCGTGACAGCTGTGTTCAGGATCCCCTCTGAAATGTGTCATCTACTCCTTCTTAGGTGATCAGTAAAAATCCAGATGTTCTCATTGTTGCTGGGGTCAGGAAAAGGGAGATGTCTTTGGTTCTCCTTCTGGCTCTTTCCAAGAAGTCCAGGCTTGTCTTTTGGCATGAACGTTGCCTGGGCAGACCCTTGGCTGAAGGACAACTCTTGGCGCACAAGAGCTCTCAGTAGAAGGCTTCGGGGTTGTGGTGGAAGAAATCGAGGGAGCCTTGGGATGGGGTTTGACTGACCCCCCATTTTACAGACATGACTGTGCAGGACACAGAGGCCTGGAGGGGACAATTTGGACCAGCTCAGCAGGTGGGCGGTGGGCCTGGGTTTGAACGTGGGTCTCTCATTCAAGGGCATCCACCACTGCCTTCCTGGGCCAGTGCTGTGCACGCCTCACCTTGGCGGTCTCAGCAACACTGCAAATGGAGCTGCGTGCTCCTGGATTTCAGACCAACACAGGAGGGTTGAGGGAAAATGAAATGGTTTGTGCATTCTTATAGTGAAGATGTGGCCCCAGGATTTGGCCCCAGGCTAGCCAGGCCTCAGGGTCCACTGTTGGGGGCCACCCCAGGCGAGAGGGGGTGGTTCCATTGTAAACCCCACTGCTGGGAAGACTTGGACCGTGGGGGAGACCTTCGGTCTCAGTGTCTCCCCTGTGGGCCACCCCAGGTTGGTGCAGCCTCCCCTGAAAAGTAGTCTCCCAGAGTCAAGTGAAGGCCTCTGGCCCTCGGAGGGTCTCCCCACCTGTGCTGGTGCCTCTTTCCCACCTTGGAAGCAGGGGACTGGCTTCCCTCCTCCCTCCCTCTGCTTGGGTTTTTTTTTTTTTTTTTTTTTTAATGTAAAACTCCAGGGTGCAGTCCACTCAGGTTGGCTAAACAGGGGCCAGAGGAACCAAAACAATTTTTCTCTTTAACAAAGCCATTGTTCTGTTGCAAAGTTTTATTTTGAATGTCAGAATTGAAATATAACCTCCTTTTGTAACAAATTCTCATCTTCCCACAAGCAAACAGTTAGTGCAGGCCACCTAGAGAGAAGGACAGGTACTCAAGGGAAGTTAAAAGAGGAACTGCATTAATACGAATATTTTGCAAAGCATTTACCTTATTTATTGATTTACTTGCTTAAATAACTTATGTTTGCTATTAAAAATAATTTTAATGAAAATACAGATAAGTAAAAGAAGACAATCAAAATTACTGCTACTCTACTATGGACATTCTGGGGTATTGCATTTCAAACTTCTCCTAAGCATGTTGTATACAGGTGTATTTTTCATACAAAATGAAATGATTGACTGCTTCTGCTGTACATGGTTTGAACAATGGGGTGACCATCTGGATATGTGAAGTCATCATGTGATTCCCGGGTGTAGCTCTTTCAGAGCAGAGATCTGTGAGTGAAGAGGGGCCCCACATGTTGTGGGGAGACTGGGAGTAGAGAGCTACAGCAGACAGTCCTGTGAGTGCTCTTGTCCTGTTGATCCCACAGATAAACAGAAGTGAATGGGAAGAGCCATCTCTGGGTCCAGGGCACCAATCAAGTAGATTTGTTTGTGCCTAACTTGAATTTAATGTGTGAATGTGAAAGTCAACCTCATATTTACTACAGTGACGTATTCTGAAAAGGTATTCATTTATATCACCAACAACTTCAGGTTGCTAAATCTAAGGGTCAATTTTCAATCTTCACCTTGTCTGAACTGAGTGATACTCAAGGCTGATGGGGCTTCCCAGGTGGCTCAGTGGTAAAGAATCTGCCGGCCAACACAGGAAACGTAAGAGATGCAGGTTGCGTTCCTGGGTTAGGAAGATCCCCTGGAGGAGGAAATGGCAACCCATGCCAGTATTCTTGCCTGGAAATCCCATGGACAAAGAAGCCTGGTGGGCTACAGTCTGTGGGGTCACAAAGAGTCGGACCCACAGTCAGTGGGTCAACAGCCACCTTTCTCTACAAAAACGATGCACAGGAAAAAGTATCAATCACTTATCTATGCAGCAAGAATGGACAGTTACCAATATCCCAAAGTTTCCAGGCTCTGCAGAGTGTCTCAGCACATCCAGGGAAGGACATCACCACGATGAGTCACTCGTTTAGTGCGATGGATTCTGGGGTCTCTCTGCACAGTGCAGGTTTTCTTCATGAAATAGAACTTGAATCCTGGGGGGTGACCTGGATCATCTTGCACAACCTCCTCATTCTGACGGGGAGGGAGCCTGAAGGCCCATGAAGGGCAGTAACTTGGTGGAGGTGCCACTGTGCCTTGGTGGCAGAGCAAGAATCAGTCAGTTCAGTCGCTCAGTCGTGTCCGACTCTTTGTGACCCCTTGGACTGCAGCATGCCAGGCTTCCCTGTCCATCACCAACTCCCAGAGCTTGCTCAAACTCATGTCCATCCAGTCGGTGATGCCATCCAACCATCTCATCCTTTGTTGTCCCCTTCTCCTCCTGCCCTCAATCTTTCCCAGCATCAGGATCTTTTCCAGTGAGTCAATTCTTCACATCAGGTGGCCAAAGTATTGGAGTTTCAGCTTCAGGATCAGTCCTGAATGCTCTCATACAATAACGAGGGCCTAGATAAATGTTCATTTTCCATCTGCATCCACTTGCGGGGTGTCTGCCGAGTGCTGGTTGCTATGCTAGGAGTGAGGACCATGGAGGACAATACATGCCCTCTGCTGTGAAGATGCTGAGTCCCACCCAGTCATACTCCTAAAGAGAAATGGCGTTGGTCCAAACCATGTGGATACCAAGCCTCTTGGCACTTTTCCCTTAGGGGAACAAGCATTAATAGCATCACTTTCAAGGTCTCAAGGGCTCCTAATTCTTGATAGGGGGTCAGGGTGCAGCTGGCTGGCACAATCCCACCACTGTCGGCAGGAATAGATGGGCGGGGGCCACGTTGACCACAGCCTCTGTAAAGTGAATTATGGGCAATTGCCAAATGGACCAACATCTGCTTCAGCATCTTGAGAAAGCTGAAAATAAAAATCGATACGTGTAAAATTAGGCTGTCGTGTGAACCCAGCACCACAGGTAATTGCAATCTGGGCTCAGGCTTCTCTGAGTGTCCTGAACAGTCCAGAAAACAGGGACCTTCCCCCACATCAGTGTCCGTGTCCTCAGCTCCCTCGCCCAGCGATAGTTTCTGCCTTAGAAAATGATGCTGCTGGCAATCCCTTTAGAATCTTTTTTTTTTTTTTTAATCATTCCCTCTTCTTGGCTTAGCGTACACCCATTTGTGTTCTGCTATTTCAGAGAAAAGCAGCATATAATAGTTGTGTTGTAGAAATTGGAACAAGAAACTAGCAGATGCAAGTTTAGTGAATATTGAGTTTTAAACTTGTCTTGCTGTGATTTGTGGCCGTGTCATGGCAAATATTTTTCAATGTCACCGCCTCAGCCAGGGCTGTCACTAAGGCAGTCAGCTGGGGAATAGAGGGCCGAACACTATGATCTCAATATTAATGGGAGCTGTTGAAAGTGGCAAAGGTGATAAAGTATTGTTTAGTTATTAGTGCCATACTTTGGCTGCGGGACATTATTATAAAACGCAGTCTGTTTTTGTCAGATTTCAATCATGGCTTCAATAACACGTTTAGAAACTTGGAGTCTAGGAGCCCACAGAAGAATGAATTTTTTTTTTCATCTTAAACTAAAGGAGTTTAGATTGCAATTGGAAGAAACAGGCCTTAAAATTTGGATTTTGTTTACTTTATTAATTATTTTTTCCTCCAAATGCTTTGGTGATGTGACACCCTTGTCTGACTTGCAGACAGTCAGGTGGGTTGGACGTGGCTTAAAGGAGTTGGGAAGTTGATACCATCTCTTCCTTCACACTTGCGATGCAGAGAGATTCCTGCAGGTTGTGCAAAAGCAGACCTGGTTCAACGGGCAGAACCACAGATCACCCTTGTCCATCCCTCCGTCCCCCTACCCTGGACGAGTTCAGGAAGAGAGTTATGCAAAGTGCATAATACTTTAAAAAATAATATCCTGTTTTGCAAAATTCCATTTCGTTCAGGAAATAATAGTTTTCCTCAGCTTGTCCACGACCCTGGGGAGAAGACGAATGAATGCTTTAGTGGAAGAGGCTGCCCCTGTCATTAGTAGAGCTGGGGTTTAAACTTATAATTAAAATAATCTTTAAAATTCAATTTTTATAGATGGAGGAGATAACTTGATTTGAAACCCTTCAATGCACACATTTTATGTAGCATTCACCCAAATCCAGTGGTACCATGGAAAAACAGGAACATAAAACTGCATGATGAGAGTTTATATAGCTTTTAAATATCAAGCTGTCAGGCTTTGTGTGGGCAGAAATATTGCAATTGGACAAGAGTAAAGAAAAAGAGTTTATATTAGCGTGGAGGGTTTTGGAGTGAATTCAGGCCAAGCAGAATATAATGGAAACCCCTTTAAAAGAAAGACGACAGAAAAATCTCGAGATCTGAGCACAGTCTGACCTCCCTTTCAGAGGCGATCTGCTTGATAAAGCAGACACAACCCCAATAAAATACTGACAATAGAAAAAAGTAAATAGAAATCGTATTAAGCAGTGGCGATATTGCCTGAATTGAAACAAAAATTAGGTATAATAGCCTTGCCGGGTTTTAATATGGTCCCCAATCACATCACAATATAAGGCACATCACGATGTTTCTAAATAACGTTTATCGTCCTGAAATCTCCCTGCCTACTAGACAACTTGCATTATTGGAGGCTTCTGGCTTATTATTTTTTTTTAAGAACTCATAAATATTTAATGTCCAGGATCAAGAACGGGGCCAGAGGGAGGGGACCCTGTCTCCAGAAACCGTGATGTTTCCCTGCGTGAGAGGCTCTGACATTGTCTGGGGTTGGGTCTTGGCCCCAGTGGTGAAGCTTCGGGACAAGGTGGTACATGTCCCATGGAGGATCTGGAGCCACCTGGTACCAGAGCCTCGGAGATGAGCCCAGATGGCAGGGCAGCCTGGGCATGGGCACCAACACCTGTCTGCCAGGCCCTGGCAGGACTGGCCTCAGGTGATTCTTTTTTTCCCATGTGTGTCTTGGAACAAATGGGCCACAGAGAAAATAATAAAGTTGAAATGGGGTCATGTTGACCTTGTGTGCTTAGCTGCTCAGTTGTCTCCAACTCTTCGTGACCCCATGGACTGTAGCCCACCAGACTCCTCTGTTCATGGATTTTTTTCCGGGCAAGAATGCTGGAGCGTGTTGCCATTTCCTCCTCCACGGGGTCTTCCGAAACTCCATCTCCTGCGTCTCTTGCACTGTAGGCAGATTCTTTATTGCTGAGTCATCGGGGAAGCTATACGTGAATGCTATTCTGAATTCCAGAATCTGATGGAAAAATATGGCCAAAGACAAATCACAGTGTCACTCAAACCAGCCATTGGTCAACCAACCAGCGTGTTTACTGAGGGTTTAATGAGCCGGGTACCATAATCCTCAAATGGTGTTGCCTGTAAGATTCTTTAGGGAGTGTTTCCAAACTTTTGTTAGAGTTTCAGAAACCCACATTTTCTTTAGGGTTGATGCTGCAGGCATTTAATAAGGGTTTTGGAATCTAGTCTTTTCTAGACTTTGAAGTTCTACCCAAAGTGAGGAAGAGATTGGAAGAAGAGAAGACAGGTTTCCTGCTGTGCCAGTTCCTCAAAATTCCTGCAATCAGTTAAAAAATATGAGTCTTTCCAGTCAGGCTCCGCAGCATTCATTCACTCACTCGTTCACTGACTCATTCTCTCTGCAAACACTTACTGAAAGCTTACTACACTCCAGGCACTGTCCTAGGCTCTGGAGACAGAGCAGTGACTACCCCGGTGGGTTTTCTGTCCTCCTAGAGGTTGTGGGTCAGTGCACGTTGAAATCCAGGTGCCCTTCAAACAGAGAGGTGAGAAGCCAAATGCCTTCTTGGATGGAGTGATTGATGCTTTGGGAGTAGAAGCAACTTGACTCACTCAGGATTCACAAGGTTGTTCTGATCGAGGGCGGGCAGTCCCCACACTCACATGTGTGTCTCTCTTCAGGTATCAGTGGTCATTTACAGAAGGAGAGCAGAAAAGGGGGGCAGCTTCTTCCTGGGGGGCCAGTATGGCGCTCACTCTGCCCTCTGCCCAGTGAGGGGGCTCTGTGGGCATAGCACTGCCCTCCTGGCCTGCAGAGTAACAGGACAGCCCTTCTTGGGATGGATAATCTTTCAGAGGTACCCCACCCACTGTAGCCCTCAGTCAGGCTGAACCCTGGCATTGAGAAGGGAGACAGACCCCTGCTAGGATTCCCTCAGGGAAGATGAGCAAACATAGTTCTGTCCTGCAAAAGTGTTGTTGTGTCTGGGAAACCGGAGTGGTTTGCAGAAACATCAGGGCGAGTGAAAGTGAGGCCAGGGTGGGAGCTCTGAGTGAGCCCAGCTGCTGGGTCAGAACAGACGCAGCACGGAAACCCTGAATGCCAAGGGCACAGGGAGACTCCTGCCCTGGGGCCGCCCCAGGCTGGGAGAGGCCTGGGCCGAGGAGAGGTGGTCCTTGAGAGTTCTCCTTGACTGGACGTCAGTAATTTTGCTGCTATGTCACTCAGCGTTTTGAGAAGGGACTGGGTTCAGGAAGGAGAGAGAAAGACAAAGGGGTGGGTGGGGGAGGATCAGAGAGACAGAGAGAAAGAGATGCTCCATTGGAAGTGTCTGTGTGTGTGTGTTTGAGTGTGAGTGTGAGTGAGTGTGTGTTTGAGTGTGAGTGTGAGTGAGTGTATGTGTATGTGTGTGTGAGTGTATATGTGTGTGTTTGTGAGTCTGTGTGAGTGTGAGTGAGTGTGTGTGTGTGAGTGTGTATGTGAGCAACTGTAATTTTTTTTCTGGGGAGAGAGTCTCCAGCTTTTACCAGATTCTCACATAAAATGGCAAAGAGCCCACTCTGGATGCTGCTTTCTCTGTTACCAATGTCTTAATGGGACTGATGCGAAGAGCTGACTCACTGGAAAAGACTCTGATGCTGGGCAAGAGTGAGGGCAGGAGGAGAAGGGGACGACAGAGGATGAGACGGTTGGATGGCATCACGGACTCAGTGGACATGAGTCTGAGTGAACTCCGGCAGATGGTAAAGAACCGGGAAGCCTGATGTGCTGCAGTCCACGGGCTCGCAGAGAGTCTGACAAATGACGGAGCAACTGAACAACAAATGGAACTGGAAATTTCCCTTTTAATGCTTCAGAGTCTCCACATGCAACAGACACACTCTCAGCAAGGCTCCCCGGCTTCTCAACACTTCCTCTGACCCTTGAGGCCAAGGACAGGGGAAACAGAGAAAAGGAATTTTCATCAGGTTCCAGTAAGGGACGCTGGAAAAGGTGGCTGTCAGGATCGGGGAGGTGATGGCCCTGATGAGAGCAAAGGCCATAGCTGTTTGTGCATGTGTGTGCCTGGGGGCACACACGTGTGGATTCAGGGTGGAAGGGGCCTGGGTGGGAGAAAGGGGAGATGCTGCCCCAGCCCAGCCCAGAGTGGGCACTCTCGGTGCATCCCACCCTTCTCTTTCTTCCCAGCAGGGAGCCCGAGCTCTGCGGAGAACATCATCCTCAGGGGAAAGGAGAGGTGCTTCCCATCTCCCAGGTTCAAGGACTCCTGAGATCATGGTCCCCGGGAGGCCCCTCAGGGTGAGGCTGGGCCCTCATGGCCAGTTCACGTAAGATGCTAGGGCACCCAAGGAAGCTGGGCTCGGGAGCCTCCTGCCAGTCTCAGCTTGCTGTGGCATGGCCTTGAGAAGTGTGTGAGACTCCGTTTTCTCGTCTTTAAAGTGGGCCTAAGAAGAATTCCTCCACAACCTTCACTTGTGGTTGCAGTGAGGATTAAAAAAAAAATCTATTGTTTATATGTGTATAAGCAAGGCTCACATTGTAAAGTCCTACAAATGCTGGTGTTTCCTTTGATGAGATGACTAACGATATTGAGAACTCAGTTACTGAGAGATGAGATTGCTGGGGTTGTGTCCTGGGTCCCGCGGCAGACTGGTGAAGATCCGTCGATGGTGACCCCAAGGGCGGTGGACACCCTTGCTGTGAGAACCTGCTGCCTCGATCGAGTCCATCCTTCCTGCTACACTGCCTGGTTCAGAATCCCGTCCCCTGAGCCCTGAGGAAAGTCACTCCACACAGAGTCTGTGAATGCAGCTCTTGGATGCGGAACTCTTTCTAGGAAAAGTCCTCCAAAACGCCAACTGGGACCAAAATCTTGTGGCCTCCTTGTGCCCGTGTTTCCAGCTCTCAGGCCTGAACGCTTGATCAAAGCGAGTCCCACGGAGAAGGGGCAGGCTGCCCGCTGAGCACTTTTGGAACAGCAGGGCTCTGAGTAGGCTGCCTCTTAAGATTCATCCCTGCCTGGATCTGCAGGAGACAGGACACCGCGCTGGTTTCATGGAGAGGAGAACTGGTGCTTGGACGGGAATTCAACTTGCTCAGCGTCTCAGAGCAGCTAAGTGATGGCTCCAGGCTGTGAACCCCATTTCCGCCTCTGGAGCCCCAGCCTCTCCCTCTTTACCACCCAATCCCCTCCATCTTCTCTCTCCCCGCCTCCCCAACCTGACGCAGTCCCTGGGGGATGAATGTCCTCAGGGATGGGCTCTGATCTCTGTGCTAACACTGATCCCTCGAAGGGAGTGGTAGGAGGATGCTGAGGCTGCATTTGGGTTTGGTTGGAGAGTGCAGTGATCGATTAGCAATGCCTGCCTTGCACCTGGGGAGGAAGACGTGTATCGAATCGTCACCCTTGCCTTAGTCCTGGGTCACCAACCTCCCAGGTGCTGTTCAAAGTGCTGCAGTGGTGGCAAAGGAGCAAGTTAGTGTGGAACCACCCCTGGTGGTTCAGGGGTTAAGACTTTGCCTTCCAGTGCAAGGAGTGTCGGTTCAGTCCCTGATCAGGGAGTTAAGATCCCACATGCCTTGCAGGCAAAAAGCCAAAATATAAAACAGAAGCAACACTGTAACAAATTCAATAAAGACCAAAAAAAAAAAAAA